>NC_069661.1:214570000-214878500 GCF_027244095.1 Hemicordylus capensis | reverse complement strand
GCAGACTGATGTAAAGCATCCTCAAGGATAAAATTGTAAAGCACATAGAACAACAGGCCCTGCTGGGAGGGAACCAGCATGACTTCTGCAAAGGTAAACCTTGCCTCACAAACATTTTGGAGTTCTTTGAGGGTGTCAACAAGTGTGTGGATCAAGGTGATTCAGTTGACATAGTATATCTGGACTTCCAAAAAGCTTTCAACAAAGTTCCTCATCAAAGACTCCTAAGAAAACTTAGTAGTGGGATAAGGGGACAAGTACATATATGGATTGCTAACTGGTTGAAAGAGAGGAAAGTTTTCACAATGGAGGGAAGTAAGATGTGGGGTCCCCCAGGGATCTGTACTGGGACCGGTGCTTTTTAATTTATTCATAAATGATCTAGAAGTAGGGATAAGCAGCAAGGTGGCCAAATTTGCAGATGATACCAAACTCTTTTGGGTAATGAAATCCAAAAGACTGTGAGCAGCTCCAAAAAGATCTCTCCAAACTGGGGGAATGGGCGACAAAATGGCAAATGCACTTCAGTGTTGGCAAGTGTAAAGTGATGCACATTGGGACGGAAAAACCCAACTTCAAGTATACGCTGATGGGATCTGAATTGTCGATGACTGACCAGGAGAGGGATCTTGGGTTCATGGTGGACAGCTTGTTGAAAGTGTCGACTAAATGTGCGGCAGCTAGGGATGTGCATGGTCCGGAGAAGTCCGGACCGGCACCGAAGGGGGGCCTTGTTTTTAGGGCGGGGAGGGCTTGCTTAGCCCTCCCGCCTCCTTGCCCCCGCCAGCGCCCGTATTGTACAGTATAGGGGCGCTGGAAACCAGCCGCCCCCCCCCCCGCCGCGGCGGCGGCGGCGGCGAAATAACCCCTAAAACCAGCCAGCCCTTCCTCCCTCCCAGCTAGCTGTCCGCCCGCCCGCCCACCCACTCACCCAGTCGCTCACCCGGTCGCTGGATAAAAAGCGAGAGGAGCTCCGGCACAGAGCTCCTCTCGCTTGGAAGGCCTCCAGCAGAATGGTGGCTTGCGCGCGCCGCAAACCACGCCGTTCTCCGGAGGCCCGGTCTACCCGCCGGGAAAGGGCCGGGTAGACCGGGCCTCCGATCGCTGGGTAGACCGGGCCTCCGGCGATCGGAGGCCCGGTCTACCCAGCGATCGGAGGCCCGGTCTACCCGGCCCTTTCCCGGCGGGTAGACCGGGCCTCCGATCGCTGGGTAGACCGGGCCTCCGATCGCCGGAGGCCCGGTCTACCCAGCGATCGGAGGCCCGGTCTACCCGGCCCTTTCCCGGCGGGTAGACCGGGCCTCCGGAGAACGGCGTGGTTTGCGGCGCGTGCAAGCCACCATTCTGCTGGAGGCCTTCCAAGCGAGAGGAGCTCTGTGCCGGAGCTCCTCTCACTTTTTATCCAGCGACCGGGTGAGCGACTGGGTGAGTGGGTGGGCGGGCGGGCGGACAGCTAGCTGGGAGGGAGGGAGGGAGGGCTGGCTGGTTTTAGGGGTTATTTCGCCGCCGCCGCCGCGGGGGGGGGGGCGGCTGGTTTCCAGCGCCCCTATACTGTACAATACGGGCGCTGGCGGGGGCAAGGAGGCGGGAGGGCTAAGCAAGCCCTCCCCGCCCTTAAAGACATACCCCCCACCCGGACCCGGACCAGGCAGGGCCGGACCAGTCCGGCAGTTCGGCCATTCTTTGGAATGGCTGCCGGACCGGTTCGGGCACACAACTAGCGGCAGCTGTGAAAAAGGCCAATTCCATGCTAGGGATCATTAGAAAGGGGATTGAAAATAAAACGGCTAATATTATAGTGCCCTTATTATAAAAAACTATGGTGCGTCCACACCTGGAGTACTGCGTACAATTCTGGTCACCACACCTAAAGAAGGACATTGTAGAACTGGAAAAGGTGCAGAAGAGGGCAACCAAGATGATCAGGGGCCTAGAGGGGAGGATGGGCGGGCGTGTAAGAGCACAGATGACCACCAGAAGAACCCAAGTTACAGGTAAGCAACCACGTCTTCGATGTGGTCTCCGTGCTTTACACGAATGGGTGCATAGCAAGCTGCACCCATGCCATGCTCACCTGGAGGAGGGATCAGGCAAAGATGGACACTACCAAACGCCGTGTCTTTTCTGGCTTGGACATCCAGGACATAGTGCTGAACAAAGGAGTGTTTTGATGAACACGTAGCCGCCTGGCAGATGACGTCCAAAGGAATGGACCTGTCAAAGGCAGTGGAAGCTGCGACCACTCTCGTTGAATGTGCCCTGATGGAGGGAGGGAGAGGCTTCTTGGAAATCTGGTGTGCTAGGGAGATGGTGCAGACCACCCATCTGGATATAGTCTGCGTAGAAGACTGCTTGCCTTTGTTAGGTCCAGAGTGCAGTACGAAGAGAGAGTTGGAGGTGCGAAGGGTGGAGGTGCGGTTGATGTAGAAGGCGAGCGCCCTGAGAACATCAAGAGTGTGGAGACATCGTTCGGCCTCAGTTGATGGCTCCGAAAAGAATGTAGGTAAGGAGATCGGTTGGGAGCGGTAAGATGAGGTGACTACCTTCGGCAGGAAGGCAATGTCCGGCCTAAGGATGGCTTTTTCTTTGTGGAAAACTAGGTACGGTGGGTCAACTCTAAGTGCCCTGAGTTCACTGACCCGCCTGGCCGAAGTGATGGCCGTTCAGAAGGCCACTTTACAGGAAAGGAGGTCAAGAGAAATCATAGCCATGAGTTCAAGGGTAGGGTACATGAGGAAGGAGAGTACCAAGGACAGGTCCCAAGCTGGGGCCATGACCGGCAGGTCTGGGTAGAGGTGAGTGAGTCCCTGGTGGCGCAGTGGTAAAACTGCCGCCCTGTAACCAGAAGGTTACAAGTTCGATTCTGACCAGGGGCTCAAGGCTGACTCAGCCTTCCATCCTACCGAGGTTGGTAAAATGAGTACCCAAAATGTTGGGGGCAATATGCTAAATCATTGTAAACCGCTTAGAGAGCTCCGGCTATAAAGCGGTATATAAATGTAAGTGCTATTGCTATTTAAGGAAACGCTTGACTGTAGGGTGTTGGAACCACGATGGTGTGGACAGCGGAGAGTTAGCCACTATGGCTGCGAGATGAACGCACAAGGAAGGCATCTTAAATCCAGCCTCTTTGAGGGACAGTAAATATGAACAAACATGTTCTACAGAGATGGAATGTACGGGAGTCTCCCTGTCCTTTAGAAAGTTTTGAAAGCGTGTCCACTTGTGGGAATAGGAGGCGACAGTAGAGGATTTACGCAAGGCCTGGACTATTCTTTGTAGATCTGTGGGCAGGTTGGGACTATGTGCCAAGCTGTGAGATGAAGACACTGTAAATCTGGATGGAGAAGGTGACCCCCTTGCAGGGAGAGGTGAGGCGTGTGCAGAAAGTGGTAGTACCGATGGTTGGATAGCCAGAGGCGGCAAGGGAACCAGAGCCTCCTGGGCCACCATGGGGCAATGAGTATGCAATGCGAGCGGTCCTGGGAGATCTTCTGAAGGACTCGAGGAAGTAGGAGAATTGAAGACTAGAAGTCCTGTCCAAGTCATGGCAAATGCATCCTCCAAGGAATTGAGTCTGATCCCAGACCTGGAGCAATATTGGTGGCATCGTGCATTTGCCTCCGACATGAAGAGGTCTATTTCTGGGAGGAACCAGTGGCGGAAGAGGGAGCGGAGCGTGGGGGGATGTAGCTGCCATTCGTGTTATGTTGTTTGAGTCCTGCTTAGCCTGTCCGCTGTGACGTTGTCTTGGCCCTGTAATATGGACCGCCAGGGGGGTGACACCGTGGCGAATGCACCAGAACCACATTTCCATGGCCAGGAACAGGAGGAAGCTGGAGGAGGTGCCGCCCTGCCTGTTCAGGTAAGCCTTGGCGGTAGTATTGTCCGTTTGGACAGGACGTGGGAGCCCCGTATCAGGGGGAGGAAGGCTCTTAGGGCCTTGATGATGGCTAACAGTTCAAGATAATTGATGTGGTGGGCGGCTTCGGTCGGGGACCAGATGCCGTGAATGTTGTGAGTGTTGGCATGGGCACCGCAACCTTCCATGGATGTGTCAGTGGTAATTAGAAGGGCGTGACGCGGGGGCTGGAAGGGGGAGCTGACGCTGAGGTTGGCAGGGTCCGTCCACCACAGCAGGAAGTGTAGGACCCAAGGTGGGATGCTTAGGGTGTTGGTGAGGGAATCCTTGTGTGGAGAGAACACTGAAAGGAACCAGTGTTGAAGAGTCTTGGCCCATAGACGGGCATGAGGGAGGACGTAAGTGGTGGAATCCATGTGGCCTAATAGGCACTGAATTGTTCGTGCTGACTGACGTGGGTGGTAGAGGAGATAGGATAACAAGTCCAGGATAGCTTGAATTCTGCGCTGAGGCAAGAAAAATTTTGACTGAATGGAGTCGAAGAGGATTCCCAGAAATTCTATCGTTCTAGAAGGGGTGAGCTTCAACTTTTCGTAGTTCACCTGGAGGCCAAGGTTGGAAAGGAGGTTGATGACCGTGTTAAGGTCTCTGAGTAGAGACTGTGGGTTGTCGGCTACCACGAGCCAGTCGTCGAGGGACGGAAAAAATTGAATGTTCTGTTATTGCAGGGCTGCCACCACCAGGGCCATGCATTTGGTGAACACCCGGGGTGAGGATGCCAGTCCGAAGGGGAGGGCGAGAAATTGGTAAGTGTTGTCCGCTATTTGGAAGCAGAGGAAACGACAGTGCTGGGGTCTGATGGTGATGTGATAATATGCATCCTTGAGGTCTATAGAGACGAACCACTGGTTTTTGTGCAGAAGGGAGATGATAGTGGGAATAGTGACCATCTGGAACCTCCAGTACGTGATGTAGGAGTTCAGCTCCCAGAGATCCA
This sequence comes from Hemicordylus capensis, assembly GCF_027244095.1. Taxonomy (NCBI): domain Eukaryota; kingdom Metazoa; phylum Chordata; class Lepidosauria; order Squamata; family Cordylidae; genus Hemicordylus; species Hemicordylus capensis. The sequence goes on along the minus strand of NC_069661.1, from coordinate 214,873,641 downwards.
GGATGGGGTGAAGGAGCCGTCCAGCTTGGGGACCGTGAAGTAATAGGAGTGGAAACTCAGGGACTGCGGATTGTGAACCAGTTCTATTGCAGATTTGGAGAGTAGAGAGTCAACTTCCGCCAAAAGAGCAGAGGTGGGTGGAGTGGGTAGCAGAGGGTTGTATGGAGGGGTGGGTGCAAACTCTATAGCATAACCGACCCTCACGATGGTCAGAGCCCAGGAGTCTGTGGTTATATTTTCCCAGGTGGGAATAAAAGGGGAGAATCTGGTGCCCCAGCAGGAAGGAGGATATAGGTAATTGTCTTTTAGCTTGGGGCTGAGATCCTTTGGATCGCTGCTGCCGTTTGGATCCGGTGAAGTGTGAATGCTTTCTGTAAGGCTGGTACCTGGCGGAACGAAAGGACTTGTCTTGAGGTTGATAGTATTGATGCTTGGAGGAGTATGGTTGTTGCTGCCATTTTTGTGGTTTATAAGGACGGGATGTGGACTGTTGAAAACTCATGGAACGGGCCGTGTTACGAAGTTTCTGTACTTTTTGAAGAGTATCATCTGTTTTCTCTCCGAATAGGGAGCAGCCATCAAAGGGAAGATCTTCCACCCTGGATCTAGTGTCAGGCCAGAGGATCGGAGCCAGGCGTGGCAATGAAGGGTGACAGAGGTCGCCATCACCTTAGCTGCCCCTTCCATGGAATGGCGAATTGCATGAAGCTCTTGTTTGGAGACCTGCTTGGCCTCACGGAGGAAAACTTTGGCGGGGCCCTGCTGTTCTTCAGGGAGATGGTCCAGAAAGGGGGCAATATGGTCCCAAAGAAAAGACTGATACCTGGCGTAGCAGGCCTGGTAATTTGTGATTCTTGTTAATAAAGAGGCAATAGAACACAAACGCCTTCCAAACGTATCCAATTTCTTTCCTTCCTTGTCGGGTGGGGTGAAGGAGGAATACCCCCAGAATTTAGAGAGGGAAAACTCCACAACAATAGAATCAGTAGATGGGTGTTGTTTCAGGAAGGAGTCGTCCTGATCTGTTGCGGTGTGAACCTTATAGAAGAAGTCAAGCCTCTTTGATGTTTGGGGAAGAGAGGACAGCTTGGTCCAAGAGGCCTTGACCACCTTGAGAATGGATGGGTTCAATGGGAGCGATACCGATGGGCGGGCATCGTCTTCGATCAGTTAGAACAGCAAAAAAAGCGCACGACAGGCTGCTCATCACATCCTGCCTTGTCACAAGCAGAGGCCAGAATGCAGGTGGGGACAGGCCGTGCGTTTCTGTTCACTCCGCATGCCCCAGGAGCTGTGAGTCAGTGTAGGCATTTAGGCAATGCTATTCAGTGTAGTGCATCAGTGTAGGCAAGAGCTAAACATGGCAGGAGTGGGCACTTTGAGCAGCCATCGGCGCAAGACTGCGTGGCTGCTGGAATCCACTGAGCGGGGAGCAGTATTTTTGTGCACGGGCATGCAGCTGCACACCTAAGAGGGAATATAAGTACCTTTCTTGATCAATATATGTTCAAAGTTGAAGTATTAACTGAAAGTGTCTTCAAACATTTCTTTTCACATTCTTACAGTCCTAGAAATTGAGTCCCACCACACAAGCATACAGTGTTTCATCTGCTTTACCAGTATTAACTCCCATTGCCTCGTCTTTCACCACCATACTGTTAATGCAGTCATATCCACCCAATCTGAAGCAGAGTATGTGATGCTTGAGTAGGGTGGGGAACTAAGCTGTTGAAGCTCCCTTTGACCTGCCACATCCTTTATTTTCTCCCACCAGTAATGAACATAACGGCATATTAAATAAGGGATCTAATTTAGTTACTTTTCAAGGAAAAGCAAAGTATCACACCCTATGGATCTGCTCCACTCCCATTTAAACATCTCCATTTAAACATCAACATATCACATCTTCTCACAAAACCTAAAAGCTTCAAAAGTTCATGTTGAAGCTCCTTCATATTCAAACTGAAGGGAAGAATAGTTTGGGTAAGGAATACTTCTAGACTACCTCCATTTCCAGCCTCACTTCAGGCCAAAGAGTCAAATGTTCCTCAGTGACGCAGGCTCCCTCTCCAAGAAGCTCAGTCTTCCCAGACTCTAAATCAAAACTTGAAGAAAACAAAAGTCACTGTGGAAGACTTGGAGAGGTTTAATAGTGGGGCTTTTTTTTACACTATTAGCAAATATCCAAGACAGAAGTGAGACAACTTGCAAAAGGGAAGAACTGTTGAAAGCTTAAGCAAACATCTTAACTGAGAAATAAGCTTACAGAAACTGCAAGATGAGGATTAAAGGGCAAACTATCTTCAGTTTCAATAAAATGTAGTGCATAGCTTTTAGCTGTTAGAACTCAGATTTTTCTTTATTTTATATTTATACTTTGCCACTTCATACATGCATTTCCAGGGAATTTTACAAAGACGATAGAGCATCATACATAATAAGAACAAAAATTCAAACCAAACACAGAGCAAATAAAACAGCAAATACAAAGCAGCATAAAAAAGGAGTTTAAAAAGCTGAAAGCAGCATGACACACAACAGAAATTTAAAAGCCTGAAAAAACAAAGTCTTCACCTGGAACTTTAAAAAGACAAAAGAGCAGGCACTCAGGGAAAAGTGTTCTCAAAGTGGGTTGCCTAAGCCAAGGTGGTCCTCTCCCCAGTCACCCACAGATGGGGGGCGGGGGGGAAGGGGGCAGGTGCATGAGGGGGCAGGTGCCACATGAAGCCTTTCATAGACTGTGATCAGGGAAGTCAATCAACAGTATTACCTTCTAGGAGTATAGAATCAAATGCATTTGCAATCGCTATCAGATTTTGCATTCTGCTGCTTTTCATGTAGTGCTGGCTATAGTGGAGTCCAGCAGTGGAGAATGGCAACAGATACAGGCATCCTATTAATGATTTGAATTAGGACTGGATGTACAGTTAAAAAAATTATCAACTACCAGCCAAATGTTGTAAAGTAACACTAATTGCTTTAAAGCATTAACTTAATCAGCATAACATCAGATTTGATATCTGTGCCACTTACAAAAACAAATTCAGCTTATTGAGAAACAATGAAAGTATGTAATGCATTATTATATTTTGTTCAAACACATTTATTTAAGTTCAAAATTGAACCGTCCTGTCCTCTGCTTTTACCGTGGAACAAAAGAGTAGTATACAGTCACAAAATCTAGAACAAGAGTCAGTTTTTCAAGGCAGTTGTGTAAAGTATAGCCAATTCTTTATTCATCATGGAACAGCAAAGTGACTATAACTGGAGTCCTCAATATTGTGAAAGAGTGCTAATTACTACTTCATTGTAGAGTTCATTGCAGGGACTTTGTCAGTCATTAACTGTCAACTTTTTAATGGAGTTTTGGAAAGACTAAGTAAGATAGACCTAACTACATTGCACTGATTTCCTTGGACTAAAAAGGTATGATCTACATAGGGCAAAGTTTAGTGTCAGAATAAATTAAAAAAACATTCTTATGCAAACATGGGCTTGGAAGCAAGTTTGGTGAGGTGGATAAGGGAGTCCACAACGGAAACTGGCACAAGGAAGTTATAGCTTTATCACCAACACAAACACTTGACTTATTGAATATCAGGCATGCCTTAGAAAGTGAGACAAGCCTGATATAGAGCAGAATGTGGTACAACCAACACCCTTTCAACAACACAGCATTAGAACAGAAGAGGGTGCTCTAGTTCTAAGCAAAGTATGTCAGCATAACACCAAGAGTGTTGCACCAAAATGTCATGAGGTGTGGTTGCTCATGACACATTCACTGTAGAACACTTTGTAAGAAGTGCTGCAACACAAAACTGAAAAGGAACTAATGTGTGGTGCTAAAATGGCATCGTCCAGATTGGAGTGCTACAAGCAGAGAACAGAAGAAGTGAACATACAAATCATATCAAGCATATAATCAGTTTTATTAATGCACACAAACTGTTCAAGCAAGTATTACATTCTCTCATTGGTCTTCAAAAGAGATCGCATGTTTTTCTGGTAACTGACCTGAGACAACTAAAAGTCCACTTTTGTCAAGAAGTCCAATGGATAAAACTGCCACAAAGCAGTTCCCTATTTCTCAACAGAGTAGCTTATTTGGAGTTATGCGATAACTGAAAGGGACCAGTATCAACATACACAGACACTTAAATGTAACACGTATGTAACTGAACTTGGTAAAATGATTAAATCCCTCATTTCCTGCTTGTCATTTTTACATGTGGCAATGGTGAAAGACTTTCAACAAGTTACCAGGGATAGTCTGGAATCCTCCTTCTCAAAGAGCTTCAAGAAAGAGTTGGCCAAACATATGTAAAGATATTTTGAGCATACGATTTCCTGTTTTAAGAAAAGTGTTGAACTAGGTCATCCAGTGGGTTGCCTCCATGGATTTGCAACTAAATAATAAACACAATGCTATCAAACATTATAGCTTTTAGTGTGATTATTAGTGAAGTTACACAAAAAAACAAGATGCTGTAAGGGCAGCATTCAGGCGTGCTGCCTTCCATTGCTGAGAAAACTGTCAGACATTTTCAAATGCATATTTAGTAATAAGTTAAGGGTCAAAATAAGTGTGCCATGCAAGTTCAGATGGCTTTTTCACTCCCCCAAAACAGCAGTCACTGAGGGCCCAACTGCCCCTCTATCAATTCCCTGATATCAGCAATGGAGGAGCCCAGATTGTGCCTATACATTTTCCCCATTGCAACTAATAGCTGGGAGATCAATTTAAATCAGAGCTATGGTGCAGAAGGAAAGGGTTTGAGCATCTCCTTTCTGTGGTTTCAACTCAAGTCCTTGCACAGTAACTTTTGAAAAAGAAAAAAAGAGGTATCAAGAGAGGTATCAAAAAAGAGGGATCATGCAACTCCCATATCATCTCTAGTTTAGTTCCCAATCTCTCTAACTTGTTAAAGAATAGAAAAATTAAAAGATACACCTATGTTATCACAGAGTCCTGTTGAATCATAGTAGAAAACACATTTGCAGACATTAGTATCTAGAAGACCTAGGAGGACCAGAATCCTCCACAGAAACATTGTGGGTAATAATACGAGGCCTGAAAAGAAACGTATTATTAGAGACATGCTATCACACTCCTGATCAAAATGCTGATAGTGACCTGGAGTTGGAGAAGGAAATCAGGAGGATATCCAAGTCTCATATCAACTGGGTAAATTAAAATTCAGATAATGACAGAGAGGTCAAATTTCTAGATACACTAAAGGACTGTGTCTTAGAACAGTTGGTCATGAAACCAACCAAAGAAGGCAACCCTGGACTTTATCCTGAGTGGCACTCCATACTGGTAGAGATGTCAGTGTCATGGAACCAGTAGGGAACAGTGACCATAGTGCAATCAAATTCAGCATATATGCAAGTGGAGAAGAGGAAAAGTCTCAAAAATGAAGGGATTGGTGAAAAAAAGGTGAAAAGGAATGCCAGGAGGATCAACTCACTCCAGAGCACATGGAGCTTATTTAAAACCACAATAATAGAATATATCTCAAAAAGAATGAAAAGGTACCAAGTCCAGGAGGATGCCAGCAAGTCAAGTAAAGGAAACAATTAAAAGGCAAGACAACTTCCTTCAGAAAAACCAAGTCCTGCCCAAATGAGAAGAACAGAAAGGGGGAAAAACTTTGGCAAAAGAAATGCAAGCAGACAATAAGGGAATGGGTTGTGACAAAGAGTTTGAGGAACATATGGCTAAAAACAACAAGGAGAATTAAAAAAAAACTTCAATACATCAGAAGCAGGAAAATTGTCAGGAAGACAGTTGGACCATTAGATGATAAAGGAGTGGAAGGGATGCTAAAAGAAGGATAGAGAGATTGCAGATAAACTAAATTGATGTTTTGAATCTGTCTTCATGGCAGAGGATACAGAGCATATACCTGTGCCTGAACTGAGTTTCTCAGGAAGGGAGACTTAAGAACTGTGTCATACAGAAGTGACAAGAGAAGATGTTTTAAGCCATCTTGAAAAATTAAAATTAACAAGGGCCAGATGACATCTACCCAAGAGTTCTAAAAGAACTCAAAAGTAAAATAGGTAATCAAAAATCTATACATTTAAAAGCCTTAGGACATATGTCGCACATCCTGTGGTATGTGGCACATCTCGTGAGAGTTATCCAGAGGAGAGAGAAGGCACAGAGTAGGGATGACTGGTGGACGGAGGGGCAGCTGCTGAGGAGGAGGAGGAGGAGGGAAAGCCGAAGAGGAGGAGGTGCTGTGGCAAAAATGAAGAAAGAAGAAGAGACATTAAGCAGTAGCCTCCATCGCCCTGTCAAGTCACCTGCAAGGAGGATGGGCAGGGCAGAAGGGCACACCGAAGGCCATCCATGCAGGCCGGGAGGGAAGCCCAGGCTCGGCCATTCTCCTCATGAATGACTCGGCAGGGCAACAGAGGCCGGCCCTCAGTGTGCTTTCCCACCCAAATTGGCCATCCTCTTCGTGAGGAGGCTAGGCAGGGCAACGCAATAGAGGGTGCAAGTAGGAGCCAACCTAGACCACTCTCCCTAGGAAGGGAAGGGCAGGGAGGAGGCTGATGGATGGCAGAGAGAGAGAATTGTGGGGAGCGGGGGGGAGCGGGAGCGGGGGGGAGCGCTCACGCACGAGAGAGTTGTGGGGTGGAGAATGAGAGAGTGAGTTGTGGTTGGGGAGAAAGGGTGGGGAGAGAGAGAGTTAGTTGTGCAGGGGGAGAGAGAGTGCTGTGGGGGAAGTGTGGAAGGCCCTCCACACTGGCCCTCCGCTGCCACTCCCTTAAGGAAGGGGGAGGGGAAAGCAGGACAGGGATCCGGATTGTCCGGGGGAGTGGTGAGAGAGACAGAGAACTAGGGCGCAGATGTTCTGCGCAGGGCCAGCTAGTATATAACTTGTTTCTACAATTAGGCTCTGTACCAGAGGATTGGGAAGTAGCCAATAACACAGCATTTTACAAAAAAGGATCCAGGCAGGATCCAGGTAATTACAGGCCAGTTAGCTTAACATCTGTGCTAGTAATTGATGGAAAGTATAATTAAAAGTAAAACTGTTAAACATACAAAGGCCTTGCTGGATGAGAACTAGTATTGATTCTGCAAAGGTAGGTCTTGCCTCATTAAACCTGCGGAATTCTTTGAGAGTGTCAACAAGTGATCCAGCTGACATCGTACACTTAGACTTTCAAAAAGCTTTTGACAAGGTCCCTCATCAAAAGTTCTTGAGTAAACTTAACAGTCAAGGGATCAAGTGACAGGTTCATTCATGGATTAATACTTGGCTGAATGAAGGAGAGAGTAGAAATAAATGGACAGTTTTCACAATGGAGAGATGTAAGAAGTTGGGTCACTTCTTACATCACTTCACAGATCTCTACTGGCACCAGTGCCTTTTAATTTATTCATAAATGATCTAGAAATTGGGTAAGCAGCGAAGTGGTCAAATCTGCAGATGACACTAAACTACTTTGTGTAGTGAAATCCAAAACAGATTGTGAGGAGCTCCAAAAGAATCTCTCCAAACTAGGTGAGTGGACAACAAAATGACAAATGTGGTTCAATGTAAGCCAGTGTAAAGAGAGGCACATTGATGCAAAAAACCCCTCAACTTTGCTTATACACTGATGGGGTCTGAGCTGACAGTGACTGACCAGCAAAGGGATCTTGGCTCACTTAAAATGTTGACTCAGTGCATGGCAGCTGCGAAAAACACAAATTCCATGCTAGGGATCATTAGGAAGGAGACTGAAAATGAAACTGCTAATATTATAATGCCATTATACAAATTTACAGTGTGGCTACATTTGTAATACTGTGTGCAGTTCTAGTCACCATTTTTCAAAAAGGATATTATAGATCTAGAAAAGGTACAGAAGAGGGAAACCAAGATGATCAGGGGTCTAGGACACCTTCCTTATGAGGCAAAGCTACAATATCTGGGGCTTTTTAGTTTAGGAAAAAAGACAACTAAGGGGAGACATGAAATATGATGAATGGTGTGAAGAGAGTGGGTAGAGAGAGGTAATATTCTCTCTCTCTCTCTCTCTCTCTCTCTCACACACACACACACACACACACACACACACACACACACACACTAACAGGAAATTTAGGAGCCCACAAAAGAAGTACTTTTTCACACAGCGTATGAGCGCCAGTGTGGTATAGTGGTTAGTGTACTGGACTAGGACCGGGGAGACCAGAGTTCAAATCCCCATTCAGCTATGAAACTCACAGGGTGAATCTGAACCAGTCACTTATTCCTCTGCCTAACCTACCTCTCAGCATTTTTTGTGAGGATAAATATAACCATGTACACTGTTCTGGGCCACAAATGTAAAGATAAATTATCTAAGGAATTCTCTGTCATGTGATGTGGTGATGCCCAGCAGGTTGGATGGCTTTAAGTGGGGCTTAGACAAATTCATGGAGGACAAGTGTTTCAATGGCTACTAGTTTTGATATCTACAGCCTACCTCCAGGTTTAGAGACAGGTTCTGAATACAGGGGCATAGCAAGGTTGGAGTGGGCCGAGAGACAAGATTTTAAAATGAACCCACCCCTCACTGAAGCTCAGCTTATGAAGTAAAGAAATCTTAAATGAGGCTGAATAGTGGTAACAAAAAGTGCACACAAACACACACACTTATGTGCTACAATATAACATCATCCTAAATTATTTTTTAAAGGTTTTGTAGATGTGGACAATGCAAGTCATTTAATGGTACTAGAGAAAGACTGGTAGCTCCAGGTCTTAACACTCACATCAATTTCAGAGGATGAATACAACTGAAGGAAGCCCGGGCGGGTGCTCAGCTGGGGAAGTCAGTCATGTGACTTGCCTCTGCCCCCCCCCAGGCAGTAGGCCCCCAGACAACTATCTCCCCTTGCCCTATTATAATTACACCCCTGTCTGAATATGAGCTGAAGCAGAGCAACGGCAGGAAAAGAGACATGCCTTCATCTCCTGGCTGAGGACTTCCCAGAGGCATCTGATGGTTCACTGTGGGCAACAGGGTGCTGGACTAGTAGGCCTTGGACCTGATTCAGAAGGACTCTTCTTATTTCATATTCACAAATACACGAATTATAAAAATAGTTAGCACTTGACTAACGTAAGAAATAAAGCCAGCAAGAGACAAACATATCATATTCTACAGGGTGGCTGGTCTCCATACACAACAAAATATTGCTCTGTAGTCATATACAAATACCATTTTTCCAATCTAAACTGTCAAACTTCCATCTTCACCAAGAGACCTTCATCTACTATTGCTGAGGGGAGGGGGACTACTATATTCTGGTGGATTGGATCTCATAACTTTATTCAGTCCACTGATCAAGTGTACCTCTAATAGGCATGGAGCAATTAGGGTACTGTGTCTAACCACAATTCCTAAACTCAGCATTTGCTTCCATTTACAAGTTGCATGTATATGTAGGATTTTTTTCCACCAGCAACGTTGTTAGAGGTACTTTGCAGTTATGCACCAATTATATTTGTCACAACTGCATTCATAGTAAACATGTAAAGGGCGGTCAGTCATGGTATTCCACGTGTAATGGACAACTAGCTCCCTAGAACATGGATTTCATAAAAGAAGACACACTGGAACAGATCCTGCCACAGAAAAAGGAGCAATGCAGAACAAGGCCTCCCTAGATAACTTTAATGAGTGAGAATGTGTTTTTTTAAGTGGTTCCAAAGCAACTATGTGCACTAACAACTCTTCCCTTTGCATTATTTCCTCATCTTCCAAGATCTTTATCCCAAAACAGGTTTAAAACAGTTGCATGATCAAACATTACTTGGCCAATGAACAGATTAAATATTCACTCCTGTCTGCGACTGTTATATGGCATGTCATAGGAACTTAAGGTTTTGTGAAGCGTTTGACCAGAATCACCTGACCAGCACACCAACCTTAACACAGAACCAGAACTATCAATTTGTTTAACAATTCCCCAAAGGGAAAAGATGCCCATGCCCTCTTTTCAGGTCTTCCTATGACACAGAATTGTGAACCTGATGCAATATGCAAAACTGAGAATGAAAACCAAATCTAGTCTACCTCTTAGTTTGTTTGTTTTTACTCATCAAAGCAAAACATTACCGTATTTACCTGAATCGAAGAAAACTATGAATTTAAGACAACCCCCTTAAGAAGTAGTGGTTAAATACCAGTTATACCTGCATTTACTCAAAAGAGGATTCTGAATTTAAGACAACCTTCTGATTTCTAATATCAAAAAGCTTGGGGGGAAACTAGTTTTAGATTCAGGTAAATACAGTATGAGACTACAAAAATCCTAATGTGTCACTTTTATTCTCTCAGAAAAATGCAAAGTTTGAGAAAGTTTTGGGTCTAGACGACTTGTCTTTATACCAAGGCTGCACTTCAAGATCGCTAAAAATAAATTTGATAGGATACAATAAATATTAGATAGCTCAGTCTATTAGTAGTTCAAGCAGTCTAAAACTTTTCAAAGAATAACAGCAGTTTCATTGTTCAAGTACAATGTGTCCTGCAAATGTGTCAGACATTCAACTAATTAAGACAGTTACCATACATTAGAATTGTTCCAGATTCTGCCAAGAACATTTGGTAAAATAAATGCTCACTAAATCACACAAAGAGCATAAAAGGGGGATTAAAAACCAATCGGCATGCATCCAAGAAATTGTACTTGGATGTGTCTCTCATTTTTTGGACAGCCTGGAATTCAAGGTAGTTTTGATTTTGTTATCTTCCATTTTTCCCTTTAAGACAACAGACTTTTATTCCAGATACTCAAATACAGAGATTTTAAGAGTGGGCATGCACATGCACACCCAACCACCAACAGATTGGTCATTCACAGCAAAATTAAAATCTTGCGCAACTTCTTGATAAGTATTCCTTCATACAAAAGGATGCTATCTGGAAAATATTAGCCTCCCAATTTGGTATTGAAGCATATGCAGGCAATCCCAAAAGGTTCATAAGAAAAAAGCAGCCAGTTAGAGTTAGCAGAAGAGATGCTTGAAACAACATTAAAGCATTCGCCTAACAAGGGTATCATTCTGGGGGCAGTGGGGTGCTGCCATGTCTAGATCATCTTTTTCCTTGGAAATAGTGGCTTCTATGGAGGAGATTGATGGAAGTATGAGAAGAAGGAGCACCAGTCTCCTGTGCTTCTTCTCTTCCAACTTATTTTGAATGTTTAAGGCAGCTCTGAATGTTAAAGCTCAGCTTGTCACCAGTTAACTCCCAAGTTTTACACACATAAAGCAAGTCTGTCAATCTATAAACGGAAAACATCAGTGTAGGCATTTGTGGTTGACAAGGAATGCAGAGGATGTCTGAAGTGGATTCAAGTTCAGCAGCAGCCATTTCCTGAGCTTTAAGTGAACATTTTGTACAGAGACAGATGATGGAGAAAAACTACTAACTCTTCAGAAAAAGGGTCAAAAGGTATTTATAATACTACTATGGATTTATATAGCACTTTTTCTAAGAACTTAAAGTGCTTCACAGAGACTCAGTAATCCTCCAAAAACCAGCAGGATTAGCCAGTTTTCTCCCATATTACAGGTATGGAGATGAAGCTAGTGCCTTGCTGGAGGACACTCACAACTTCATGTCTAGACTGAGATTTTAACAGAGCACTTCCAAGTTCACAGTTCATGCTTTTAGCCACTAAAGTACTCTAGTTCAATGAGGCAGCATGAACACTGTTTCTGTAAAGATCTCTAACTTATTTAGGCTTCTTATATTTACCAGATAGCTCTACTACAGCTTCTTCTAATGTGGAACTATTAGCATGTAGGTATATTACCTGTATGCCCCAAAGATATATTTCAAGATATATTTGCAGATCTAAAAAGCAACTAACACATGGGATATATGCCATAAATTTGTTGTTGAATTTTGATGCTAGAGAAGACTTTTGAGGATACCATGGACAGTCAGGAAAAGAAACAAATGGATCATAGAACAAATCAATCCAGAATTTTCACTCGAGGCACAAATGACCAGGCTCAAACTATCATACTTCGGACACATTATGCAAAGACCCAGCTCCCTTGAGAAGTCTGTAATGCTGGAAAAGTTGAAGGAAAGAGAAGAAGAGGATGACCAGCAGCAAGGTGGATGGACTCGATTATGACAGCAATGAATGCACCACTGAGAGACCTTAAAAGCCAAGTTGAAGACAGATCATACTGGAGAGAATCTATCTATATGGTCACTAAGAGTTGACACCAACTTGACGGCACCTATTTATTTATTCAAGTTATATATTGCCCTTCCAAAAATGGCTCAGGGCGATTTATATTAAAATAAAAACAATTAAAACCAATCAACAGTTAAAAACAAAAACTATAAAAAACAAAACCAAACAACAATTAAAACATTTAACACAATTTAAAATCCCTAGAAGGCCAGACCAAACAGATAGGTTTTAAGGACTCTCCTGAAAAACAATAATGAATACAAATTATGGATTTCTGCTGGGAGTGTATTCTACAACCCAGGAGAAGCTGCAGAGAAGGCCCGCCTCTGTGTCACCACCAGACGTCCTGGTGGTAACTGAAGACAGACCTCCTCAGATGACCTTAATGTGCAGTAGAGATCAGGCAGAAGAAGGCACTCTCTAAGGTAACTCAACACTGAATCAATCAACCCTTTTATTGGTCATGACTCACACTGCCATTTATGCTTTCAGAAATACATAGTTTTTGTCTTTTTAAGCAAAGCAGCAGCAGCCACAGCAGCAACCACCTACCATCAGAAGAAAAGCTTCCATGAAAGAATAATGATGTTCAGCGTGCATCCCTCACACCCCATTACAGAACTGCCAAGGAAGTGCCTCATCATTGTACAATACTTGCTGGTTAATCCAAGATACAGGACTTGTTTCTGGCATCAGTCAAACAGTTTGGATGACAGAACATAATGAAGAGAGTGTTGGGACCAAAAACATTCAAAACTCCCATACCTACCCAATGCATTTGACATGCTGGGAATGTTTTGAAGAAACAACCAAGAACAATTCCAGTTAATCTACACAGGGAACTACCCCACATTAAGAAAATTAGCTCAACTGTTAGATCAACTGCAGTCACTCAGACTCAGCACTGATGCATACAAGTGTTGTAGCAAAATGCAACCTAAGCAGAACTTTTAGGCTACATCAAATTTTCCTTACAACAGAGAAAACAAGTCAACACATTGAAACCAGAACACCAAGAGGAACGCTATAAAGTTGTTCCAGAACTTTCATAGATATTTCATAAATATCTATTTATGCTGTGTATTCTAAAATCAACTTTATAATTAGGAGTATTTTCTGTAAACTAACATGCGTGATTACCAAACTGTGGCAAGATAAAGAGGACACACAAAAAGAAAAGATGTGCTCCACGTAATATTAAACCACCTTTGTTTACATTTCCCAAATATGAAGTCCTTAAAGAAGCAAATACACAGCTAGGTGAGACCTCCCCCCCCCGCCCATCACACACCTGTTTGGCAAGAAGCATTTCCTCTGCTTCAATCTAAAATTATCAGTCGGGAAGAAAGCATCTGTTGCTAGTTCACCAAGAAAAGCACATTATCTCATGAGGAAGACAGGTGGCAGAAAACAAGTCTAAGTGCTTCAAGCTCTGGAGGGAAATCTCAACGTTTGTTTTGTCTGGATGAAAATCATTAGTAGAGAACTTCTACTACAAAATGGCATTAAATTTATTTATTTATTCATTCATTCATTCGATTTTTATACCGCTCTTCCGAGCAGGCTCAGGGCGGTTTACAATTAAAAGACAAAAATCATTAAAAACAATTAAAACAGAAATACAAATATAAACACCAATTTTAAAACATCTTAAAAAACAATTAAGCTATCAAAACAATTAAAACCCTGAAAGCCAGGTTAACATTAAGACAATTAAAACTAATTAAAAACCCTGAAAGGCCAGGCCAAACAGATGAGTTTTAAGGGCTCTCTTGAAAGACAATAAAGAATTAAGATTACGAATTTCTGCTGAGAGCGCATTCCACAGCCCAGGAGTAGCTACAGAGAAGGCCCGCCTCTGAGTCGCCACCAAATGAACCAGTGGTAACTGTAGATGGACCTCCCCAGATGACCTTAACGTGCAGTGGGTGTCATGTAAAAGAAGGCGCTCTCTAAAGATACAATACAAGCAAACTGACCACCTTATCACACCAAAGCCAGTGGGAACAACAAATAGAGCTTCAGACCCCATTTGGACATGGCATGAAACCTCAGGTAGACAAAGCTGTAGTTAATCTGTGAAGCTGGGAATCATGCCACAGGCAACTAACTGCAGTATTTATTTATTTATTTATCTATCTATCATATTTTTATACCACCTGATATGCATATCTCTAGGCGGTGTACAAAATTTAACACACTTAAAAGTCAAAAATTAATACATGACAATAAAAACAATAAAATACAATTATTAAAGCAAGTTTTTAAAGTTATTAAAATTAATTCTAATTAAAAGCCTGAGAGAACAGGAGGGTCATGAGGTTCTTCCTGAAAACAAACAGAGAAGGAGATGCTCTTATTTCAGCAGGAAGCTTATTCCAAAGCCCAGGGACAGTCACAGAGAAAGCCCAGTCCTAGGTCGCCACCAAACAAGCTGGTGGCAAACGTAACCGGACCTCTCCAGAAGATTGTAACAGGCAGCAGGGATTCTGACAGAGGAGACTCAAGCCATTAAGGGCTTTATAGGTAAATAGTATTTTTAAGCCTGTTAAAATAACGGGCGCTAGTACCGTTTCCCCCCCATTTCTTCCTTCTCCCTCTCTCTCGCCCTCCTTTCCTTCCTTTTTTTTTCTCTCTCTCTCTCTCTTTCATTCCTTCCTTTTCTCTCCCTCTCCCTCCTTTCCTTACTTTCTTCCCCCCTTCTCCTTCCCTTTTTTCTTTCTCTTTTCCTCTTTCCTTCCTTTCTTCTCTCTCTCTCTCTCTCTCCATTCTTTCCTTCTCCCTCCCTCTCGCCCTCCTTTCCTTTTTCTCTCTCTCCCTTTCCTCCCTTCCTTCTTTCTCCTTCTCTCCTTTCCTTCCTTTCTTCCACCTCTTCTCACTCCCTTCTTTCTGTTTTCTTTTCCTTTTCCTCTTTTCTTCCTTTAATGGGCTTGCTCTTTGGGGCTGGCTGCTCCTGTCTCCCTTCCGTCTTTCTTTTGTCCTTCTCCCTCACTCCTTTCTCTTTATTTCTCCTTCCTTCCTTCTCTTTCTTTCTTTCCATCCCTCCCTCCCTCCTCCTTTCTTTTGTCCTTTTCCCTCCCTTCTCTCTCTTTTATCTCCTTCCCTCCTTCCCATAGTAGTCAAGAGCTACTATGGCACTTAGCGGAGTCGAGATCTAGGGTCTGAAAAGTTGGATCTGGTCGGATAAGGGCCGTTTTCATTGAATACACTCTCCATCTTCCCAGGTTACACCTGTAAACATTTCTTTCTGTTCACATCCCTCATGCTGCGCCTTTGGAATCAAGCAGAATAGGAACCTAACTACATTTTAGATAGCACACCTTCTCTCCAGAGGAGCTCTGCCTGGGCAAAGAAGGTGGCTGGTTTTGAAAAATTGGCCTCAAGTTGTAACACCTTGCCTGGCGTCTCAGGAGAGTCAAGCCTGCTTGCTGTATAACCTCCCGGGGGACTTTTCTCTCTCACCTCAGGCAATGGGAGTTATGTTCCAGGGCCGCTGTTGTTGCTGCTGATGCTGTCGCCGCCGGCTCAGGCTCGGGCCAGAAGCGGCAGCTCTTTTCGGGGCTCAGCGGCGGCGCTGTGAGGGGGCGCAGTGCGGCCGAAGGAGCCGCAGCCAGTCCGGCAGCGCATCCTCCTCCTTGGCGGCAGCACAGGCAGGAACACAAGGCTGGCAGGCATGGTGAGGTGGCGGAATGTTCCAGGGCCGCTGTTGTTGCTGCTGACGCTGACGGCTCAGGCTCCGGCTAGAAGCGGCAGCTCTTTTCGGGGCTCAGCGTGGCCGAAGGAGCCGCAGCCAGTCCGGCAGCGCATCCTCCTACTCTCCCTCCCCTGGCGGTGGGCGAAGCAGGACAACGGCAACCGCCATGGAGGCGTTGTCGTCGTCCGCAGAGTTGGGGGCATTATGGCCGCCCGTGGGGCCGGGACAGGAGGACTCGGGCAGCTGAGAGGGCGGGCGGCAGCCGCGGCGGGAATCCACACTGGTGTCGGCAGGGCAGAGTCAAAAACATGGCCGCCTGGTGCCTGTCTCCGTTTCTGCCTCGGCCGTCCTGCGGATGCGCTCTGCACATGCCCAGAACGGCCAAGGGAGGCACGGACACACGCCTTGGTGTCCACGGACGGACACCAAGGCTTTTTTTTTTTTAAGAGAGGATAACCAGCACTTTGTATTTCACCCAGAAACATATCGGCAACCAGTACAGTTCTTTTAGAACCAGTGTTATGTGGTCCCTTCATGTTGTCCCAGAGACCATTCTGGCTGCCGCATTCTGTACCAATTGTAGTTTCCAGACTACGTACAAAGGCAGCCCCACATAGAGTGCATTACAGTAGTCAAGCCTGGAGGTTACCAGCATATGTACCACTGTTTTAAAGTCATTCACCTCTGGAAATGGACGTAGCTGACGTATCAGCTGAAGCTGATAAAAAGCACTCCTGGCCACCACCTCAACCTGAGAAACCAGGGAGAGCTTTGGGTGCACTCCCAAGCTACGTACCTGATCTTTCAAGGGGAGTATAACCCCATCCAGAACAGGCAGATCTAAAACATCTCTCAGGTCCTGGCCCTCCACAGTCAGTACCTCTGTCTTATTTGGATTCATCTTCAGTTTGTTATCCCTCATCCAGCAGATTACTGCCTCCAGGCAGGCATTTAGGGAAGATATGCCATTTCCTGATGAGGTTGGCATGGAGAAGTAAATCTGGGTGTCATCAGCATATTGATAACACCCAGCACCAAACCTCCTGATGATCTCCCAACGGTTTCATGTACAGGTGAAACTCGAAAAATTAGAATATCGTGCAAAAGTTCATTAATTTCAGTAATGCAAATTAAAAGGTGAAACTGATATATGAGATAGACTCATTACATGCAAAGCGAAATAAGTCAAGCCTTAATTTTTTATAATTGTGATGATCATGGCATACAGCTCATGAGAACCCCAAATCCACAATCCCAGAAAATTAGAATATTGTGAAAAGGTTCAACAGTCTAGGCTCCAGGTGTCCCACTCCAATCAGCTAATCAATCCATAACACCTGCAAAGGGTTCCTGAGCCTTTAAATGGTCTCTCAGTCTGGTTCATTAGGAATCACAATCATGAGAAAGACTGCTGACTTGACAGTTGTGCAGAAAAACCTCATTGACACCCTTCAAAAGAAGGGGAAGCCTCAAAAGGTAATTGCAAAAGAAGTTGGATGTTCCCAAAGTGCTGTATCAAAGCACATTAATAGAAAGTTATGTGGAAGGGAAAAGTGTGGAAGAAAAAGGTGCACAAGCAGCAGGGATGACCGCAGCCTGGAGAGGATTGTCAGGAAAAAGCCATTCAAAAGTGTTGGGGACTTTCACAAGGAGTGGACTGAGGCTGGAGTTAGTGCATCAAGAGCCACCACACACAGACGGATCCGGGACATGGGCTTCAAATGTCGTATTCCTCTTGTCAAGCCGCTCCTGAACAACAAACAACGTCAGAAGCGTCTTACCTGGGCTCAAGAAAAAAAGAACTGGTCTGTTGCTCAGTGGTCCAAAGTCCTCTTTTCTGATGAGAGCAACTTTTGCATCTCATTTGGAAACCAAGGACCCAGAGTCATAAGAACATAAGAACAGCCCTGCTGGATCAGGCTCAAGGCCCATCTAGTCCAGTATCCTGTTTCACACAGTGGCCCACCAGATGCCGCTGGAAGCCACAGGCAGGAGTTGAGGGTGTGCCCTCTCTCCTGAGTACCCTGCAACTGGTACTCAGAGGCACACCCTTGAGGCTGGAGGTGGCCCACAGCCCTCTGACTAGTAGCCATTGATAGACCTCTCCTCCATGAAGTCATCCAAACCCCTCTTAAAGCCATTCAGGTTGTTGGTCGTCACCACATCCTGTGGCAGAGAGTTCCACAAGTGGATCACACGTTGTGTGAAAAAGTACTTCCGTTTGTTGGTCCTAGACCTCCTGGCAATCAATTTCATGGAGTGACCCCTGGTTCTAGTGTTGTGTGAGAGGGAAAAGAATCTCTCTCTCTCCACTTTCTCCACACCATGCATGATTTTATAGACCTCTATCATGTCTCCCCGCAGTCGTCTTTTTTCTAAACTAAAAAGCCCCAGGTGTTGTAGTCTTGCCTCATAAGAAAGGTGCTCTAGGCCCCTGATCATCTTGGTTGTCCTCTTCTGTACCTTCTCCAGTTCAACAATGTCCTTTTTAAGATGTAGTGACCAGAATTGTACGCAGTATTCCAAGTGTGGTCGCACCATAGTTTTGTATAAGGGCATTATAATGTTAGCCGTTTTATTTTCAATCCCCTTCCTAATGATCCCTAGCATGGAATTGGCCTTTTTCACAGCTGCTGCAAATTGAATAGAAACTTTCAACGAGCTGTCAACCACAACCCCAAGTTCCCTTTCCTGGTCCGTCACCGACAGCTCAGATCCTATCAGCATATACTTGAAGTTGGGGTTTTTCGTCCCAATGTGCATCACTTTACACTTGCTAACACTGAACCGCATTTGCCATTTTGTCGCCCACTCCCCCAGTTTGGAGATATCCTTTTGGAGCTGCTCACAAGCCGTTTTGGATTTCACTACCCGGAAGAGTTTGGTATCATCTGCAAATTTGGACACATTGCTGCTTATCCCTGCTTCTAGATCATTTATGAATAAATTAAAAAGCACCGGTCCCAGTACAGATCCCTGGGGGACCCCACTTCTTACTTCCCTCCATTGTGAAAACTCTCCATTTATACCTACCCTCTGTTTCCTGTCTTTCAACCAGTTAGCAATCCACACATGTACTTGTCCCTTTATTCCATAACCGCTAAGTTTCCTCAGGAGTCTTTGATGAGGAACTTTGTCAAAAGCTTTTTGGAAGTCCAGGTATACTATGTCAACTGGATCACCTTTATCCACATACTTGTTGACACTCTCAAAGAAGTCCAAAAGGTTGGTGAGGCAAGATTTACCTTTGCGGAAGCCATGCTGGCTCACTCCCAGCAGGGCCTGTTCTTCTAGGTGCTTTACAATTTTATCCTTGAGGATGCTTTCCATCAATTTGCCTGGAACGGACGTTAGGCTAACCGGCCTATCATTTCCCGGATCGTCCCTGGATCCCTTTTTGAAAATCGGTGTTACATTTGCTACTTTCCAGTCCTCTGGTACAGAGCCCGATTTCAGGGATAAGTTAAATATTTTAGCAAGGAAGTCGGCTATTTCACATTTGAGTTCTTTGAGGATTCTTGGATGGATGCCATCCGGCCCTGGTGATTTGTTAGCTTTCAGTTTTTCCAGACAGTTTAGAACATCATCCCTTGTCACTTCTATCAGACTCAGCTCTCTAGCCTCCATCCCTAAAAAGCCTGGTTCAGGAACAGGTATATGCTCAGTATCCTCTGCCGTGAAGACAGACGCAAAGAACTTATTCAGTTTCTCTGCAACCTCCATATCCTCCTTAATAATCCCTTTCACTCCCTCATTGTCTAATGGCCCAACTGCCTCCCTGGCAGGTTTCCTGCTTCTGATGTACTTAAAGAAGTTTTTGTTATTCCCCTTGATACTTTTCGCTAAATGTTCCTCAAACTCTTTTTGCCTCCCTTATTGTCACCTTGCATTTCTTTTGCCTGAGTTTGTGTTCCTTTCTGTTCTTTTCGTTTGGACAGGCCTTCCAATTTCGGAAGGAAGTCTTCTTCCCTTTTATGGCTTCCTTGACGGTACCCGTTAGCCATGCTGGCATCCTCCTGGACTTAGTGGTACCTTTCCTCCTTTTGGGTATACAATCTAACTGGGCTTCTAGTATTGTGGTTTTGAGTAAACGCCATGCACTCTGGAGCGAAGTGACTCTCCTGATTTTCCCCCTCAGCTTTCTTTTCACCATACTCCTCATTTTGGAGAAGTTTCCTCTTTTGAAATTTAAAATGTCTGTGTTTGACATCCTTGGTGATTCTCTCCCCGCATGTATGCTGAATTTGATGGCACTGTGGTCACTGTTCCCTAAAGGGTCGATGACACTGACATCACGCACCAGGTCCTGGGTGTCACTCAAAATTAGATCCAAGGTCGCCTTCTCTCTGGTTGGTTCCATGACCAACTGTTCTAAGGCACAGTCATTTAGCGTATCTAGAAATTTGACCTCTTTGTCCTGACTTGAATGTGAATTTACCCAGTCTATGTGTGGGTAGTTGAAATCACCCATAATTACAGCCCTGCCTCTCCTTGATGCCTCCCTGATTTCCTCCTGCAACTCCCAGTCACTGTCGGCATTTTGATCCGGAGGGCGTTAGCATGTCCCCAGTAGCACGATTCCTTTCCGGCCTTGTATAGTCACCCACAGGGTTTCTGTGGAGGACTCCAGTCCACCTAGGTTTTCTAGCTTGTTAGATTCTATCCCTTCTTTAACATACAGTGCTATCCCTCCTCCAAGATGCCCCTCCCTGTCCTTCCTATAGAGTTTATATCCAGGGATAACAGTGTCCCACCGGTTCTCACTGTTCCACCATGTTTCTGTTATGCCCACTATGTCTATTTCTGCATTAGCAACCAAGCACTCCAGCTCACCAATCTTGGCTCGGAGGCTTCTGGCATTGGCATACAAGCACCTATACACTGAATCTTTCCCCTGATGTATGCTGTTCCTTTGACTCTTTGACCTGCTGGCACAGCCTCCCGTCTGCTCTTTATGCAGTTCTGCTCCATCCCCATCTGTTTTATTTGAATTCTTTGCAGCCTCACACTTTAAAGTATGGCTTTTGCCAAACGGGATACTGCCCAGCTCCCATCAGCTGTTCCCCAGGTGTCATTTTAAAAACTGCTCTGCAACCTTTTTTATTTTAAGCGCCAGCAGTCTGGTTCCATCTTGGTTCAAGTGCAGCCCGTCCCTTTTGTACAGGCCTTGCTTGCCCCAAAATGTGTCCCAGTGCCTAACAAATCTAAACCCCTCCTCCCGGCACCAACGTCTCGTCCACACATTGAAACCCCTGGAGGAAGTCTGGAGGAAGAATGGAGAGGCACACAATGCAAGATGCTTGAAGTCCAGTGTGAAGTTTCCACAGTGTGTTGATTTGGGGAGCCATGTCATCTGCTGGTGTTGGTCCACTGTGCTTCATTAAGTCCAGCGTCAACGCAGCCGTCTGTCAGGAGATTTTGGAGCACTTCATGCTTCCTTCCGCAGACGAGCTGTATGGGGATGCTGACTTCATTTTCCAGCAGGACTTGGCACCTGCCCACACTGCCAAAAGTACCAAAACCTGGTTCAATGACCATGGGATTACTGTGCTTGATTGGCCAGCAAACTCGCCTGACCTGAACCCCATAGAGAATCTATGGGGCATTGCCAAGGAAAGGATGAGAGACATGAGACCAAACAATGCAGAAGAGCTGAAGGCCGCTATTGAAGCATCCTGGTCTTCCATAACACCTCAGCAGTGCCACAGGCTGATAGCATCCATGCCACGCCGCATTGAGGCAGTAATTGCTGCAAACGGGGCCCAAACCAAGTACTGAATACATATGCATGCTTATACTTTTCAGAGGTCCGATATTGTTCTATTTACAATCCTTGTTTTATTGGTTTCATGTAATATTCTAATTTTCTGGGATTGTGGATTTGGGGTTCTCATGAGCTGTACGCCATGATCATCACAATTATAACAAATTAAGGCTTGACTTATCTCGCTTTGCATGTAATGCGTCTATCTCATATATCAGTTTCACCTTTTAATTTGCATTACTGAAATTAATGAACTTTTGCACGATATTCTAATTTTTTGAGTTTCACCTGTAGATGTTAAAAAGCACTGGAGACAGTATGGAGCCTTGTGGGACTCCACACTTCAGTTCTCACTTAGCAGAACAATAGTCTCCAAGCGACACCATCTGGAGTCTGCCAGAGAGGTAGGTGCGGAACTTCTGTAAAGCAGTGCCACCCAATCCCACCTCCCTCAGATGGTCCAGAAGGATACCATGGGCAATGGTATCGAAAGCTGCAAAGAGATGCAAAAGGATCAACACAGTCACGCTCCCTCTGTTGATAGCCAGTTAGAGATCATCCATTTGTCAATAGCCAGTTGGAGATCATCCATCAGGCCGACCAAGGCAGTCTCAACCCCATAGCCCACATGAAAGCCAGTTTGAAATGGGTCTAGATAATTTGCATCATCCAAAACTGCCTAGAGCTGAGAGAGTAGTATGGCAACATCCAGCTTCTGGGCAGAGGAACCCTCCCTCTTCCTAGTCCACCCAGGCTGCATTTCGGCAAGCTCCATTCCGCTCGTGTCATCAGACTGTTGGCAAGGCGTCAGCACACTAGTGAAGCTGACCATCGGCTACAATGTTAAAGGGGGCGTGCTCAGCATGACCATGTCTTTTCGATAGTGTTTGCCCAGCCTTGGCAACCCTTTCCTCACACCGCTTGCACCACTCTCTTCGTAGTTGGTGAGGAACAGTCTTGTGGCTTTCCTTTTCCCTCCCCTGGGAAAAGAAGATTGGGCCCCTCTCTTTCCACTTGTACTGGTTAAAGATAGAATGCATAGGTGTCCCCTCTACTTTTTCCCATTTGTTCACAGAATTAGTTTGGTACCACCAATGGCCATTTGCAACACACCCACGCCAGCGCATTCTCCAGCAGATATTTTCAGGAGATGCATGATTCCCCCTCCCCATTTCTCTGTGGATTTTTATTTTTTCCTTCTCTCCCCGCAGACCCACATCTCTATCCCGTGTGCAAGTGCTTGTGTTTGGATGGATAGGATGAAACTGCTAGGAATAAGTCAAGATTACTTAGGATTTTCCCCTTCAATTTTTAGTAGTATTTTATTTCTTGTACAAGTTGGTAGGGAAAGGGCGACCCCTTCCCCTGTGCACAATCATGCTTTGTTTCGGCCAAACCTCATGAGAAGAACCATCCATCTAGAGCAGGATTAAATCACACAAGAGATTATTCTTGTGCGATGAAGATGGATCCTGCTCCAGAGCAAACCATTCTCTCATGAGAGTGCCTGGTCATAGACAAAAGCATATGAGCTGGAGGGCATTTACCGCCCGGCCCAGTTGACAGTTCTGCCAAAGCCCCAGGAAGGGTTCTGCAGCAACATTCCTGTTGGTCCCAGCAACTGCCAGGAAAGGAGAATATAAGCACCCCTTAAAAGAGTCTGAACTTCCTGCAGCACATCTCTGTGCTCGGTTTAGCTTCAATTCTAGCCAGGGACCATTCTAATCCACGGCTGTCCTCTCCCAGAGTGCCCTGCTATGGCTAGTTAGCCTGGGATGTAGAAGTCATCCCCAGTCGCTCCTTGTCTGCCCACCCAACCTGAAACCGCTCAAACACCCAAAGCGACCTGGACAACTTTGAAGTCTGGAAGGGTTGTGTGCAAGGGGCAAGGGGCGGAGCATGCGTTCTATTGTTAACCAGTGCTGCCAGGAGTCCACAACAGCAGGGGGGCCCTATAGTTGGAAGGTTTATCTAATGAGAGCAAAGTCAAACAGAGAACTGAAACACACTGATGCTTCTGTTTTGTCTGGTTGACTAGACCTCTCATGAGAAGGCTAAACCCCCAGCCAGCAAGCCAGAATGAGGACAAGAGTATTTGGGTCTTTCTCACTGCTTTGCCAGGTCTGCTAGTCTAGTGGCACTCTTAGTTAAAGTGAACCAAACCCCAGGATCCTTTGCCTGCCTTAATATACATATCCACTCCTGAGAAGTCAATAAGATCTGTTCCTGGAGTACCAGAAAACCAGCCCCAATACTTCCATGATCCAGCAACCAGCGTCTTCCTCTGGGATTCTCAAGCATGTCCCTACATCTAGTCCCCGTCCCCCATCGCCTATTTGTGTACATTAAGAGCAAAGAAACTACACTCCATTAATAACAACTGAAAGCCCCAGGAGTGGGGCTAGATTGGATGTTAGGTCAATGAAAGGGCTTAACGTGTCTCTATTCTCATTTTATTTAAAGCATACTTTTCCCAATGCCATTCCATCCCTTTAAATGCAGCAACAGCAGGGACATGGCATCCCTGTTGCCAAGCAGTGGCAGGAGGAAAAACGAGATGGCAGAGGGTGGGGCATCAGCTCCAAGAGGCGGCCAGTGAGAAACTGATGCATTTATGGGCTACTCTGAGCCAGCCTCTCTATGGGGTTGGGGAGGAGGTTGCACACAAAACCCAAATTATAGTGGAAGAAGAATGCAGATGACACAACACCTCAGGTTTCAGCAGCGCAACTCACTTCAAACCGATGGTTCCAATTCAGGTTTGGAAGTAAAAACAGAGCTATAGTTGGATGATGAAACTGTGGCTTCACACTTTCAGATGATCACAAACTCAAACCTATGGCACGTTTACCTCTGGTTTAGCATTAAATCCAAACAGAGCCATAGTGTTTGAACTGAGAACTACTCCAGAATATGTGTGTGTGCCTCACTTGCATGCACCAGTTTATCATTTTTCAATTTTACCAACACATCTCTAAAAAAGGGCCTAATAGCAACATGTCTCACATGCTCTGTGTGAGTGAAGACTACAACCCACCGCAAATTATTAGTGCTATTATATACATACATAATGAAAAGTGGTTACGATCGTATTTTCTTGTCTGCTTCCAAATGATCAAGAGAGGGAGTTCAGCTTGCCAATTTCTGTTCAGTCTCTCTTGCTATCTATGGCTCATTTCCTAAAGGAAAAATCAAGTCAACACCTCTGTCTTCAATACCTTTATCCTGGTATTCTATTCTGGTTGCAGTCTGTAATAATATAGACTAGAACAGTGTCACAAAATGGAAGGAAGTACACTTTTAAAAAATATGTCTCCTGCTCTTCTTATGCAAAGAAAAATTTGAATTTCTCTTTCAATAACTAGAACTAATTTTTATTGTAAAGGGGGAAGGCCACAGACACAAACACGTGACTACATTAAACAAGGCTTAGTTGAAGGAAGGTTATTTCTCTCTACGTATTAACAAAACATTGTACCAAGTTACGACCCAATGTCTGAAGCAATTTGTAGTAAAAGGCATAATTCATATCAAGCAACTGTGAGCCAATATTTAATGACAATTAATTCCTCAAATTGCATCTACAGCCCCTTTTCTATAAAGATTTGCATTAGACCCAAGTATATTTTTGCAGTGTCGTTAAAGAAAAACCACAGGGTTCTGTGGTCGCCAGGAGTCAACACCAACTCAACGGCACACTTTACTTTAGTTAGTAGGGCTGTAGAATATCATTTCCAGAATTACGGAAATGACCCGATACAGGCCTTTCTGGAGGAGTCCAGAGATAATTCTGATCCAGAATAGGGAAACCTATTCCAATCTGGAATTATCCAAACTCTGTGTATAAACTATATTGGGGATTTCTGGAGCATTCTGCAGTCATTATCAGCATTCCAGAGATCTAATGAGTCCACCTCTCCCCCGCAACCCGATTGTGGTGGTGGGATCCTGCCTGCCCACCCACCCACAAATTTATTTTGCCAATTTTACTTACAAATTAAAAAATTAAACGATTGATTCTCAGAAGTTTCATCACTTCCTGACAGTCTCTTGTGTTACATCACTTTTCTTTCATGATTCTTGGATGCGAGTACAATTTTCTGGTTACTTAAAAAAAATCAATTTAAAAACTATGGCTGGTCAGACACACCACTTATAATTCAATACACAGAGTCTTGCCATCCTTACCTACTTGTGACCCAACTTTCAGAGCCCCCTGTGTGTTTAGCCAGGTTTTTTCAGCTTTTTAAAAAATTATCCCCATAGACTTCTTCTGGGATTTTTACCAATATTTTCATACTTCATCAATATACTTTAGAATTCCGATATACTTTCATACTTTGCCAATGTAATTTCAGATTTCCAGTACCAGTTACAGTATTGGATTTCCTTCCAAAAATGCAATACAGAAGCCGATACCTGGATTCTGAAGTGTTCATAGGACCGAAAACTGATACCTATGGCTCCAAATCCGATTCGGATCTGATCTGAAATTTGTGATTGTGCACAGCCCTAGCAGTAGAGATGTGCGCAAAACCGGCTTGCTCAATTCAGTTCAAATTCGAACTGGGTTCAAACCAGAAAGGGGTGGTTTGGTTTTGGTTTTGCTCGGAACCCCCCCCCCCAGGTTCGGTTAGAATTCAAACCGTTTTGCACCTCCAAAAGTGGGTGGGGTGGTAGCTGGCACCCATGGATAACTACCAACCAAACCCCAAAGCAATCGGACACTCATATGATTTTTTTAATGATTTTTTGAATTTTATTTTTATTTTTTTCTCATAGAGTATAATGGGACTCGAACCAGCCCATTATTCCCTCTTGTGGAGCACCCATGGGTGCCAACAACCACCCAAATCCTGAAGCAATCGGAAACCCCTATGATTTTTTATGAATATTTGAAATATTTCCAATTATTTTCTCACAGGGTATAATGGGACAAGAACCAGCCTATATCCCCTATTGTGGAGCACCAAGAGGCACAAATGTGGGGTGGGTGGCAGGCACCCAGGGGTGCCTACCACCCACAAAACCCCAAGGCAATCGGACACTCCTCTGATTATTGGTGAATTTTAAAAGTATTTTTGAATTCCTCATAGGGAATAATGAGGATTGCAGCAAATGTATAGCTTCACGTCAGGGGGGAAAGGGGTGTCCTAGAGAGGAGTGTGGTGGGTAGTAGTTCCCAATGGGGGCAAGGAAGCTATCAGAATTATTTGAAAGGAATTGGGCAAAGGGCTGATTTTTAAGTGATTTTTGAAGTTTACACGTCTTTAAGGTTAGCAAATGAAAGTGGATTCATGGTTTGTCATTAAAAATCTTATATGCTACCAAAGAATCTACACTTCAGAAACAACAAAACCCAGTACCCCATATGTTAGCAACCCATGGGGGTGGTTGGCACTCTCGCTCTGGGCCACCCCAGCACCCCCCAAGTGCAGTTATGGGGCTGCTGAAACCTCCATTCTTCCCTATGGAGAAAAACCTTAAAGCCATTTGTGGGGTGCTGGGGTGGCCCAGAGTAAGTGGTGGTGTAGCGCACAGAGGGTGCTAACCACCCCCATGGGTTTGGGTGTTAGGTACCCATGGGTGCCAGCTACCACCCCACCCACTTTTGGAGGTTCAAACCGGTTTGAATCGAACCACCCCCAGTTTGGTTCGAATTTGAACCTGCAGCTCGAACCTGATGGCTGGTTTGGTTCGAATTTGAACCATCGAACCACCCTGGTTTGAATTCGAACCGGTTTGAGTTTGAACCGGTTCGCACATCCCTACCTAGCAGTGATGGGCAGATACTTAAATATTTTACTTTTTAAAAGCCTTACAGCTATTATATAGTTTTTAAAAGCCACCTATGGCTCTGAAGTCAACATATGCTAATGTTGACAATCCGATTCAAATCATTGTAAAATCTATCCACATATCATCTGGCCCAGTGTCATCAGCATCCAGCACACAGTGGACATAACCTAAGAACTGTTCTGATGTATCATGTACCAAAGGTTTAATCTAGTATTTTTTCCATCACCAAACAGCCAAAAGCCGCTTTGAAACAAGGCATGAAAGCAACTGCTTTCACCCATTTGTCCCCAGTACACAGGAGGCATACTACCTCTGGTATATGGATAACATTTAGGATATTGTGTTTAATAATAAATTCATGAATTTATTTCACCCCTTTAATAAAACAAAATGAAGAAGCAGCAGCTTGTAACCAACATGCTGGCTGGCTAACTATCAACCAATAACTTAAATCATTATTTGCAATATATTGCTCAACATTATTATTATTTATTTACACTGTCAGACAGGTGTTATTGACTGGTTTGTTTTATCCAGACATTGAGTCCTTCCCAAAGACCTGGGATGGCTGAATTTTATCATCAATGTTGTTGCTGTTATAGATATCGTCACAGAATATAGGCTCTTCCCAGTAAAGCTGCTTTTTGTAATTGGCCGGTGGTGATTTCTGTGGCCCCTATGGTGTTGAGGTGCTCTTCAAGGTCTTTTGGAATTGCACCTAGGGTGCCAATTACCACTGGGATTATTTGTGTCTTCTTCTGCCACAGCCATTCAATTTCAATTTGTAGATCTTTGTATTTTGTGACTTTTTTCTGTTTCTTTTTCTTCTATTCTGCTATCCCCTGGTATTGCTATGTTGATAATTTTGACTTGTTTTTCTTTCTTCTCGACTACAGTTATATCTGGTCCATTGTGTGGCAGATGTTTGTCTGTTTGTAGTCGGAAGTCCCATAATATTTTTGCACCTTCATTTTCTTCAACTTTTTCAATTTTATGGTCCCATCAATGTTTGGCTACAAGTAGCTTGTATTTTTTGCAGATGTTCCAGTGTATCATCCCTGCTACCTTGTCATGCCTTTGTTTGTAGTCAGTCTGTGCGATCTTTTTACAACAGCTGATTAGGTGGTCCACGGTTTCATCTGCTTCTTTACAAAGGCGGCACTTGCTGTTTGTTGATTTTTTGACTTTTGCTCTTATTGCATTTGTTCTTAGTGCCTGTTCTTGTGCAGCCAGTATTAAACCCTCTGTTTCTTTCTTCAAGTTGCCATTTTTAAGCCATTGCCATGTCTTGGTGATGTCTGATTTTCCACTTATATTGTGCAAATATTGACCATGCAGTGGCTTATTTTTCCATTTTTCTGCTCGGTTCTTGACTTGTTCTTTCTTGTAGGCCTGCTTTCTTTCATTGGTGTTGAATAGTTTTGTTATTGACCATTTGAAGTGCATCTTCTTCACTGTCCTTGATATATTCTTCAAGGCCTCTTTTGTCCTCCTCTACTGTTTGATGGACTTGCAGCATTCCTCTTCCACCTGAGCTGCGAGGGAGGTATAGCCTATCGACATCACTGCGGGGGTGCAGAGCATGATGGATGGTCATTATTTTCCTGGTCTTATGATCTAGCGTCTCTAGCTCTGCCTGGGTCCAGTCTATTATTCCTGCAGTGTATCGGATAACAGGTATAGCCCAGGTGTTTATGGCTTGTATGGTGTTCCCACCATTGAGTTTGGACCTGAGGATTTTTCTAACTCTCCTTATGTATTCACTTCCAATTTTTCTTTTAACCTCAGCGTGTGCAATGTTATCAACCTGGAGAATGCCAAAGTATTTGTAAGGTTCTTTCTCTTCCAGGTTCTTGATGTTGTTTCCATTGGGTGGTTCTATTCCTTCTGTTTTTCTTATTTTTCCTCTGTTCATTATTAATGCAGCACACTTGTCTAGTCCAAACTCCATTGCTATATCACTACTGAATATATGGACAGTGTTTAGCAGTGATTCGATTTCTGACTGGGACTTTCCATACAACTTCAGATCGTCCATGTACAGCAGATGGTTGATTTTACTTGATGTTTTAGATGTTTGGTATCCGAGGCCTATTTTGATTAGTATTTGTGAAAGTGGAGTCATGGCAATTACAAACAACAGAGGGGATAGTGAGTCCCCTTGGAAAATGCCTCTTCTAATGCTAACCTGTCCAAGTGTCTCACCATTGATTGTTAACTGTGTACTCCATAAGCTCATTGCTTTTTAAATAAATATCTGGATGTTTTTGCTGACACCAGTTGTTTCTAAACATTTTAGTATCCATGTGTGAGGCAATGAGTCGAAGGCTTTCTTGTGGTCAATCCATGCAAGACTTAGATTGGTTTTTCTTCTCTTGAAATTTTCTAAAATCATTTTGCCAATCAGCAGCTGGTCTTTTGTGCCTCTGGTGTTCGGAAAATTTCCTTTCTGTTCAACTGGAAGCTGTTTGTTAGTTAATAAGTGTTGCATCACTTCATCTGCTATTATTCCAGTTAATAATTTGAACATGGTTGGCAGGCAGGTTATCGGTCTATAATTACTTGGAACTGTATCTTTTGCTCAGTCTTTCATTATGAGATGAGTTTTCCCAGTTGTTAGCCATTGTTCAATATCACCTCCTTGCAAAATGTGATTGAACTGTTATGATAGTAGTTTATGAAGGCTTGTTAGGTGTTTAAGCCAAAAGCCATGCAGTTCATCGTCACCTGGTGCAGTCCAACTTTTAATTTTCTTTGCTCTTTCACTTATTAATTCTGGTGTTATTATTAGATCTTGCATTTGTTGGTTACATTTTTCGACCTCTTTCATCCAGCCTGCTTTTTTATTATAATCTATTGGATTGTCCCATAACTTTCCCCAGAATTGCACTGTTTCTTCTTTATTTGGTGTTTCTATGTTTCTTGCAGTTTCTCCTTCTATGCTTTGGTAGAAACGTCTCTGATTCGAATGGAATTGGAGATTCTGCCTGTGTTGTATAATTCTGGCTTCGTATCTGCTAATCTTCTTTGACATTGCTGTTATTTGATGCTTTATTATTTCCAGGAATTCTCTAATTTTCCTTGAATCTAGATGGTATTTTTGGATCAGATACTGGTTGGTGTTTTCATTCTTCAGCTTCTTGTCTTTCATATCTTTCAGTTTATTAGCATCTGATCTAAGCCTGGCAAATTTTTTTTCTAATCTAAACTTCCATTTAGATGATGTACTGCTTTCTTTTTTTACAGGTCCATTGATCTTATATCCGAGTTCTTGTGTTATTGTTGCTGCACTGTATAGTTGGTTTGTTTCTTGCAAACTATTGGTTGTTATTTCTGCAAGTGCAGCATTGACATCTTTTAATACCTGAGCAAGTTGTTTTTTGGCAACTGTTTTTAGAGCGGGAAGTCGAACCCTGGTGGTTGTTTGGTTCATGTGCTCAGTTATTTTTTGCTTTAGTTCTTGTTGCTTTTCTGTTAAACGGCATTTGGGTTTTTGAGGTGAAGGCAAAGGGGAGGTTGCCTGGTTTTGATTTTGAAACAGTTCAGCAACGGTGGTATCCTCTATTTCCAACACCTCCTCCATCTGCGCCTGAGCAACTGCTTCAGTTGGTGGTAATTCTTCTTCTATATCTTGAGCCTGTGTTGTTCTTTGCAGTTCTTCCAGCTCAGCTCTGTGAATACTTTATTTCTTATTATGAATCTTCTTTGGTCTGCTAGCCTTTGTTCTGTTATTTCTGTATCTGGATGCTTCTCTTTCCAAATTTGGTACATTCTTTTTAAATAACCTTTTCTAGTTGGACTAGACTTGTAATAGCAGATCATTATTTCCTTGTTGGCATTTTTCATATATTTTTTCCGGTAAAGCGATGTTTCTTCCAGTAACCTTGCAGTCTCCAGCCCTGGTTGCTCAACTGAAGATCCTGAGT
The DNA here is from genome assembly GCF_027244095.1 of Hemicordylus capensis. NCBI lineage: Eukaryota > Metazoa > Chordata > Lepidosauria > Squamata > Cordylidae > Hemicordylus > Hemicordylus capensis. The sequence goes on along the minus strand of NC_069661.1, from coordinate 214,842,247 downwards.
CCTGCCACCAGATGTCCAAGGACTCCAGCACCTGGCGCGGTCCTTGTTGACCCGGGCAACAACCAATCCGGTATAGATTTATTAAAGTTACGTCTCACCATATTGTTGATGGGAGAGGCACTCTTCATCTGCAACATACTGCCCAACATCATCATCATCATCATCATCAATATCGATTTCTATACCGCCCTTCCAAAAATGGCTCAGGGCGGTTTACACAGAGAAATAATAAATAAATAAGACTGCTCCCTGTCCCCGAAGGGCTCACATTCTAATAACATGGGTTTAGCCCTCTTTAAAAAAAACCCATCTACAAATTTCTGTTTGATGCTGACTGAACCCTAGCCAATTATTGAGCCAAAACTTCTATGCCCGAAGTTTTCTACTGCTGTTTTTCCACACCATTCCAGACGTTAATTGTGTTGTGAGAAGTATATCCTTTTGTTCAGACCCTAACCAAGTATTTATCAAATATGCATACTGCTTTTCACAACCGTTTGTCTCAAGGCAGTGCACATCACCATAAAATTCACATTTTAAAAAAAATTAAACACACAGCCAACAAAGCCACAGAATAAGCAGCACCGTAGCAGCACCCCTGACGTTAAAAAGCCTAGGTGAACAGCAGTTGTTTATCTTTGTCTTAAAAGCAGTGAGAGAAACCAAAGAGCAGGTGACTCTTATGAGAGCTTTCCAAAGCTTGGGGGCAATAACCAAAGAAGCCCTGTCCTGCCCACACAATTAAGTCTCAAAACAGAACAGAAAATGCCCCACCACATGCCATTGAAGAATATTGTTGGGCATGCAGTAATTCAGATATCCAGGATCAAAACCATTAATAGCAATAGCAATAGCACTTACATTTATATACCACTTTATAGCTAGAAGCTCTCTAAGCGGTTTACAATGATTTAGCATATTGCCCCCCAACATTCTGGGTACTCATTTTACCGACCTTGGAAGGATGGAAGGCTGAGTCAACCTTGAGCCCCTGGTCAGGATTGAACTTGCAACCTTCTGGTTACAGGGCGGCAGTTTTACCACTGCGCCACCAGGGGCTCTCAAGTGTCTTAAAGATTATACTCAAAACCTTGAATTGGATCTGGAAACAAACTAGTAGCTAGTGTAGCTCTTTCAAACTGGGTGTAATATGATCCCAACCAGCAACTCTGGACAAAACCTTGGCAGTTGCCTTTTGTACCAACTAGTTTCCAGTTATTTTCCAGAGAGAGCCCACATAGAAAGTACTGTAGTAATCCAGCCATTATGTGACTTAAGCATGGATAACTTGCTCGATCTGCCTCCTCAAGGAAGGTGTGCAGCTGGAGCACTAGCCAAAGCTGTGCAAAGGCACCCTTGGCCACTGCTTCCAGGTGCAGGTGGGCATCAAGAAGCAGAGTTGGGTCCAGCAATATCCCCCAACTGCACACTTGTTTTTTCCAGAAGCATTCAACCATATAAAGAGCCAGTTGAATCTCACCTCATCCTGATCAGCTCTCAAGCATGAATTGTCCCCTTTGCTAAGCAGGGTCTGCCCTGGTTTGCATTTGAAAGGGAGACTACATATGTGTGCACTGTAAGATACTCCCCTTAAGGGATGGAGCCACTCTAGGAAGAGCACCTGCCTGCTTGCATGCAGAAGGTTCCAAGTTCCCTCCCCGGCATCTCCAAAACAGTGCTGAAAGAGACTCCTGCCTGCAACCTTGGAGAAGCTGTTACCAGTCTGTGCAGACAACACTGAGCTAGATGGACCAATGGTTCATATGGCAGTTGCCTATGTTCCTATGAAAAAAAAGCTGCTAACTTGGCAAAGAGGCACCTTTTAATGTGGTGATTCTCTTTATTTAGCAGGGGGAGAGTAACTGGCCCTATCCACCCCCAGCACAGTACCTCCAATGACTGTTGCTGGTGTCTATCTTGTGTTTCTTTTTAGATTGGGAGCCCTTTGGGGAGAGGGATCCATCTTATTTATTTATTATTTCTCTGTGTAAACCGCCCTGAGCCATTTTTGGAAGAGCGGTATAGAAATCGAATGAATGAATGAATGAATGAATGAATAAAATATGACCCTATATACTGACCAACAGCACCTCCGGCTTGTCTGGATTCAATTCAAACTAGCCCACATCCAGTCCACTGCTGCCTCTAGCCTTCAATTCAGAGTATCTGCCACCTCCCTAGAATCAGACAACAGAGAGCGAGAGCTGAGGGTCATCCGCTATTGACAATACCTCAGCCCAGATCTCCAGACAATCTCTCCCAGCACTTTCATGTAGATTTTAAAAAGAGCGTGGAGATCAAACAGTGTATGTGAAGTCGCAGGGTGTGTTTTTTTTTTAACCCCAATCACCTCACACAATCAGTGATTCTCGTTTGCTATTTATATACTTGCATGGTATATACAACAATTGTTGCCCATCACCAAGTTTGCAGGAATTAATTGGCACCCATAGCATGCAACTGTGTGCTTCCCTCCACTGTGAAGACTGTCCTTAGTCAGCCTGATGAATGATCTCCTATTAGGAATTGACAGAGCGCGTGTAACTCTGTTGATCCTTTTGGATATCTTGGCAGCTTTCAATACCAACGACCATGGTATCCTTCTGGAGCATCTGAGGGAGTGGGAGGCACTGCTTTGCAGTGGTTCTGCTCCTACCTCTTGGGCAGATTCCAGATGGTGTTGCTTGGAGACTGTTGCTCTTCAGAATAAGAGCTCCTGTATGGAGTACCACAAGGCTCCATATTGTCTCCAGTGCTTTTTAACATCTACATGAAACTGCTGAAAGATATCATCAGAAGATTTGGTACAGTGTGTTATCAGTTAGCCTGTGACACCCAAATCTATTTCTCCATGTCAGCATCATCAGGAAAAGGTATAACCTCCCTAAATGACTGCTTGGAAGCAGTGACGGGCTAGATGAGGGTAAAGTTTTCAATTAGCAATAACAGCACCTCAGATTAACCTCATTGGCAATGAAACTGCCACTGCGCAATAACAAACTAAGACTGTATCCAAGTATGTCTATGCAGGGTCAGAACTCAGGCGACAACTTCGATCTGCCTGTCTCCCAGAAAGAACAGGTAAGCAGTCTGGGAGTGCTTCTGGATCAAATAAATAAATACGTCCCACTGTTCTGAATTTGTTTATCTCAAGAAACAGATGCAGCTGGTGTGTCAGCCAAAGCTGACAGAAAGCACCTCTGGCTACTGACTCAACCTTAGACAACTCTCTCTGGTGTCTCAGATTGAGGCAGTAGCCAGAGGTGCTTTCTATCAGCTTTGGCTGACACACCAGCTGCATCCATTTCTTGAGAGAAACAAATTCATAACAGTGGGACGTATTTATTTATTTATTTGATTTATATACTGCCCTAAGTGGCTCAGGGTGAAGACAGACCCCCCTCCTGATGATCTTAATGAGCAGTGGGGATCTTGTAAAGAAAGGAACTCCTCTCAGGTGTCTCCCCTAAGCCATTCAGAGCTTTAAAGACAATAATCTGCACTTTGTACTTTGCCTGGAAGCATATCGGCAGCCAGTACAACTTAAAACAGGCATAACTTGGTCTTTCCGGGGTATCCCAGGTACCAGTCTGGTTGCCACATTTTGAACTAACTAAGTTTCCAAACTACATACAAAGTCAGCCCTACACAGAGAGCATTGCAGAAGTCCAACCTGGGGGTTACCAGCTGGTATACCACTGTTTCTATCCTGTCTTGCAGATTACGACCACCAACAATGAGCACGTTCACCTTGCTTGGATTCAGCTTCAGTTTATTGGATTCAGACAGGCATTTAAGGGGCTAGTTCTGAAGATCAACTGTCACCAAGTACCAACATCTGAAATCTACCCCAGACATAGAAGTGCAACCACTGTAAAACAGTGCCTCCTATCCCTAAACCACCAGTAGAATACCTCAGTCAATGGTACTGAAAGGCGCAGAGAGATCCAAAAGAACCAGCAGTCACATTCCCTCTGTCAATTCCCTGGTGAATTCCTCAGGCCTGAGGTAATTCCTCAGGCTGACCAAGGCCATCTCAACCCCATAGCTTCTTACATATGCTGGTTAAACTCCAGATTTGATTACTGTAACGCAGTCTGTGTTGGGCTGCCTTTGTACATAGTCCAGTAATTGCAATTGGTGTAAAATGTGGCAGCCAGGTTGGTCTCTGGGTCATCTCTGAGAGATCACATTACACCTATAGTCAACAAAATGCACTGGCTACCAATATTTTTCTGGGCAAAATACAAAATGCTAGTTATAATCTATGAAGCCCTAAACAGCTTAGGTCCATGGTATTTAAGAGAACACATTAAGAGCTCCATCGCCAATTGAGATCATCTGGGGAAGTCAGTCTGCAGTTGCCACCATCTCATCTATTGAAATAATAAGCTCCCTATTGAAATAAGCGTCTCCCCATCTCTGATAACCTTTTTAAAAAGGTGGTTAAGACACTTGTTCACCCAGGCTTTAAATTAGACTCAAATTTTAACATTGTTTTAAATTTCAAATTGTTTTAATGTTTTAATTTATGCTGTTTTACTGTTAACCACCTAGACCCATGGGTTTTACGTGCTATATGAATATGTCAAACAATTCCAAGCCTCCATTTTTAACCAGTTAACAGCCTACCTTCAGAGCCTACCACAATTTTTTTAAGAAAGGAAGTAAATGCTGCCAGCAACCTAAAGTTACAGTTTTTCTCCTGCACACCATCTTTTTTTAACAATTAAAAACATTTAGCAGCCTTTCAGAGAGTTATGCAATTAGAACATTCCACCAAGCAATAAGAACTACAAAGTCTTTGCTCCTGTTTTAAGCCAAATAAATATCTTGAATTGCCAGTAGAAGCTCTAACAAGTATAAGTCTCATTTTAAAAATATAGTTTACATTTCAAGATTTCAAATCAAATGCATCATACCAATAGGAGAACGAACAGCAGCATTTCAGTCATTATTCTTCCCTTCTTTGTTCGTTTTAGTCTAATATAACTTCTTACACCCAGACATTTCTCCATTACCAGATTCCCCAAACAATCTGTTAATGTATTTTTATGATAAAGGCATTGTGCCAGTGCATACTCATTTGTAAGAGTACCAAACCTAGTCAGGTCATGATGCTTAAATAGTTTAAGATCTAACACTCTCAGGCATTTTTAACTAACTATAATGTCATACATGGATTAAGATTAATTTTGAAGTAATGAAGGCAAGAAAATAAGACATGTGGAAGTAAAAGATAAAAGTAAAGCAAACATAAGGAATTTCCCCAAGAACATACCTCAAGAGTTCCCTGGCAAAACTGACCAAAATTAAGAACAGCAGTTAGCACATCCACAGCCAGTGAACAGGAGAACAGGCTTTTCCCAACCAAAAATATTTATTTGAAGTTCCCAAAGTTTAGCAGTTATTTGTTTGAATTTCAGCAAAGTGGCTACCATATTTAAATGTCTTAAATTATGGAGAAGGAAGGAACAGAACATTTTCTTGATAATGAAATCCAAGTTGAAATATTTTTCTCCAAAGTCCATCACTTTCCAAAACCAGACATTCTGTTCCTATTCCAACATAATCCTTATTGCAAATATATAGCACATTAACAACACTTAACTAGTGGGAAGTTACCTGATTGTACTACCATAATCAAAATTTCTGGTTCCAGCAGTATCATACAGATTCCTCTTCTTAAAAGGCAACTTTCAAGAGCATATGTGTGTGTGTGTGTGTGTGCGCGCGCGTACACACACACACACACACACATTCAGACTCATCCAAGTCTTAATCCTTATCTGCAGCTTTCAACCTTTATTTTACAGGTAAGATAGCCTGTATTTTACAGTAAGATACAACTAAGAACAATCACAAAAAGTTCAACAGATTTCAGTTATTTAGTTTCCACAAAGCAAGGATTCCCTCAAGTCTCATTCCTCATACAATCTCTCCTACTTGAGAAAGGAAGAGGAGGTTATATGTGAACTCTTAATTCCCCAGAGGGCTGTACCATTGAGGCAGCTCTCATTCTTGCAGGAATGAGAAGTCCTGCATGGCTCTATACAGATATTCACATAGGTTGAAAACTGTAGAGTCTTTCCCACATGGAGTACAACTCTGACCTATGTTACATTCAGTATTTTAGGATGAGAAGTAAAGCTGGCTGAGAAATTGTACAAGCTAAAATCACATGCATTTTACTTTGTTATTGGACATCAGTTACTAAATGAAAACGACTTCATCTTGGAGATTATAAAGAATCTGAAATATTTTATATGAAGACAAGATACTAAAATCAACTGCTCATGACCTTCTCTCCCACATCTCCTCTGACAAAGCAAAATATGGAAATTATACTACTAGTGCAAGATCATTCAGCAGTTGGAATCTATTGAAGTGTGTTTTCCCCCCTTTAAGAAACACAAATCCCAAGAATTATGAGGGAAATGTGCTCAAATTACTATTGCTATACAATGTATATTGTGGATGTGTGAAACACAAGTATATTTTGTTGTAATTATATTTCTGCAGTGCCTTCAGGATAGAATCATCATCATCACCACAAGTACCAATTTTAATATATAATTAGTAATCTGAAAAGTCATAAGTTGTGTCACCTCTCACACTGGCAGTTGAACAAAGGTAATTATTTTTAAAATGCAACAGGCTCTTCAGTGGTGAAGTCAGTGGTCTCTTTGCAAACTATTGTGTATTCAAATATGCAAATTAAATTACCGGTATGTCCAGATCATATGCTGCTAGATGCACTTCTGCCAAACATACCCTACACTCTGGCAGGCAGATTTCTGTTTTCTGGTTTATCCCTAAAAGCTTTGTTTAAGCAAACAAAACAATCTATTGGTATATGAAGGATGAAAAGTTGTGTATGCAAAACAGTCATCCTCCCTATACCAACACATTGTTTTATTTGCACACTGAGTCTTGGAATGACTACAAATGTACCAAGAATGTGCAAGTCAAGACTATGATCTAACTTCCTTTGGTCAAGAGAATTTGAGGCTTAAGAGAAACTTAAGCTCTGCCACACCACCACCAGAAGTTAACAGTTCTGAGTCAAATTATCTGGTGATTCAAACAATCAGGATGACTCTTGGAGCCCCCAGCAAAACACTAAAATAGCCTGCTCAGGCTTTTACAGAGACACATTAGCATCTGACTTTATCATTAAATGCATACTGTTCACATCTGCAACCACCAACATTCCTGGGACTGTTGAAAATAAACAGCCAATAGGCCTAGTCAGTGGTTATAAAAACCACTATCCTTCTAGGTACTAGTCCTGCACACTAGCTATATAGTCATCACATTTAAGAAGAGTTCTATTTTGCAAGCTTTAGAAGAATATGTCCAGAATTTTACAGCATGTCTGGAAAAGCCACACAAACTGTACAGAGGGAGTGGAAACTCTCCATTACCTGAGGCACTAAGTTTGTGGCCTCAATTGTCTCAAGACTGAAATTCCATAAATTCCGAACAGCTGAGTTACTCCAGAGTGTTTTCCTTTCCCTTACAGTAAAAACTCGTCAACCAAATAGGTCAATGCAGATTAACAAGCTACTGCAAGTTCTCCCCAACATCTTTTAATCAGTTATTTGACTAAGAATACACAACCTGGAGAGTCATTCAAACTGAGAAAGAACAAAACAGTCCCAGACTGATATAATCACAAGTTTTATGACCTCAGGGCAGATGAAAGGTTACCAATTCTGTTGACTAAGAGAACTATACAGAGGATGAAAACCAAGGGAATTGTGATGTCATATGATTGCAAATGACAGTAAACACGGGGAACTGACTTAAACAACCTAAGAATAAAAAATCCTGGATAAAAGCTTCAGCATTACAGGACCAGAAGCATATTGCTACCAGGTTGCACTTTTACAACTACTAAAGTATAGTTTAAAAAAATGCTTCCAAACCTAAAGTGATGAGCTGGACAATTCAAAGGAGACAATCTTTCCCCACAGACTTACAACACAAAAAGTCTGATATCATGTTTCTTCTGATTTTACATTGCTTACCTGCACATGTAATGTTTCCTTGCTTTGATTACCATATACAATTGGCAGCTATTGATGCATGTATGTACTAATTCAAATAAAAAAGGAGTCTAGAGAAAATGTTCTTACAAACAATACATGCTTGCCCTTAAAAACAAATTTTGAGCCAATTTCACAATCATCAAAAGGAGTAATCAAAAGATGACAACTAAAAGAAAGTAGTAGATTACTTTCCTACTACAAATGGTTTTAATGAGTTACATGTTTTAATTTTAAAATTTTGTTTTTGTGAACCGCTCTGAACCAGTTTGGATTAGGTGGTGTAAAAATGAAATGAATACAGGTTAGCAGTTATAAAAATCTCCAGATATCATCAGGGAGAATCAGACCAAGGACACAAAAAGAGTCACTAAATGTTTTATTTCTCCTAATATGCCGATATCTACTATTTTTGATTTAGTGCATCCAGATATCTTCCCAACCCTCTCCCATCCCAGTATGACTTAAAGTCAGCATTTGGTAGACACAAACTATCATATCAGCAGAAAACTGATGCCCTTCATTGCAAAATCCATAAATAAAATTGCAAACTGTTCTATTAAAAGACATCTCTCTCACTACAAAGATGACACATTTATTTATTTATTTATCGCACACTTCTATACCGCCCAAACTTTCATCCCTGGGCGGTTAACATAAAAACAATTAACACACATATAAAAGTTAAAACAATGCAACAATTTCAAAAAGGCCATAAAATTATGGTTATTTGGGTTCTTTGAGGACAAAATCTCCTGTATTCAGGCCGACTTGGACTCCACTGTTTCTGCAGAGTCTATTAAGGTGGTGTCCAACAATCCATTTTGCAGTATTAGATTGGATCAGTTTCAATCTGATGCCTGATGACGTGGACAAGCTGCTTGGGGTGCTGTGGCCTACCACTTGGTTTCTGGATCCTTGTCCAACTTGGCTGCTTTTATCTAGCAGGGAGATTGTTGGGGATGGCTTAGTTAATATAACTCATCGCTGAGGGAGGGTAGGATGCCTCCTTGTTTGAAGGAGGAAACGATTAGACCACTTCAAAGAAACCTTCCCTAGATCCCTCAGTGATGGATAGTTATAGGCCGGGCTCCCATCTCCCATGGTTGGGTAAGGTGATTGTGAGAGTGGTGGCTAACCACCTCCAGGCGGTTTTGAAGGAAACCAATTATCTAGACCACAGTTTCTCAACTGCCAGTCCGTGGACAGGTGCCGGTCCGCGACAGGTTGAGTGCCGGTCCGTGCCTTCGTGAGTTAACACCTCCCTCCCTGCAAACCTCCATGTTGTTTTTTAGGCAGGCAGGCAAGCAAGCAGCTTTCCGCTTGCCTTCCCCTGCCACAAACCTCCGTGTATCTTTAAAAAACCCAGTGCTGAGGGGATGGCTACTGGGTGGCGTGGAGGGATGAGCCAGTAGTCCTTCCACCCCACACGAACCTCTGTGTTGTTAACCAAAATCCTTCACATTCCAGCTGCCGCGCGGCCAAGGAGATGGTTATTGGGGTGTGTGAGGTAGTAGTCCTTCCAATCACACATACCCTGCCTGCGGCAGCGGCGAACAGCAGATAGCAAGCAGAGCGACGCCGTGGCCTGCCGTCTGGCCCGGCGCCACTTCCAAACAGAGAGGCACGCCTGCGCAGTTACTGCAGCAGTTACTGCGCAGAAGCACCTCTCAGTTGCAAAGTGGCGCCGGAATTGAGGATAGGAGGCACTGCTTTGCAGTGGTTCCACTCCTGTCTCTCAGGCAGATTCCAGATGGTGGAGCTTGGTGACAGTTCCTCTTTAAAACGGGAGCTATTATATGGAGTCCCTCAGGGCTCCATTTTGTCACCAATGCTTTTTAATATTTACATGAGACCGCTGGGTGAGGTCATCAGGAGATTTGGTGCAGGGTGTTATCAGCATGCTGATGACACCCAAATCTATTTCTCCTTATCATCTTCATCATCAGGAAGTGGCATTCACTCCCTAAATGCCTGCCTACAGGCAGTAATGGGCTGGATGAGGGATAACAAATTGAAGTTGAATCCAAGCAAGACGGAGGTGCTCATTGTGGGGGGTCGGAATTTAAGGGATGAGTTAGATTTTCCTGTGCTGGATGGGGTTACACTCCCCCAGAAGGAACAGGTACACAGCTTGGGAGTGCTCTTGGATCCAGAACTCACCATGGTATCTCAGGTGGAGGCTATGGCTAGGAGCGCTTTCTATCAGCTTCGGCTGATTCAACAGCTGCATCCATTCCTTGAAATGAACGATCTCAAAATAGTGGTGCATCAGCTGGTAACCTCCAGGCTCAACTACTGCAATGCGCTCTACATGTGGCTGCCTTTATACATAGTTTAGAAACTTCAGTTAGTTCAAAATGCAGCAGCCAGATTGGTCTCTGGGGTAACCCAGAGAGACCATATTATGCCTGTGTTAAAACAGCTGCAATGGCTGCCAATATGTTTCTGGGCGAAATACAAAGTGCTGGTTATTACCTTTAAAGCTCTGAACAGCTTGGGTCCAGGTTACCTGAGAGAGCGCCTTCTTCTGTATGATCCCCATCGCTCGTTGAGGTCATATGGAGAGATCAGTCTCCGGTTGCCACCGGTACGTCTGGTGGCGACTCAGAACAGGGCCTTTTCTGTAGCTGCTCCTGGTCTATTGAATGCATTCCCTGCAGATATCCGCAGTTTAAGCTCGCTGCTGGCCTTTAAGAGAGCCCAAAAACCTATTTATTTGGCCTGGCCTTCCAAGGCTTGTAAAGTATTGTTGTTTTTAAATGTATTGTAATTGATTTTAAATCGTTTTAATCATTTTTGAATTGTTTTTATATTGTTTTTAGCATTGTTTTAATTGTGGGGTTTATGTCTTTTAAAAGTTGTTGTACACTGCCCAGAGCCTCTGGATGAGGCAGTTTATAAATGTAATTAATTAATTAATTTAAGGACCGTTTTTAAAAGCTGGGAAAGCTTGGGTGAAAAGATGGGTTTTCAGGTGTTTTTTAAAAAATTGCCAGAGATGGGGAGAATCGTATCTCAGCAGGGAGCGCATCCCACAATCCCAGGACAGCAGCCAAGAAGGCCCGTCTGTGTAGCCACCAGACAAGTTGGTGGTAACTGGAGACGAACCTCCTCAGATGACCTCAATGGGCAGTGTGGCTCATAGTGAAGAAGACACTCTCTTAAATACAGATTTTAATGGATAACCATTCAGAAAAATCTTCCACAACACTTTTGAAAATATCTGAGCTATGTTCCTATGCCATGCAGAGGCTTTTATGCATTAGTGAAATAATTGCTGCAGGTTGGTTAAAATCTTTTGCCACATCAATTGTTCACAACATCAGCAAGCTGCTTTCTTGTAATGAACTCAGACTGGTCCAGGTGAATATAATGAACAAAAGAGTTGTCTTGGAAGTAAGCAAGGAAAAATATTAGAATCCTAGTTAATAAGGTGGAAAGACTACATGAGGACAGTAGTGAGGAATCACTACAGGGTTTTAGATTACCATGATGTGTATATGTCAGCCCACCAAGTGGGTGCTTTTCCTCTCTGTAACGTTGTAATGTTCAAGCCGGTTTCAGAAAAGGCAGAAGAACAAGAGACATCATTGCTGACGCTAGCTGGATAATTGAGAAAGCCAAAGGATACCAAAATGAATTCAATATGTGCTTCATTGACTACAGAAAAACCTTTGATTAAGTTGACCATGTCAAGTTGTGGAATATCCTTTGGAAAATGGGCGTCCTAGAACATCTCATCGTTCTTTCTCTATACATGAGAAAGCTACAAAAGACAGGAAGCCACAGTCCAGACAGAACATGGTTAAACAGACTGGTTCCAGTCGGCAAACGAGTACATAGGAAGCTGTCATATACTGAGTCAGACCATAGGTCCATCTTGCTCAGTATTGTCTACACAGTTTATCTACAGAGACTGGCAGAGGCTTCTCCAAGGCTGCAGGCAGGAATCTCTCTCAGCCCTGTCTTGGAGATGCCAGGGAAGGAACTTGGAGCCTAGATACTCTTCCCAGAGTGGCTCCATCCCCTAAAGGGAATATCTTACAGTGCTCACAATTCTAGTCTCCCTTTCGTATGCAACCGGGACAGACCTTGCTTAGGTTAAGGGGACAAGTCATGCTTGCTACCACAAGACCAGCTCTCTTACAAGGCTCTATACTTTCTCCTTAATGAAGGCTAAACTGATGACAATGGGTACAGCAACCAGTCTCAAAACTGATAATGAAGACATTGAAGTGGTGGATAGCTTCTGCCTTTTAGGATCGACCATCAACAGTAAAGGATTCAACAGTCGAGAAATACACCGCAGACTAGCACTTGGTAGGGTTGCAATGAAGACCTTGGAAAGGATATTTAGATGCCATGACGTGTCTATACCTACAAAGATTAGAATCGTTAAGCCAATGGTTTTTCCCGTTGACATTGACACCATGCGAAAGCTGGACTTCGAAGAAGCAAGACAGGAAAAGTATTAACGCTTTTGAACTCTGGTGCTGGAGATGACTTTTGAGGATACCATGGACAGCCAGGAAAACAACAAATGGATCACAGAACAAATCAATCCAGAATTTTCACTCGAGACACAAATGACCAGGCTCAAACTATCATACTTTGGACACATTATGCGAAGATGCAGCTCCCTTGAGAAGTCCATAATGCTGGGAAAAGTTGAAGAAAAGAAGAGGACAACCAGCAGCAAGGTGGATGGACTTGATTACGACAGCATTGAATGCACTACTCAGAGACCTTAAAGGCCAAGCTGAAGACAGATCATCCTGGAGAGAATCTATCTATGTGGTCGCTAAGAGTCGACGCAGACTTGACAGCACTTAATCAATCAATGTTATTTAAAGGCAAAAACAATCAATAAAATGTCTCGTAAGGCAGCCTATTCCAGGTTAAGAATATCTTGTTATTTAAAATGCTTTGTCCAACTCTGGATCTCCAATTGCTCTAACATCAGTCTGCAATTGGATGAAATTGCTGCAAGAGGCACTTCATTTACAGTGTAATCCTATGCTTACCTACTGAGAAGCAAGTCCCACTGAGTCCAATTGGACTTATTCCCAAGTACATGTATACAGAATTGCAACCACAGGTTTTATTATTGTGTAACTAGTGTTCATCTATTTCATCTGTTACAAACATCTATTGTTTGTAATAGTTGCCATAAGCAGCAGATTAGTGAATTCAGAAGTGGTTTTATAGCTGAGCCACCTAATGGCGCAGCAGGGAAGCAACCTGTCTAGAGAGCAGGAGATATACTGCGCAGGAGAAGGCAATGGTAAATGCCTTCTGTATTCTACTAAGAAAACCACATGGCTCTGGGGTTGCCAGGAGTTGACACCAGGTGAGGAACCTGGCATATAGGTGTCTATATACCAATGCCAGAAGCCTCCGAGCAAAGATGGGTGAGCTGGAGTACTTGGTTACTAATGAAAACACAGATATAGCGGGTGTAACAGAAATCTGGTGGAATGCTGAGAACCAGTGGGACACGATTATTCCTGAATATAAACTCTATAGAAGGGACAGGGAGGTGAGGATTGGGGGAGCAGTGGCTGGATTAGATGAGCCTTGGGCCTGATCCAGCAGGGCTGTTCTTATGACACCAACTCAATGGCACAACTTTTCCTTTTTATAGCTGTTGTAAGATTCAGGACTGAATTTTGTCAGGCTTCCATTCTGTTTGGCCTATTTTCCAAGTCAAATTACCTGGCATACAGGAGCATTACCTGGTATACAGAAGCATTTTTTCATTTCTATCTCTCCTAGACACTCAAATTTTTCCTCAAATGTTTTATTTTCTGTATTTTTCAGGAAGCCATGCACTTATGTTTTTGTTCCCATAAATGTATTTATGTGGTTTTTATTATTATTATTTTAACAAAAATGGTTTTTCTTTAAAAACAAAAACCTAGATGCTGTTGTGAAGAACTAGCCTCTGGTCACAAATCTGAAAGTATGGTCATGTACCAGAGTAGTTAAAGAAAGCTCCAAGCAAAGCAACAATTTCACTTGCCACACACACACACACACACACACACACACACACACACACACCATGACAGGTGAGTCAGAGCCATCCAGCAAGGATGACAAGCCCCAAACTTCCTCTCAGCCTTGGAGCTCAAGACACAGGCGAGGATCATCCAGACAGTTATGCAGCAATCCCCAGACCTCCCCACCTCTGAGGCTGGAAGGAAGGCTTGGGATTGTTTGGCCATTGTGTGGCCAAGTCAAGAGGGAGGAGGTGGTCTTTGACTGATGCTCAGCCACAGTGGCTGGGGGTCAGCAACAAGTGACCAAGACCAGCCAAATCTATAAAACCGCTGCTAATAAGGAGTTTTGTAACAAAACAGTGTTTTGATTGGCCCAAGAACATTGTAGATATAAAAGTTAGAGAAATCCATACACGATTAGAACAGGTAAGCACAGAAACGTAATGTGTACACATCTTGGGTGCTAAGCTCTTGAATTTGCAGGACATCAGCATAGGTGATACTTATATGAAGGGCCATATTACATACAAATGCAGATTCAATAATTTCAAGTTTGAGGTTGAAAAGCACGTGTCCTAGTCCTTGGAATAGATTACGCCATTAATACTGAAAAAATTATGTACAGGACACACAGAGGGTTAAATTGCTAGAAGGCCATCCATCACATAAAGTCAACTCAGCTTTGACTCAGCAGTCCCTGTCTGGAACTGTGAACAGAAGAACTGTTACCAAAGAAGTCTCAATTTATTTCTCTGCCAGGTTTAATGACTCGCCTTCATCCTTCTTCTAATACATCTTTCCTATCGCTCAATAAATAACCGTTAGTCATACAGAGAGTCAACTCCACTGCACAAAGTGTACTCCACAGCCAATATAATAACTGCAACCTATTTAGCATTATAGCAGTGCTCAAAATCAAGAGGAAATGGTCACACCCACACAGCAAATACTCACAGCTATAGCTGTGGAATTGTGTTCCAAGGGCAACTATGATACTATCAAACCATCTCGACTCCTTTTAAAATGTTATACCCATCTTCAGCTTAAAATATTGCAGCTCTTGAACAACATTAAAAAGGGACACTAGTATTTTAGTAGACTTGTGAACTTCAGGGCTGAAATGCACCAAGCCAATTTTGACAGCGATCAGGGAAACATGTCATATTTAGTTACAGTAATAATTACAATAATCTACCTTTAGGAGTGCCATTTTGCAAACTCCATGTTATGAGTTTTGCATGCACTATATATTTATCTAGTGCAAATAGCTAATTATATTCCCCTAGAGCTTTAAGGTTTGGTGTCCTATTATTACAATAATACTTTTTATTCTGTATTTTATGGTTGTTTCATCCATGCTTTTATAGTTTGTAATATAATTTGAATATGACTTATGGATTTTATTGTTGTATTTTAACTTTTGTAAACCACCTTGGGATAAATTTTATGCAAAGTGGTAGAGAAAGCCAAATATAAACATTTTGCAGCAGTTGCTTTCTTCTCCAAACACCTTACAGTGGGAAGCAATGTTCCTCTGCATAGCAGATTTATAGTTATATATTCCAAATTATTTGTCTGCAACTGAAAGAAAAGACTGACTTAACATTTGGATGTGTTCTCAGAACTATTTCCCTCCAAACCTATATGGCTATCATAACCTCATTCATGCTCAAAACTGAAATAGCCAGCAGAACATAATCAAGGAAAATGGGAGCCTTGCTTGATGGATGTTAGCCTTGCACATATTCCAATGCTTCATGCAAGGCAGTCCTGATTCCCTGTTAAGTTTATCACTGTAATTCTGTCCCCATTTTTGTATTTTGAGAATACCTTACTAGAATTGTATGGGGAAGGGCTGCCAGCTTTCTCCCTACAAATCTATAGAGTTTAACTCACGAAGTCAGGAGGAGGGGGAATGTCTCTTGGCTTCAATCCATATGTATGAAAAGTAATCAAGACCTGGTATACGAATAGGACTGTTACAGACATGCCCACATCTTTACCTGCACATGCTGAAGGGCACAACCTTAGAGTAAAAAAAAGTTATTTGAGTAATTCCAACTAATTAAAAATGTCTACCCTAATGCAGTGAAGAGCAAGTTTGCAGTCCACCCCCTGAAAAATTATTAATTTAAACACAGACTGCATAGTTCTACAGTACAATTAATCCATGGTAAAGAAGAGTTAGAAAATTCAATGCACCATGTTCACCACTGCAGACCACCTTTCCAGAACAGAACCACTTTTAAATAGGCCCATTAAATGAGTAAAGAGGCACCTTTTAAACTGGTGATTCTCTCATATTTAGCAGGGGAAGAACAAAACTGTCCCTGTCCAACTCCAGCACAACATGAATTAAATCCAATGAATGAATGAACGAACATCCCTCCAGTGGCTGTTGCTGGAGTCTACCTCACGCTACTTTTTAGATTATGAGCCTTTTTGGGAAAGGGGACCATCTTATTTATTATTTATTTTATATGTAACCACTTTGAGAACTTCAGTTGAAAAATATTCCTAGTAGTAGTAAATCTCTTGTCAACTGCATAGTAGAGTTTGCACACACACAACTGTGCACAAGTATGTATGTGCAAACTCTATCTACTATGCAAGTGACAAGGTATTCAGTATTTACAGTTGTGTACAATTACAAATTTAAGCAGCATCACATCTAAAGTTCCTTCAAAAGTAGAAGCAAGCCAATAGTTAGAAGACCATAAGACATGAAGCGCCATTGTTCCACTTACCATTCTTCCTCTCACTTAATGGAGGAAGATTGGGGTTCCGCCCAACATGGAAGCCTAGGGTCAGCTCGGGCTGCAAGGAGAGCTCCTGTAGTTCATTGGCAACGGCTTCACTCTGGGGGCTTGGTGCCGCCGAAAGAGACCCCAACACCGTCTCGTCTTCATTCTCGCCAGCCCCTCCTCCGTCCAGCCCATTTCCAGCAATGACGGAAGGGGGCAGGCACAGTACACTGGAGAAATCCACTTTGGCTTTCGTGATGGCAACCTAAAGAAAGAACAAACAAGAGTTTTAAATATCCAACTATTCTACCATCCCAGATGCCAACTATTTCTCTAACATTATATGCAGCTCATGCCTTACACATATTTACTATTACAAGTTCAAAATAATTCAGATCATAATCAGCTTTTAAATTTTTATTTAGTATATACAAAGAATGTACAGGTCAGTAACAGGTCAAATAAGTTAAAGATGTTTTCCTTCTTTTGCTTCAATCCTGCAGTAGGAGCTTTTCCAAACAGCAATTGAATACAGCTTCACTAGACTTAAGCAGTGGGGGGAGGGGGGAGAGTTCATAAGAGGGAACCATTTACAGCGACATCAGGATGGTAAGAGAAGGTGCTATTCATACAGCCAATGGCATTTTTCAGCTTTGCTCCTGATGATTCGCAGTTACTGCACACTATATGTGCCCTTAAAAAGTAGCACTTTAGTGCAATGCTCAAAACAGCTGAACTGTAAGCACTACCTGCCGCAGTAATGCCACCTGTCTGAGAAAGCTCTAGTAGAACCAGATACATTTGGATAGCCTCCAAGTAAAATCAGCTATGTGTTAGCCCTATTTAGAGGCAAAACGTGATCAAGTATGCCAGTTTGCTGTGTTATCAGAAGCAGAGACACACTACTAATACTGTTAACTAAGAATGGATGCACACAAACGCTTGCTGGGTTCAACTCTGGAAAGTCTCAACAGATCCAACAGAAAGAAGTTAATTTAGATATGTATAAACTCCAGAGCAGTTGCCCAGAATGTCTTGCCAACAGGGCCAGCTCCAGGGTCCTCTGCAAGTTAGCATCTGGTGGTATACCACCCAAACCAGTGGTGTCAGGGGTTTCCTTACACTGTCAGTAGGACAGCAGCAGGAGGATACTATGGAGAAAAAACATAGAGGGCAGCAGCTAAAATGCTGTTACTGCTATTACTAACCTAATGAGAATAGAACATCCACCACTAAAGTAAGGGGAGATAAGCCAGAAGCCACCAATTACTGGCTAGCCCCAATTGTCCCTAGGAGACACAGGAAGGAATCAGCAGTAGACCTCTCCCTCAGGGTGCTGGGACCTAGGCAACTACTCAAGTGTGCCTTATGCCATCCCAACCTGCCAATAAGTATGCACTTAATGTAACTGGAACAGCTATAGAAATATGGCAGGCAAAAGAAGAGCCTCAGTCAAGGCTCTAACCAAACTATGCCATCAAATCTGGAGAATGACACAGTGGCCAACAGACTGGAAGAGGTTAGCATACATAGCAATACCAAAGAAAGGAGACTTAATGGATTGTGCAAACCATCGCACAATATCCTTAATGTAACATGCTAGCAAAATAATGCTCAGGATCATCCAAGACAGATTAGAGCCCTACGTAGAAAGAGAAACGCCAGATGCTCAAGCCAGTTTCAGAAAAGGCCGAGGAACAAGAGATATTATTGCTGTTGCGTGCTGGATAATTGAGAAAGCCAAAGAATACCAAAAAGAAGTCAATATGTGCTTCATTGACTACAGAAAAGCCTCTGATTGTGTCGACCATGTCAAGTTGTGGAATATCCTTAGGAAAATGTGCGTCCCAGAACATCTCATTGTTCTCATGAGAACCTATACACAAGATAGGAAGCCACACTCCAGATGGAACATGGTGAAACAGACTGGTTCCAGATCGGCAAAGGAGTAAGACAAAGCTGTATACTTTCTCCTTTATTCAACTTATATGCTGAAGCTATACTGGGGGAAGCTGGATTGGAACAAGATGGGCGTCATTTTAAAGTTGGAGGAGAAACATCAATAACCTGCGCTACGCTGATGAAACTACTCTGATAGCTGAGAATGCAGATGATCTGCAAGCTCTAGTAGTGAAAGTTAAAGAGCACAGTGAAAAAATGGATCGACTAAATGTAAAGATGACTAAACTAATGACAACGGGAACAGCAACAAGGTAGCCACCTAATGGCACAGCAGGGAAATGACCCGAGTACCAAGCCAGAGGTTGCCGCTGGTATGTTTCCCAGACTATGGGAAACACCTATATTGGGCAGCAGTGATATAGCAAGAGGCTGAAAGACATTATCTCATACTGTGCGGGAGATGGCAATGGTAAACCCATCCTGTATTGTGCCAAAGACAACCACAGGGCTCTGTGGTCGCCAGGAGTCAACACCAACTCAATGGCACACTTTACTTTAGAGCAATCAGCCTCAGAATTGATAATGAAGACAATGAAGTGGTGGATAGCTTCTGCTTTTTAGGATCAACCATCAACAGTAAAGGATCCAACAGTCAAGAAATACGTTGCAGACTAGCACTTGGTAGGGCTGCAATGAAGGCCTTGGAAGGGACATTTAGATGCCATGCCATGTCTATATCTACAAAGATTAGAATCATTCAGACAATGGTTTTCCCTGTGACATTCTATGGATGCGAAAGCTGGACTTGAAAGAAGCAGGACAGAAGAAGTATTGACACTTTTGAACTTTGGTGCTGGGAAGACTTCTGAAGATACCATGGGCAAACAAATGGATCATAGAACAAATCAATTCAGAATTTTCATTCTTTTCACTCAAGGCATAAATGACCAGACTCAAACTATCATTGGGGAAAGTAAAGAGGATAACAACCAGCAGCAGGGTGGATGGACTCAATTACGACAGCAATGCATGCACCACTGAGAGACCTTAAGGGCCAAGTTGAAGACAGAACATCCTGGAGAGAATCTATCTATGTGGTCATTAAGAGCACAACTTACAGCACTTAATCATTCAATCAATAGTATAACTGCCCTAGGCATGTCCCTGCCAACACAAAAGCTTCTGATGGAACACAGGGTTCATGACATTGACTTATCAGTGCACTGAAGCCATACCCCCCCCCGCCCCACCGTGCGCGCACACGCACGCACACATACACACACAGAGCACCTACCATGTCTGGGAATGTTGCCAGGCAACACTATCTGGCATCTCAACTTGCTTTCAGACTGGAATCAGAGTCCAATTGTCAGGTCAATTGCTCATACCCAGTCAGAACCAGAACTTTAGCTCAAACTCTGGTTAAGATAGTTTTCAGTACTATACCTACCACTTACTATTCATATAAGGTACTTCACAACCTATGTTCACCCTCACAACTACTCATTTTATACTTGAGGCTGAAACACAGCGACTTGCCCCCAAAGCCATACCAGATTATGTCACCAATCCAACACTTGCTCCTTTAAAAAAAAAAAAACACCAGAATCAATTTTCTCATAGTGATAGGGGTTTGTTTTTCCCCCAAATTCATGACCCAACATTAGGTCCAATCAATAACATATGGCTGGCTTTAAAGTTAGGGTCTATCAAGTTCTTTTCTTCTGTCTCCTGTTCCCGACATCTAATTTTTCTCTTCCTCCTCCTCCTCCTCCTCTTAAAAAAAAGCCCTCAGATCAATTGGTAGTGCTTGGGCATCACCCCCAACATCCCAACTATAGATCAATGTGCTAGTGTTCAGCAGCTAGTTAAGACAAATGTAGCATACTTCTATTTTTTTCTCTCAGCATGACTGTAGAAAAAAAGAAGAATTTGTTCAGTTGCCAGGCTTGCATTACAATAGTTATGCTGCAGCAATTAATCAATTTGCCCTTTTCAAGTCTAAGCTAATTGGAATTGGGAGGAAGTTCCTGTTTAATCTTGAAGTGCAAGACTCCATTGTAGTCAACAGCTACAGTTACATGTTGTGTAAAGCTTTTTGAGAGAATACTTTACACATTGTGCAGGGGGGTGGGGGTGGGGGAGAATGGGACATTTCTATACTCCTTCCACTGATAAAGAATATCAACCTGTTCATAAAACTATAATATGAATTTCAGCTGAAGCTGTGCAGTAGAAATCCTGGCCATGGATCAGAGTCAAGTCCCCCAGAATGCATACCTGATTCATCAAAGAGAGTGCAACCCCATTCAGAAGAGGTCCGATACTCAAATTTATATCCTATTAACCAGCAACACCTCTGTCTTGTCTGAATTAAGTTTCAATTGATACATTCTAGATGTGGGTATAACAACCTTGAGTCATTTCTTAAGGGTATCCATTATCTCTTTGTGATCACAGAGGTAGAGCTGGGTGTCATCCATACGTTGGTGACACCACAGTCCAAACCACTTAACCTCTCCCAGTCATGTCACATAGAAAGATGTTAACCAGCATGGGGGACAGCATAGACTCTTGTAGGATCTCACAAAGGTCAAAGAGTCCTCTTCCTGCTCTTCAGGTAATACCAGAACCAGCAGCTCCGGCCACAGTTAATTTTGTTTGCAGAGGCACTTTGATACATGAAAGGCTGAGTGTCTTTCCTCCAGGACCTCCTCTAAGAATAGGTACCTCTTTCTGTACCCCTGGGGAGGGAGGAAATGGGGTGAAGGCAGGCATGTGGAGTGAGCGCACATCCCTGAGTTCTCTGCCCTAAAACTCCCAAGGACTAAGGGGTGTGCTCATCTGTGCTGGGCAGAAAGCGAAGCAAGCCTCATGCATTGGTTCTGACCTGACCAGTACTATTCCTACTTTGCATGGCGAGTGGCATCGGCCAGGCCAAAAGCAGTGCACAAGACTGGCACTCTAATTTCAGCCTAGCCAGCTGCTCAGTGTTAACTCAAAGTACATCCTATAGGCCCTTGCTATAGTCCAGGAGGCTCTGGAGCATACCATAACTTCATACACTCTGCCTCTCAGCCGACACATCCTGACCTCTCAGTCACTATACTTACCAGTATGGGCAGTCTAAGGGTGCAGAGTCCCTCAGGGGCACAGAATCTGGCCATGGCTATCTGTTGTTGGTCTGTTCTGCGGTTTTCCTTAAAACGTGTTTTAAAAGGCACGTTTTTCTGTGAATGGAAAATCCTTTTCCAACAAGGATGACACACGCAGACTATTTTGCAATTCTGCATCAACAGTACCTCTAGCTCAACACAAGTTCTTCCAACAGGAATTACATGAACTGGGGCGGGGGGTGGGGAGAGACAAGTAAATTGCTTCAGAAAAATCAAATAATTTTTTTCCCCAAATCGAGATATTGGGGTCATGGTGGATAGCTTGTTCAAAGTATCGATTCAGTGCACAGCAGCTGTGAAAAAGGCAAATTCCATGCTAGAGATCATTTTTTAAAATTGTAAACTGCCCAGACATGCATGTTTTTGGCAGTATAGAAATGTTAAATATATATGTTAAATAAATTAGGTAGGGGATTAAAAATAAAAATGCTAATATCATCATACCATTAAACAAATCTATGGTGCAGTCGCATTTCGAGTACTGCATACAGTTTTGGTCACTGTATCGTAAAAAGGACATTGTAGAACTAGAAAAGGTGCAGAAGAGGGCAACAAAAATGATCAGGGGCCTGGAGCACCTTCCTTGTGAGGCAAGGCTACAACATCCAGGGCTTTTTAGAATAGAAAAAGGTGACTACAGGGAGACATGATAGAGGTTTATAAAATTATGTATGGAGTAGAGGGAGTGGACAGAGAGCAGTTTTTCTCCTTTTCTCACAACACTAGAACCAGGGGTCATCCCATGAAATTGGTGGCCAGAAAATTTAGGACCGACAAAAGGAAGTACTTTTTTACACAGTGCATAATTAATCTATGGAATTCTCTGCCACTGGCTGTGGTGATGGCCACTAGCTTGGATGGCTTTAAAAGGGGCTTAGACAAATTCATCGACAACATGTCTATCAGTGGCTACTAGTCTGGTGGCTGACTATAGGTCACCTCCAGCCTCAGAGGCAAAATGTCTTTAAATTCCAGTTGCAGGAGAGCAACAGCAAGAGAGAGGGCATGCCCTCACCTCTTGCCTGGGGCTTCTCAGAGGCGTCTGGTGGGCCACTGTGTGAAACAAGATGCTGGGCTAAATAGGCCTTGGGCCTGATCCAGCAGGGCTGTTCTTATGTGTACAATCTAGCATTGCCAACTGATTAAATAATTTGTTTACCAATTGAACAATTGCATTTAAATATTTTCATATCATCAAAATTTCAATATAGATATAAAGAAATAGAAATAAAAAGCCATAATTCACATTGTTAAATATGCATTCATGGTTAGAATATAAGGTCATCTGACCTTTTTAGTTTAACCCTTCCAGTTACAGGGAATCAAAAGAGTGTCAAAAATAAAGTAACTGTGCCCAGCTCTCAGACCCACTATTTAAAATGGGCCAGCTGATGAAAAGTTTCAGACCTGAACTAAATTATAGGCACCTGAAAGGCCCAAGATGGCATTAGCGTCTCTGAATACATACCCCCATACTCTCAGTCAGAAAAGCTAGTGTGCTAACAAATTATCTTATGACAGGAAGGTAAAGAAAAACATCTCTAGGCAAGTGAGAACTCTGTACTGCTCATTCCTCTCTATTCTTTGCTCCTTTAAGTCAGTTTCTATTTAGGAGTTGAGTTACCAGGGTAATCGCAATTTCTTACTCATTTAAGAATTGCTAAGCAACCTGAATCAACTAGCAGAAGTGAGTGGCATGTGGAAGGAGGCTATTTTGGGAAGCAGTAACTGCTTTTCTTACCTTTAAAAACAGCCATCTGCTGACTCTGGCAAATGTGATCAGGAGGCGAAAAGAAAATGTAATCTTTCAGCAGAATGGTGTTAAGTGGATAAAGCTTTAAAGCTCAACAGAGAGGGAAGACAAACTCGTGTTATGGCCAGAGACAGCAATTCTACTGGGCAATTCCAGCTCAAAGAGGCAGAAAACTACACTGTTGCTGACCACCCCCACCTCTCTCACACACTCACAGCACACCTAGAAACATGACAGAGTGGGAAAAGGAGAGAGAGCACAGTGATGTGGATGTCTAGGTAATTCCCATCTCTGTGGTGTTTTGTACCCGTTTCTATATTCTTATTTTAAAATATATTTAAATATTTTATTTTAAATATTTATTATTTTAAAATATTTTATTTTATAATAAAATAAAATATATTTAATATAATGAAATATTATTATTTTAAAATATTCTTATTTTAAAAGTACAAGATCATAGAAATAGTGTGAGCAGGTATTCCAACACCGATGGTATCACACTAGAACTACAATTTCTACTTGCTAAAAGAAACCAAAATATGTCAAACATTATATATCCATTATTTGAGGCACTATTCTGCAGGGTGTTGCTCGAGAAAAACAAAAGCAAGTTTTGCAATACGTGTAAACAAGAAGAAAAATGTAAGGCAGATTTGACAGGTAGCATGCTATGACACAAAGAGGGCTTGCAACACTGGAATTTGCCTCCTTACTATCTTCAAAAGGAAGAGATAAGCAATCTACAGTTATCAATGATCACCAGAAATCTTTTAATTGATGTCCTAAGCAATGTATGCAGATAAAAGTCTAACCAATCATGTCCAAGCAAGCAAACTACAAGCAAGCCTATCTGAGAAAAAATAATAAAATAAACTTTGTTATTAAATATTTAAAGGATCACAGCCTAAAGTGTTTAAGATTCCTGTGATTTGGACTGCACATTTTAGAAATATTTCTTCGATATGTTGCTCTCCAACATGCAAATGCAAATAAATAACTGGCCCTATTCACCCCCAGCACAATACCTTCAGTGACTGATGCTGGTGTCTATCTTAGGTTTCTTTTTTATTCTTTAATTCATTCATTCGATTTCTATACCGCCCTTCCAAAAATGGCTCAGGGCTGTTTACACAGAGAAATAATAAATAAATAAGATGGATCCCTGTCCCTATAGGGCTCACAATCTAAACATAAGATAGTCACCAGCAACAGTCACTGGAGATACTATGCTGGGGGTGGATAGGGCCAGTTACTCTCCCCCTGCTAAACAAAGAGAATCGCCATATTAAAAAGGTGCCCCTGCCAAGTTAGCAGGGCAAAGATTTTTATATTGTGAGCTCTTTAGGGACAGGGATCCATCTTATTTATTTATTATTTATCTGTTGAAACCACTTTGGAAACTTTTGTTGAAAAGCAGTATATAAATATTTGTTGTTGCTGTTGACCATTGTCTGGTAGTACAACATTCAGTTGAGAAAAGGACAAGATCCTCCAGATCTATCTTATTCGCTGCATTCGTAGACTTTAAAGCTGTGTTTGATTCAATTTCTAGAGTATGCCTATGGTCCAGGCTCTGTAGCAACCTATATCTCCTTCAAGTGAGCTGGTCTGAGTAGAAAGGATATTATTCCTCAGACCAGCTCACCTGAGGGGAATGATCACTGAGTCATCCCTGCTGAGTTGCCTGGGTGGGCTCCTCATAAATCTACTCTAAATTTCTGGTAGAAAGTTACTTCACTGCCATCAAGCATTACAAATATTTAGTGATTGGACCGCCTGGGCTAGAGTGCTTTAGTCCAGGGTTCTCTCTTTACGTTATAAGTGGGCAAATGTTTTTTAAAAACCGGTTCTCAATGTGTATGGCTGCACATGGTGAGAATTAATGATAGCTGGCTTGTGGTCCGTTTGGAAACTGTTTGCACTAGAAACTTACCCTCACACCCACTGAGAGTTAATCAAACACTCTGTGATGTTTGTAAAAACAGAGAAAAACGATTTAATAAGTTGCTACAAACTAGTTGGTCTTAGGCTTCAGCTTTTCGGTTGCACATAGAAATACTTAGCTTAGTTACAAGAATATTCAAAACGCCCAGGCAGAGAATAATTAATCTTAGTTATTCAGTTACAAGAAACAGATTTTTAGGAATTGTAAAGCAACACACACAAAAGAAAATAACTTCTAACACATGTCTTACTAAAAATACTTTCTACTGCTCTAACTTCCAAAGCCACAGCCTGACTTCATTCCCCCTTGAATCTCTCCAAAATCCTGGTGAGATCAAGCCCCTGCAAATCTCTGACCTGCAGAGATTTCTGCAGACTCACCCTGAGAGCACTTGGCCAGCCTCCATTACTCCTCTCTCACCTGGGTCACACCTTCTTCCCAGCAGCCCCAGGAGCTCTCATGTCCCACCCACCTGAATTGGTCAACCTTGACTGAATGGTCAAGACCTAAGGTCATCAGCATGTCAGGGGTTCACTTCCTGTCTTTATCTATCTATCTATCTATCTATCTATCTACTCACTCAATTTTTAAACCGCCCTTCCAAAATGGTTCAGGGCAATTTACAATTAAAACAAAAACATTAAAATCAGTTAACACAACAAAAGTTATAGAACAGTAGAAAACAACAATTAGCAATTAAAACATCATTAAAAAAGATTAGAGCTGGAAGGCTGCTCACTACACCAGGTTCTTAAGAACATTATTTCTGACCCCCAAATGTATTTCTAATGCCACTCTGAGACTGGAAGTGGATGTTATCTCGATAGAGGCCAAAGCTTGGTATCTAATACTAACACAAGAATCAACTAAATGCCCTCTGGTCTCCTTCCCTTATTATTGGATAGGCACTGCTCGAGCTGGTGGAAGAACTGTGTTAGGAAACTCCGTAACTACGGTCTTCATCTGAGGCAATCCTCTCTGTGGGATTAGTCAGGGCCAAATAACTTCTTTAATAAAGGACCTAGGATACTGAGTTTCAGAATGACCTGTCAAGGACATCTAAGTCATTCCACCTGCTCAGTGGTGGGATGAGAACTCGTCCAGCAGATTATCTATTCCTCCTCAACTTCCCTAAATATGGATGGGCCTTCTTGAGGGCCCATATGAATGCCCTCCATTCAGAACTACTGGCTAGCAGATATAGCAGAATTCCAATTGAGCAGAGATATTGCTCTATAACTCTGAGGAGATCAAGTCAGTTGCACATGTGCTCCTGTGGTGTGCCTTTTATATAGGTCTTAGGCAAAGCTTAATTGACCCTGTTTTACATAACCTGCCAGGACAATTGGACAAATTCTATGTTAAGTTTTTGTTAACAGATGCAAATCCGTCTATCACACACAGTTGTGAAATTCTGTTGTTCTGCAATACAAGTTCCACGCACTCTGCTCACTAACAGTTAGATCCAGTGTACAGACATGTTATTAATATGGCTATGTTTAAATTCTACATTTGTTTTAGATGTATATTGGTCAATGACCATAATAAAGACTGACTGACACTAAATAGATTCAAAATACTCATTCTATCGCTTGCATCAGGGATCTCAACTGCTTTATTTATATACCACCACTGTTCCCTCTAAGGTGTGCGCATGTGCATGCACTCACACATTTTCTGATGTCCACTCAGTTTTAGATCCCGCTCAGATTGAATCAGGAAGGTCCCATTCTGAATGCATGTGCGCGCACACTGCCTCGATACTGCTGCTCACAACAAAACTCATTCTGCACACAGATGAAAAAAATTAGAGAGAACACTGTATACCACCTTTCATCCTAGGATCTCGGGGTAGTTACCCAACAATTAAAAAAATCATTACAAACAGAACTAAAAATAAAATTAACAAAGCTACAAAATGAACAAAAAAGTCAGAGGACAACTACTCACTGGCTACGGGCCTGAATGAAAAGAGTAGTCTTCAGTCACTTTTTTATTGCCCCCAACTCCCTAGTAATACAAGGAGCCTAAAGAGCTCCATTCAGCAGGAAAAGGTCACTTAGTAGTGATCAGTTTGCCACATCTCACAGAGTGAGCATGGCTTCAAAGGGAGCACCAGCCATGGCAACTGGGAAGTACTTCAGGGCCTATCAGCACTGAAACAGAGACATTTTTAGATCACTATATGCCAGTCAAGAACAAAGTCCTGAATGCAGGAGCATTGCTGGGTACTTAAAGATTTGGTGCCTCGGCCCAAAACCTCCCTTTTGATAATTAAACTCAATCATATCCGCCCAGGAATAATTATGTATGCTTCCACCTATGAAGGTGGAAGCAGCAGAGAGCTAAGTGAGGTTAGATGCTTTCTCCCATGCTCTGTGCAGGTGGTTCCACTGCTGCACTTTTCTGGAAGAGCTCACTGAGGTGGCTGATGTAAGATTAGTATTGCAAAATGTTTTCTAAGCCTGCCCGATTTTCTTACCCTTTGCAACTGAGCATGCTCAACGGCAGTACAGCATGCTCAGTAGGATTAAAGGAAGCAGCTTTCTCTTCTTCTGCCCACAATTCCTGTCAGATTTTAATACCTTCTTCAAAATGGCAACAATACAAATCCAAATTCTACAGAAAAGCACCAGATTTAGTTACTTGTATTATTTGGCACCCAAACAATTGTGAAATACAAAGAGGGAAAGACTACAACGGTGTTTATTAAGGCAAACTTCCTGTGAAATGTCTGGAGAGCTGGCAAAAAAAGAGAAAGCCCAGTCTCTCCATTTATAACCAGTGCCCTTACTCTGACAGAGCAGTGAAAAATTACAGTCTAGTCCCTCAGAAAACATTACTGAAAAATACTGAAATCTGACAGAGTAATGAGAAGTTATGGTCCAGTACATCAGAAAACATTAGCCATCAGAAAAGCTTTCCCTGGTATTGAAATGTGCATGGATGTCAAAAAATGTCAGTCTAATCCCCCATAAAACATCAGCCATCTCAAAAGCTTACCTCAGTATTTGAATCTGACAGGGTACTGAAAAATTACATTCTTGATTAGGTAAGAAAAATCTGACAGGCTAAGAAAATTATGTTCTTGTCCATCCGAAAACGTTACCGGGTAAGAAAATCTCACAGGTTAAGAAAAAGTTTCACTACACCAGTCCTGGGCTGATGAGAGTCAGGGCTCTAAGCAATTGACTGGGGGCCCATGCCCCATGGGCCACCCCAATGCACCTGCCTGAATATGATTGTGGGGATGACAGCCTATGGGGAAGCTGTTGGTCATGGTGGCTAGCCATGAAATACCCAGCCACCCCACAACAAGGTGACCTTGGGGCAAGCAACAACCTGCGAGGAAAAACACCAAATCCAAGACCACTTGGATTTGAGCATCAGCTCAGGCAGAGCATCAGCCACCATACCACTAAGCACAATTTCTAATCTGCCCCAAGTTACCCAGCACCAGGAACAAACACTCAGAACTAAGATTTGGCTGGATAATAACCCTGGAAACGGAGATGGAATCCCTAGACACAGTATCTCCACCATCTAACACTATGTTGGTGTTGTACCAAAAAACTAATCACAGCTGAGACTGTTTTGCCCACCCAGATCTTAGTAATACAGGTCAGGTTGGCCTCCTCATCTAGGATCGACTCCTTTAAGACTGCTGCTTTTATTACAAACCATCCTGGTGTTTGACAGCAGCACCATAAGACTTAATAGGGAGCGTTCATTATATAAAATATAAAAGTAATGCACACATTACCCATTAAGATCAAGGGCCTACTTTTGTCCTCAGTTGTGGGAAGACAGTGATATTCAGCAGTCCATCAGAGCACAAGACAAACCAATAGTTGCAATTAAGATACTACTGAATGGCTGCACTCATTGTCAGCTTTAGCAATCAAGACATGCCTGAGGCTGCTCACACTAAATCTGGTGCAATCAAGAACATAAACAGAACTTGTTTTTCTCCTCTGAGCAGCTGCCATATTACAACATGGGTTCCAGAACAGCTGTTTTCTGGGAGGATGCTGAAGCCAGAGACCATAACCAGAGGCTCTTAGAATTCTCTTTCATTTTCACACCCTCCTCACAAGGGGAGAACCTCACCCTCATGCTCTTGATAGGAACAGCAGCTTCCAAGAGGAAAGCTGCAGGTCAAGTTCTCCCTGCCTTATATTTGGTGTAGCTGATCCTCCTTGCTCTTCCCACTCCCAGCAAGTTAGCTCAGCCAACCTCCTCCACAAACTAATCATATTGACCTAGTTTCAACAAAAAGCTCCTGAGACCACAGCAACTGGAGCCCCCAGCACTATCACCAGTAGTTCCACATTGTTTTCAGAAGAAAGCACTTCCCCTACACCCAGTCCAGCCGGGCCCTAGATCAGTGTTTGGCAAAGGATATTTAGCTATCACTTGATTAACACTGATCCAAGGCCTTCTTGGAACCAGCCTGCAGGAAGCAGGTCTGACTCCCCACTACCTCTCGCCATCTTTATCAACCTGCTATAGTCAATCATCCAAAACTCTGCTATCCAGACTAACCAAACTAGAAAATTGTAATGAAGTAATTTTAAACATTTAGGTTGCCTATTTCTATTCCTCATTTTGTTCTAAATTAACTTTATGTTCATTGAGCAAAGCAATTTTCATCTTAAGAAGGACACCCTAGAATCCTGAAGGTTAACCTAGACATTAGACAAGGCCAGCTTCTAATTTTTGTGTCCCATTTCCCAATATAGGAATCTGTTGTGACTGTCACTGACCACAACTTCCTTGTCTATGTCCATTGCATGCTTCAAGATATATTTGTCCCCATTATACTTGACAAGTATAGATGACAACACATCAGTATAGAGGCAGCATACAACTGCTATACAAAGTGTGAACTGGCTCCTAGAGAGATTAGCAGAGCAACAGGGTTTCTCTACAGGCAGACAAGAGTGTAAGATGGCACAAGAGTGAAATCTGTTCTGGGAAGAGGAAGGAGGGGATATACTCTCTTGCAGTTGCACAGATCAACCCTCCCTCCCCAGAACAGATTTCCTCTACCACCATCTTACTACTTTTACATGTCTATCAGTAAAAGAACACCAAGACTTGCTTTACCCAGTTTGCATTTGGTGCCGCAGGGAGACAAGAGGTTTGAGATAGGATTCCAAGGGAGAATAGATCAATTCCCACATCCCACAAATGGATTCCCACCTCCACATGCTACACTCTTATATGCCCACCCTAGAGGAACAATACTACACTGCAATCTCAATGTACCAGTTCCTTTTACATGCAGCAGTTGTCTGCTGCCTGTATTGCAATGTTTATACCTGTAAAGTGAAATGGGAAGCATGGCACATGTAAACATGCAGTAGACATGCATAAAGAATGTGTGGCCAATCGCACATTTACTGCAGCTTCCTAAGCTTAGCTCTATCTGGGGGGTTACATATGGATAATGAGTAGAATAAGCCTTTAAAAACCGGGTCTTTGAACACGGTAAGATTTCTGATGAACCAGCTATCAGAGCCTTTGCCAGGTACTGAAAGCACATCTTCTATATTATTTCACTACTAGTAACAATGAAAATTTATGGATTCTAAAATGATTACCAGATTTTGTGGTTAGTAGAAGAATGCTTTGGTTTAGGCCACAATTGCAGTAATGCAGCTCTTTCCACACACATTCAAGCAAGCACGCACATACACCATCAGCAAAGTCCATGTTAAATGCAATATTGAAGGAAAACTTTGACACACCTTACAGTTCCCACAAGTCAACCCAGTTCAGTTCCATGCCAGGAGCTCCAATCACTGAAAGAGAAAGCAAAATTATATACATTAAAGTCTCTTCCGCAACTCACAATTTTGCCTACAGACAATAAATCTTCTCCAGAATGGTTATCACCAGATTTAGAATTTTGGTAAGCCCAGCAACATTCAAGATGCTGCCGACAACAGGCTTACTGTTTTTAATTTAGCATACCAATTCTACGGTTTCGATGACTCCAGTGGTTTGAAACCGAGTGTCTATAAATACAACAGTCTATAATTCATTACCATTCACTCTATACTATATTGTTCCTAAACATGACATTAAATAAAGCTATTAAGTTATGGGTCAAACTTTCTAGCTCAACGAGCAATTAAAAGAAAGTTATATTACTATAATGTTTAGAATTAGAACAGATAACTTTCTCCAAATTCTCTAAGATGTAATAAACAAAGCAAACATTTCAACCTAGAGCCAACATCTAAAATCCATACCCAATGTGTATCATCCAAACTTTTAGCACAGTGGTGCACCATCAGAAAAAGCTCCTCTGATTAAGTAAAAGCAGCAGTTGTGTGAGCACCACTCTCTTTTCATTCACAGAAGGAACTCCCAGTGACAGAGCACTGCTAAAAGGTCTGGATACCATCCAGTAAGGCTCTATTTACAATACAGCAATATGATGGTAAAGCAAGTGCTCAGATCATCAGCCTATGACAATAAGCAATAGTAGTAATGACAAGAGCATAAGCATGCAACACGTCTATGCATTATTCTCTTTATCTAGGATATTTATATACTGCTTTTCAGTGAAAAAAGGCTCTGAGATATTTATATACCACCAAAATAAGTGGTTTACAATTGGTTAAAATAGCTTTAAACATTAAAATCAACAGTTAAAACAGACAAATAAAACTGAAGATCAAATTTAAAATCAGCTAAAAGCCTAACTGAATAGGTGTATCTTCAAAAGGTCTTCTAAAGGCCATCAGAGACAGTGCAGCTCTAAATTAGACATGGACTGTGTTCCACAGCCCCAGGGTAACTACAGAAAAGGCATTCATGGCAAAAAAAGGAAGAAAGCAGGCAGCCCTTTTAGTTTACATAATAAAAGCAATGAGAAGAGGGTTCCCTACCTCAAAGGGACTCTCAATCTAAAAGCAACACAAAGGGGATGGCAGTGGGAGACAAATTATGTTGGGTTGAAAGTAGTTGCTCTCCCCTTTCTAAATATAAGAGAGCCCCACTTTTTAAAAGGTGCCTCTTTGCCCAGTTAGCCAGGGTTAAAATTAAGGGCACTTTTAGTTGACAGTTACCGCAAGGACCATCATGCCAACAGAAGTTAGTTCAAAAAGAGGAATTCCTAAAACAGGGAATTTTTAATTTATTTATTTTAAAGGTAACTGATGCCTGTGCTGACCCTATGCGTGAACAGGGCCAGCTGCATGAAGCAAAAATCTGAGGAAGTCACTTCAGGAAGCCAGTTATTGAGGGGAGCAGCTGCAGCCACCTTCTGCTCACCCGCCTTCTCACTAGGTGGTGCACAATGAGCTGCTCCCACTCCTCCTGCAAGAGCCCATCACTCACCAGACTTCCGCTCCATTCCCCTCTTCTCCTATGAGTAGAAGAGGAAGAGTGAGAGTGGCTCACTGTGCTCTTTGCTTGGCAGCAGAAGCAAGAGGAGGGCAGCACGGAGAAAGCAGCAGGCAGGGACAGCATTTGGTGCTGCACTTCAGGCACACCATGCGTGTTTGGACTAGCAGAAATCAGGTTATCAACACACTCCCTGGATACCTTATGTATGTCAGAAATGTTAATATCTGCAAGTCACTTGATCTAATAAGTCCGTTAAAAAGGAACATTGCAACTTCCTTGCTACATTATAGCCTATTCAGAACATGTCCTCAAATACAGTATACCCAATAAATTCAAACCACCATTTTAAATCCTCTTCATTCAAAGCCTTTTATCACAAAACATGTTTACATTGAATCACTAACTCAAGTTCATCTTTCCCCACTTCAACCCTGTGACAACACTACTGCTCAGAGAATACTCCAAACGCCTATTGAAAAAGATGCCCCAACTACTTTGAAGTGAGTAAACTCAGACAGTAACCACCACAATAGCCTGCCTGCTTGAAACTTTTAGTACAGTAATTTATGAATGTTTTCGTCTTTTAAGAGTAGCAACCCTGCCCTGGAAGAAAGTTGCCAGGTGAAATGTTTTATTTAGATTTTATTGCTTTTTGCATTCATTCCACACATAGTCACACACAATATGTTTGTTTCTCCATCTTCTTCTACGTCAAGAATTTAAACAAGTTGTTCTGGTAAGAATTACTCTGCCTACTTTCCATTCACCATACTCTTAATGGAGAATTACCATCCTCACAAGCTAGCCCACTCAGCCTTAAATGTTCACACATCTGCCATCTTGAAAGGGGTGGGTGACATCACCACAAACTATGCCTTTGAGGTGTCCCTTTTTGTCACCCACTACAACTGCACCAAATTTGATCTAAATCGGTTAGGTGGTCCACAAGTTAGCCCACTTGCACCTCAAATGCTCATACCTCCGCCAACTTGAATCGGGGTGGTTGACATAATCATGAACTATGCCACTGATGTGTCCCTACAGCTGTAGCAAATTTGGTTCAAATCAGTTAGGTGATTCATAAGCTAGCCCACTTGCACCTCAAATGTTCTCATGTCCACCATCTTGAATTGGGGTGGACAACATCAATACAAACACCACCACTAACATGTCCCTATGTGTTCCTATAACTTTAGCCAATTAGGTTCATATTGGTCCAGGCACTGTGAAGTTGATAGGGGTGGGGGACACACACACATGCACACACAGAATGCCAGGTGATCTCATAAGCTTACTTTCCTTAAGGAAAGTAGGCTAAAAAATAAGAGAGGATTCACATTAAATTCCAATTTGAAAAATATGTTTCTAGAACTTACATTTTATGATATGCAACTGGTTGCTGTCTATTCCCTTCTACATACACATTTTAGCACAGCCTAAGCACTGTTAGTAAATCTAAAGCAACATGTTTTCTTAGCACCATTTCCTCCCTACTTTCATTAAACAAAGCAGCACTTTCCCCATAACATTATTTAGAGTGGCTCTGTGCAATTACCATACACAAGGGGAACTATGCATAAGCAGGCCAACTACAGTATCATCCCGAGTTTCTCTGGATTGCAATGAATGCCCTGTCTCCCTTTGACAAATCATTTAAAACTCTTTCTCTTCCTGTGGAGAAAGAGCATGCCCACCCTCTTTAATTCCTTCAGTGAACCATCACAGAAGCTCTGAACACCACAAAAATAACTTGTACTGTGAGAAAGGTAGGAGAGTTCGGACTGTACACATGCAGATGATCTTAAAAGGTAACCACAACCTTGTCTTCTTGGGGGGGGGGCTCTTGTGCAGTCATACAGAAGGAAAGTTAATGAGTTCTTACTAGGCTATGGGAGTAGAAACCCATGAGAAGACAGACTAAAACACTTCTTTCCCAACAGCTGCTGCCTGTCTGATACTGACATCTATGGAGTAATGTTTGATAAGTCAACAGCATGGACCATTTTGTGACTTTATAGATTAAGCATGGGATTTAGTAGAATGTGAATGCACTTCCAACCAACATCCTACTTGAGCTAGACTATAACAAGTTCTAATAGCGGAGACAAGCCAGATGGAAATTGCGTAGAAGAACTTTTTCCTTACCCCCAGAGAAACACACACACACACACACACACACACACACACGGGTCCACCCTGAAGTCCCATATCCACTGTTGTTAAGACAAAGTAAATAAAGCCCTTCCATCATCTACAAAAGAGTAACAACTCTGGTTAAAAATTCTAAATTTGAACAACTTTATCCCAATGGAATTTTATAGGAGGTCATCTCAAAATACACACTCCCTGCGCAAGTTGAAGTAACAGCAACCAAAACACAACCTTCAACCAAAAGAAGATCCTAAGCACTTAGCCATATAATGAATGATGAAAAAATCACTAGCTGACCTTAGACAAGCCACTCCCTCTTAGCCCCCCACTCCATCTACTTACCTTAGAGGGTTGTTTTGTTGTTTTTTGTGTGAAGCACAATGAACATTCAAAAACATGTTAAAAATTGCTAAGTATTTGTTACTAATACTTTACAAAGGAAGAGTAACAATGAGGGAACACAAGCTTCTTCACAAATTATAGCTCAGAGCCAGATTTTTAGCTCAGTACCGAGCCATTGCTCGGGCTTACCACCTACCCTTTCTTTCCCTCAATATTCAAGGAGAGGAGGGACTCTCACAATGCACTCATACTTATTTGGAAGGTAGAAACATAAGTCTCTTGCATTGCTTCTGCGTGCTCCAAAGCTCGGCACCACAAAGAGAATAATCTCTGTCAGCCCTCCTCTATCTAAGTGGGACAGGCTCCTTTTTCAATGAGCTTTGAAGCAGGCCAAGGCCTCTGTCAGCTCTACTACTTAGCAGAAAATAGGAGACCTCCCACAACTTATCTGTGAATTAGAGAGCTATCGGGGAAGGGATCTGTGTGTTCCTGAACTTTCTGCCTCACAACAGTTACTATATTGTGGTTACTCAGAAGTCCATAAATCACCAACAGTTTTATATCTTGTAAAATGTGAGTGTAAGGTGGATGGACTCGATTACAATAGCAATGAATGCACCAAGAGACCTTAAAGGCCAAGTTAAAAACAGATCATCCTGGAGAGAATCTATCTATGTGGTCACTAAGAGTCGACACCGACCCAAGAGCACTTAATCAATCAAGGTGTGAGCGCAACAAGGTTAATTCCACACACAAACCTGAAGGTGTGACTCTGGAAGCTCTTTTGCTCGGGCGTGCCTCACTGTTGCACACACCCTTTTTAGCAGTGAACTCAGCTCATGAACCCAGAGGCATCATTATGAAGTATGGCATGGGCAGGCCTTGCTCTAGTCCTCCTTGCTTTCCAATAAGCTCCATCCAATCCTGCATTTTAAAAGGGTCAGGCCAGAGATGGTGCTAGTAAGAGGCAGGAGTAGGGTACTAACTAAGCAAATGTTGATTGGCATTTGGCATGTGCAATGTCCTAGAAAACCTTTTAAGTTGTTCCAGGTCTGGAGTTAACATGATGACAGAATTCTGAGAAAGCAGAAGAATCTACTAGCACAATGTGTTTCCAACAATACACACCCCAGAAAGAAACAGTGGCCCAGTCCAGATGATCCAAATGTATCTACAGGTCCATATCCTCCCTCCTTCCTCTCCCTTGGTACACCCAGCTCAGTATCAAGCTTCTTCGTTTGCAAAGCCAGTTTCCTGCAGCATCTGAACCAGGAAACTGCAGCTAAGCAATACTACAAACCAGGACAAAAGTGTGGTTTAAAACAGGGATTGGGACTGCTTAAACCATCATTTCTTGGTTTGGAAATCATGGGAAACTGGTTTAAAAAACCAGAACAAACTATCATTTGTTGGATAGTCTGAACGAGACCAAAATAAATCCTATCAGATTCAAAGCCAACCTTTCTATCGCCCAATTTTCAGAGCCTCATGCCTGCATTTCTCATCTGAGAATAGGCTTGAATATAGCCACTTACCTGGCTACCTAAAATGAACAGGAATCGACTCAAGGGAACCAGGTTTGGAACTCTCCTCTTTACAGATGACCAACATAGGTGCATATAGATAGACAAGAAATAACTCTTGTGGACCTACACACAAAGCTCTCAAGGTCTCTGCAGTTGCACTGTTCCATATCAGTATTACAAGTTAGTTTAGGAAAGTTGCAATTATAATTGAATCAGCTAGACAAAGAAAAGCATTGTTTGACAAAGATGAAATAGGTTGTATTGTCTGGTTTACAAATCTGATAGTAGCAACAATATTCTACCTTTTTACAGTACGGCTGTACTTCAAGAAAGGTTACACACTGTTTTTTGTTTTGGCAAGGGGGGATGCATTTCCTGAGAACATAACGTCAACTGCAAGAGATGTAAAAGTCTTGTCTTACTAATAAACTTCTCATTTCAGTGGAAATATTTATACATCATTGTTTACATGCCCAGGCCAAACTGTTGCTATTCCAACAATTACAATGGGTTATCTGCCTTGACTAGTGGTGACTCACCACTTAGTTGCTGTTGAGCAACATGGAAATTCTCCAGCTGGCATTAAGAAGTGTCCCTGTTCTGAAAGAGACAACTGAGCTTTTAGTGTCCCTGATCCGAGTACAACAACTGGAGTTATATTCCTTTACCCCAATTAAGATATCCACAACATGCCTCCCATATATTTTAAAAGCCCAAGTAAACCTTGTAGGAACAGTCAAGAGGCTGAGATCTTTCAAGTGAGGCAAGACATTTTACAAACTCCGGTATAGCATGTGTCGTATGAGAGAAAAGCCCCGCAAAAAGGTAGCCTTAATTAATTTTAACAATTCCAAATTTTTCTTCACTTTTCCCAGGACTCTGCAACTTTTAAAGGTTCAGTTTCCACAGGGCCTCCCGCATACACTCCAAGCCCAAATATTAAACTGGGGATGTGGTGTAAAATCTATTTACATGCACAAAGCACACTCAACAGAAATGTGTAACCAAGTACCAACTTTCAATGTTGTGTACAATGTTGTGTACTGATAAGAATATTTCACCCAGGTTTTTGCACCAGAAGACAAAACTAAACAGTGCAACAAATCTCACAGGAAAGATGTGAGATTTAGGAGAGGAGAGCTGGTCTTGTGGTAGCAAGCATGACTTGTCCCCCTAGCTATGCAGGGTCTGCCCTGGTTGCACTTGAATGGGAGACCACATGTGAGCACTGTAAGATATTTCCCTCAGGTGATGGAGCGGCTCTGGGAAGAGCAGAAGGTTTCAAGTTCTCTCTCTGGCTTCCCCAAGATAGGTCAGAGAGATTCCTGCCTGCAACCTTGGAGAAGCCGCTGCCAGTCTGTGTAGATAATACTGAGCTAGATGGACAAATGGTCTGATGACTCAGTATATGGCAGCTTCCTATGTTCCTATGAAAAAAAGCTGAAATGTTTTAAATACAGTATGTTTTCATATTCCTGGTCCCAATCATTTCTGGCTTTAGAGCGGGCTATAGGGTTCAGAAAGCTTTGGTTGGCCTAAGGAATTGACAGAGGAGTGCAACTTTTCTGGTTCTTTTGGATCTCTCTACAACTTTCGATACCATCGATGATGGTATCCTTCTGAATTGTCTGAGGGATTAGGGAATAGGGGGTACTGCTTTGCAATGGTTCCATTTCTATCTCTCATGCAGATTTCAGAAAGTATCACTTGGGGATAATTGCTCTGTGAAATGAGAGCTATTTTATGGTGTCTCTTGGGGCTCCATCCTATCCTCGATGAAACCACTGGGTGAGATCATCAAGGGATTTGGAACAGCATGTCATCATATGCTGAAAACACCCAAATCAATTCTCCATGATGTCATCATCAGAAAATGGCATAGCTCCCATAAATGCCTGCCTTCAGTTCAGGCAGTAATGGAATGGGTGAGGGATAATAAATTGAAGCTGAATCTGAACAAGATGGAGATACTAATGGTGAGGGGTCGTAATTTGAGCGATGTGATAGAACTTCTTGTTCTGCTTGGGGTTGCACTCCCCTAAAGGAACAGGTGCATAGCTTGTAAGTGCTTCTGGACCTGGGCCTCACCCTGTTTAAGTTGGTGGCTATTAGGGATGTACAGACGACGCTTGACGTCGAGCCAGTTCGGGGTCGAACCAAACCACCCCCTGTTCGGGGGGTTCACGAACATTCTACAGTGTAAACAGATATTGTTTTACCTTACTTCCTTCCGGCAAGTTGCTGGAGGCAGCGGGGGGGTGTCTGCAGAGGTTCCCCCTGACCCCACCAGCTCTACTTATACCCCCTCACCGGCCAGTTCGGCTGGTTTTCAGCCTTCTCCCAGTGGCCCAGTGGCCATTTTGGAGGCCGTGTGCCTGCGCAATTGGCCTCTGCATGGCCTGGGGTAGGGTTTGACTGGGTAGGAATTTGAGGCCTTCCCACTCCTAATCCAAGACTCTAACCACTGCACCACACACTATCCATATCCATAAAGAAGATTTCCAATAAATAAGTGAGAGTTGCAATATTATCTTTGACTGGCCTTGGCATATTTTTATTTATTATTATTTAATTTCTATACCGCTTAACTCCAAAGGGTCTAGGCGGTTGACAAAAATAAACACAAGAAAATACACAACAGAACAAACTGTTAAAAATAGCAATTAAAAAATTTAAAATATTCAGAGATTACGAAAAGCCTTGCTGAAAAAATGAGTCAAGGGCTCTTTTGAAGGCTGGCAAAGATGTTAAACCACAAATGTCTAGAGGGAGTGCATTCCACAACCTAGGAGCGACTCAGAGAAGGCCCGCTCCTGAATCACCACCAGACAAGCCAGTAGTATACGGAGACAGGCCTCTCTCAATGATCTCAATGTGCAGTGAGGATCATACAGAAGAAGGCGCTCTCCTAGGTAACCCAGTCCTATGTGATTTAGGGCTTTAAACGTAATCACCAGCACTTTATATTATGCCCAGAAACCTATTGGTAACCAATGCAATTGCTTTAAAACAGGCATAATATAGTCTCTCTGAGATACCCCGGAGACCAATCTAGCCGCTGCTTTTTGAACCAACTGAAGTTTTCGAACTACATACAAAGGCAGCCCCACATAGAGCGCATTGCAGTAGTCAAGCCTAGAGGTTACCAGACAGTGCACCACAGTTCTGAAATCACTATCTTCAAGGAACGGACACAGCTGTCGTATCAATCAAAGTTGATAGAAAGCGCTCCTGGCCATAGTCTCAATCTGAGAAACCAGAGGAAGGCCTGGGTCCAGAAGCACTCCCAAATTATGTACTTGTTCCTTTGGGAGGAGTGCAACCCCATCCAGAACAGGAAGATCTATTGCATCCCTCAAAGTATGACCCCTTACCATGAGTACCTTTGTCTTGCTTGGATTCAGCTTCAATTATCCCTCATCCAGTCCATTACTGCCTGTAGGCAGGCATTTAGGGGGGTTATGACATTTCCTGGTGATGACGACAACATCATGGAGAAATAGATTTGGGTGTCATCAGCATATTGATAACACCCTGCTCCAAATCTCCCAACAATCTCACCCAGCTGTTTCATGTAGATGTTAAAAAGCATTGGAGATAGGATGAATTCCATGTTTGAATTTTATATTCTAGGATTGTTGCACAATTTTCCAATAAATCCTTAAATTCTACACAATGCAGCCAGGAGTAAGAGAAAGTCATTGTGTATAATCAGAGCATAAATATTGTGTATAATCTAGGTATACACAAAATTGATGAGTATGCACCCATTTGAATTCCATCAATATTTGAGTAGTCTAATGACCATTGCTAATGGTTCTATGCAAAGCGAGGAAAGCAATGGATAAATGACAACTTGTCTCCCTTTGACAAAATTTATCAGAGAGAGATCTGTTAAACACTTGTGATGTAGGTCTTGAATAAACTGTACATATTGATTCACTACATTTCTCTTCTAAATTCAAGTGTTCCAACACCATTATCATAGTTCCACTCAACATAATCAAATGCTTTTACTGCATCATGAAAAATGAAAGCAGCTTTTTTAGATATAATCAATTAGGTTGGTTTAAGCAAAAAGCTACTTTGATTTTTTCTTGATGCAGAAAATATATCAATCTGTCTATTCTTTTTAAGTTCCATTTGAACAGAATCAATATAAAATGTTACACTGTTTAACCTGTTGGCGGTACATGAGATCCGTATTTTAAAATCTTGGTTCATCTGTCAGCAACCTGGTCAAACATTCTGATAGCTTATTCAATTTTTGTTGTTTTTTTAAAAATTCAAAAATAATTTCATGTACCCCTTTAAATTCTGACCTTGAAGGCTTTCCACATTTAAAATTGCCTTGTCTGTTTATGCTCATTCTACAACTCAACCATCCAATTCATTATCCATACAGATTAGACCAATGCTTAACTTACAAAATATTTATTCTAAATATTTTTAAAAATAAGCTTTCCCTGCACCCAAAACTGTACCTATGTCAAATCTAGAGTGATTTTGAATCTGAAAACACACAACTAAACTTTGATGAACAGTATTCAGTACCTCATCACTGTGTAAATAGATATTATTAAGCCTCCATTATTTACTGGAGCTATCTCCAGAGAGACAATGAGAGTGAAATACGAATATTGAATTTGTTTGGTTATTGTATTCTGAATCTGAAAGAAGGTTTTTTCAAACGTTCATTAAACACCAAGAAAGGAAAAGCAAATGGAACAAGTTCATCACTTGCAGAAGCTTGTCCCAACACCCACCAAAGAAACCACATTCAAATATTATGAAAATGCATTTATCATCAAGAGAGGTAACACAGATAGAAACAGGTCATTGCTCCTTGGGAAAATATTATTCTAGATTGGAGTCACAATCAGAGATGTGGGGTAAAAAAAATTTAGAATTGTTTACTTCCAGAATGCAAACCCAGCACAAGGATCCCTCCCATATCCCCACCCCCAAACACTAATTTAATCAATTTAAAATGCATATATGGAGAGCTCCACCATAGACAGAACAATTACATACAAATAAAATGTTCTAGCCAATATCAGCTTGCAAACCAGACCATATATTTGGCCACCTAAAAATTCAGTGACCACCATTCAAATCACGACTGCACTAGGAATGCGCGAACAGGTTCGGTATCAAACCCGTTCAACATTGAACAGGGCCAGTTTAGTGGTTTAATATCAAACCATCCCTGAACCAAACCAGCCCCTGGACCAGCCAGATCCAGGCCACGCAGAGGCCCATTGGCCATGCATGGCAGCCTCCAAAATGGCCACTGCCACGGAGCTGAGGCCCGGAATGGGCCAAAGACTGCCCAAACTGGGATATTTGGATCTTAATGGAGGCCAGGAGGAGAGGGGGGACCTCTGGAGCCCCCCCCCACGACCACAAAGAGGCCCCCAGACTGGGAGACGGTGAGTTATATTTCTTTTTTACAAGTTCTTTTTTAAAAAAAACTCCTGACCGGGATGTTCAAGGGTGCACAAAGCCAAACATGCTCGGTCCAGTTCGAGTCCAGCCCGGACTAGAACCAAACCAGGCAACCCAGTTTTGTGCACACCCCTATACTGCAAACACACAGCAGTGCACATTCCAGACTACAACTGTGTTGTTACTTGAGAGGGGGAAGAGGGTGTTTTTCATCATTCCCTTTCACCCTGAAGTCTACCATGCATCACCATGAAATTGTTCCCTCCTCCAAGCCTTGTCCACTGTGCAAGAAGACTTCAGCATGGGGATGCTGAAACTCCTCGTGCAGTCCTCCTTCCATTGCCAGAGGATTGTGAATGTTGTCAGCCGAGGTTTTTCAGATGATTATCCTAGCAAGTGTATGAAAGAGTACATATATGTTTTATTGATTATTTAAAATAATTTATTTCCACATAAAGCTTTGAATTTCAATATAATATTTAAGCTACATTAAGGCATGCTAAGTGATTTCTCCTCCTACATCCCATCCCACATCATATATTTCAGTTCAGCTGAATATATGGACAGACGTGATCCATATATATGGACAGACTTCCATATAGCTTTTGACGAAGTTACTCAAAGACTCTTAAGTAAATTTAAGTCATGGGATAAAGGGACAGGTTCATCTGGACTGATAACTGGTTCAAGGACAAGGAACAGTGGGTAAGAATACATGGACAGTTTTTGCAATGAAATGAAGAAGTGGGGTTCTCCAGGGATCTGTATGTAATTAGTGCTTTTTTTATTTATTCATAAATGATCGAGAAATTGGGATAAGCATCAAGATGGCCAAATCTGCAGACTACACCAAACTATTTCTGTTAGTAAAATCCAAGGGGAGGATTTCCCCT
This sequence comes from Hemicordylus capensis, assembly GCF_027244095.1. NCBI lineage: Eukaryota > Metazoa > Chordata > Lepidosauria > Squamata > Cordylidae > Hemicordylus > Hemicordylus capensis. The sequence goes on along the minus strand of NC_069661.1, from coordinate 214,798,946 downwards.
CCAAAAGGATCTCTCCAAACTGGGAGGGTGGGCAACAAAGTGGCAAATGCAGCTCAATGTGTAAAGTGTTGGACTGAAAATAAAACTGCCAATATTATAACGGCTTTATACAAATCTATGGTGCAGTCACATTTAGAGTACATACTATGTACAGTTCTGGTCACCATATTGCAAATATATATTATAAAACTAGAAAAGGTGCAGAAGAGGACAACAAAGCAGCCCTTAAAGTATATATTGCATTCAAAGAAAACACAATGTTCCAAAGTTGCATGGGAAATATCCAACCTTTTAATTTATCACTCCAGCCCAGCTACCCACTCCAAGGTAAGACTGTTATGTTTCAATGAAGCAATTCTAAACTATTACAACCAAAGTTTAGTGTACAACAAGAACAGAATGGGGCACTAAAAGATGCATCATACACATCACCACATGCCAATACAGCAAAGAATAAGATGAGCGAAACAAAACAAAATTAGCCCCACAACACTGCTGTTTAATCAGATACAACACCACAAAATGCTATAATCCACATCAAGCGGGCCATCCTGGGGTAGTGGGTGCACAGGAGGCTGGGCTATCACCTTCAAATGTTTTTAAATCCAATTCATAATTCATAACATTTTCCATTGCTATTAAGATATCTGGCACATGCTATTATTCAAATAATCATGCCTGAATTTCCATCACTACATGGTTGGAAACTTTCTTTCCAGTCTAAAGTTATGCACAGAAATCTTATTTTCCCTTTTATTCTGATCTTAGGTTGTTTGATCTTAGAGGGTTTTTAAAATCTCAATCAACCCCACTCACACCATGGCTCCTATGCCAATAACAACAGCAATAACCCCCTGATCAACTTAACTTCACCTCATGAGGCTCACAATTACTGCAATTCTCATTTTTACACTGAATTATATATCATCCTTGCACAGAGATGATCAAAAGGCACATTATTCCAAAGGAGACTTTTCCAGTGTGACATACAGTATCATTAATAATCCATACCACAGCTGAAAATGCACCAAAAACCAGAACTGTGGTCATAAATGAGGCAAATGCACAGTGCTAATGGCCAACAATTATAACCATCTTTGAACAACCCAAGAGTCATTCCTCTTCCTTTTTCCACTAATGAACTTAAGACCAGAGGCAACTATCTTCTACCAAGGCCATTGGTCCATCTAGCTCAATTGTGTCTACAGTAACTGGAAGTTTCTCTCCAAGGTTCCAGATAGCGATCTTTCCCAGTCTCACATGGAGATGCCAAGGATTGAACCTGGGACTTTCTGCACACAGAGCATAAGCTCTGCCTCTGAGATACAACCCCATCCCTCTGTGTGTGGCAGAGCCAGAAGGACCGGCACAGCAAGTGAGCCAATTAGCCTTGGTCCAACACAGATGATATGGGTAGATGGCATCTGAAAGGCATTGTCTCATACTGCACAGGAGGTGGCAATGGTAAACCCCTCTTGTATTCTACCAAAGAAAACCACAGGGCTCTGCACCAGGAGTCAAAATCAACTCGGCGGCACACTTTACCTTAGTAGCTATTTAAAGAAAAAGAGTATGCATCAGGAAAACGCCATGCGAGTTTAAAAAAAAAAAAAACAAGGGGGAAAGCTACTGAAGATAGGAGACCAGGAGGGAGAAAGGAGACTAGTACAAATCAGTCAAAAGTTTAAATTCATACTTAAGAAAAGCATTCACCAAATTATTTTCCCCAAAGGTATAGTAGCATTTAATTCAGTTATGAAAAAAATGTCTTCTCCACTCCTAAACAATTTTTTAAATTCAGAACAAGGGTGAGGCGACTCCTGGATATCTTCCAAAGATATGACTCTACTGTGCCCTGAACAAAAGTTTAAGAAAAGTTTTACAAGGGTTCATTCCTTGCTTCAGGAGCAAGCAAAAGAAAACACTTTAGAATATATACTACCAAGTTCATCTGTATACACTAGGGAAGACCAATATGACTTTCAGAACTACACATTAAAGCAGCTGCATTTAAAAATATGAAGAGGCCGTTTTAACGTAATTACACTGCAAAGCTAAGAACAAAGACTGAATTCATCATTCATTCATGCAGCCCCATGCTGATTCATGGGGTTAGATCCAAAGGACTAAATTGCAGCGGGATGCAATAGATTGGCAAGACTGAGCATAAAAGCCTAAGAAACAAAATACAGAAAGCAAGTTATCTCCAAAAGTATGGTGTGGGCACTATTCATCCACTACCAAGGATGAATTCTGCACCCACTAGTACCAGTTTTGTACTTTTTTCTGTGCTTGTGCAGAATCAAACAACACACACTATGCTGGAAACTGGCTGGGGTGGGAAATGATGATGATATTCAGTTGATGTGTGTTGTTCCTCCCACCTCTTTGTTCCTCCCACCTCTTCAGATGTACATGAGTTCCCCATTTTAGTTAAAGACACATCTGAAAACAAAACTCTGTGCTTCAATGTACAGGCAATTATCTTAAGGAAGGGACTTTTGAAGCAAGGGGTTTTATCACCACCAATGGTACGCAACTTTTGAGAGGTGAAGTGTCCTCTAACAATAGGTAAAACACCCAATTTTGGCTCCAATTGACTTTCAGTCTAGTGCAACACTTATGTTTATCTCATGCTTTGACAATAATGTCTTGTTTCCCTGGTCCCTCACCCCCACCCACCAAAGTATCTCTTCCTTGGGAACAACCTAAGAGTTTCAAGTAAGCACTAGAGACTGGACTGAGTAAGCTTCCAGATTCCAAACTATGAGGGTACAGCCATTTTTAAATTCCTTTATCCAAGCAGCCCTGTACATACTGAAACCATCTCACACATTTCAGAGGCTGATCCAAGTCTACATAAAACCTTCCAAGCTACCTCTTTAGACTTTACAACCTGCAGACTGTTAGGACAAGATATTCCCTTTAGGGAATGGGGCAGCTCTGGGAAAAGCACCTGCATGCTTGCATGCAGAAGGTTCCAAGTTCCCTCTCTGGCTCCAGACAGGGTTGAGAGAGACTCCTGCCTACAACCTTGGAGAAGCCACTGCCAGACAGTGTAGACAATACTGAGCTAGATGGACCAATGATCTGACTCGGTATAAGGCAGCTTTCTATCTTCCTATGACAAATCAAACATGCCTACCTCTGCAGCGTCCTCTTGCTTACCAGATAGCTTGATGAAAAGTTCTGCAGAACTCAGAAGCTCACTGCTTACTACTTTATTATTTTTTGGTTGGTCCAAATAAAAGCATTCCCTACTTGATTTGAATTTCAATTAGACAACCTCAACCCAATCTGGTTTAAGGAAAATGATGCATTCAAACACAACTGTGAACAGCCGTGAAATGCCTGAAGGACCTTTGCAATAAAAGGAATAAAAGCTTAACTACACTAAAAGGTGATGGTAGAAAAGTGGATGACTAAAGAGATCAGGGAAATCCTTAGATCTTCATCAAAAGCTTAATCTATATTTAGGTTTGGGAAAACTTGACAACTGAGGGACAACCTGATAGAAATTTATAAAGTTAGGAACAATGAGGAAAGAAAGGAGGAGAGAGTTCCCTCTTTCACACAACACTAGAACTCTAGGTCAACCAATGGAATCAACTGGCAGTAGATTCAGAACATATAAGGAGTAGTTCTTCAGATATTAAATTTATGGAATTCATTGCCATACATTGTTGTGATGCCACTAGCAGAAATGGAGTCTTTAAAATACAGGGTGGATTTGATTTAAATCAAACTGATTTAAATCACGATTTAAATCACTAGCAGGGTGGATAAAAATAAAAAAAATCTGATTTAAATCAAAAAAATCCATTTTTTATTTAAATCAGATTCTTTTGATTTAAATCGGATTCTTTTGATTTTTATCCACCCTGCTAGTGATTTAAATCGTGATTTAAATCAGTTTGATTTAAATCAAATCCACCCTGTTAAAATATTTAACTAAATTCAGAAGAGATCTCTCTGTCAATGGCCAACGCTAGTGACAAAGGATGTTGCCACAATCATGCGCCGTTTCAGAGTTTTCCATTGGTATTGACGACATGCATCTTATCACATTTTTTGCCACTGTTATATTCCAGCATGAAAAGTACCTGCAATCTCCCACCAAAACACGTTTAATTTACCCACTTTAATTCTGATTACAGGTTGCATTATGAACTATTCTGCCAAAACACAGGATTTCTTTATCTGTCACTGTACCAATACAACTCCACTGCTACTTAACATATATCTGTATGTTATTCAAGAATATGGTGTATTCTTGAAACAGAGTACACAGGCCCAGCAAATGGTTTCACTGTTCTATTCTTTAATCACACATAATGCTGCTCATTCTAAATTGGATCATAGGTAAAATACACCAGTTCCAATGCCCTGGTTTGTATGAAGACTATAAAGTCAGTTAGAGCTATATCAAGGTAGCCCTATTGCTCAGATGACTGAAAGTGTTAACCAATCCCATTCACAATCTGGCATACCACAACATTAAGATAAGGATAACATATATAATGCTGGAGTACACAACAGTTTCTAAGCACTAAAAGTTAATATTTGCAGCTCTGGCCACAAACAGTAATGCCTAGACACTTTCTGCAGACAAGTTCCCATGCAACTATAAAATGTTTCCCACAAAAGCTAAGGTGAAAGAACTTCCAAGTGAGCATCCAGCTGATGATGACCAAAATATCAGTCATTCCACAATCCCATCCACATATTACTCTAATTCTAACTGGCAACCTAAACCAGTAATTTTGCCTTGGTGAAGCCACTATAATGCCTGTACATGACATCATGTGTATATAGTAATTAATTTGAGAGCCACTGCCCTGGCTCAGACATCATGGGAAACTCATTCCATAAATGAACCCTGAAAGGCCCAGGCAAACATATTCCCCCATGTATCCTGCAGAAAGAGATTAAAACTGAAAGCAGACTATTTCAAAGCAAGCCTAGCTCCATTCGTCATCCAAATCGGCGTACTGCGGTTAGTTTTAACTATGGTTTGTGCATAAAATAGGATCTGGAATCAGAGTTTAACAGTCATTTGTTTGAACAAGCCATAGTTAACATTGATCACTGTTCCTCAAGTTTGGATAACACAAGGAGCTGTGGAGAATTTAAAATCAAAAGCAGAAGCTTTTGATCTCCTCCTCTCTTTTGGCATGCCTGAAAGATGGAAATGGGGAGTGCACAAGCCAATGGCTCTTCAGTGTTCACTCACATAGCAGGAAGGCAAAGTTTTCCATTATATACAAACCAGGATATTATATCCAACAAATAGAGCTGATCTCAAGTCTAGTTAAATCCCATCTCAGCTACAGATTCTTGGACAAGTAATTATGTGTCATCCTCAGTTTCTCATACACATATGGGAACAGCAGCAACTTGCCTCAGAGGGTTGTTTCAGGGTAAAGGCAAAGATTATGAAATTAATTTACATAAAATCTGTGGTTAAGACAATCTTGAAAATAAGATTTTCGTTAACTGCATACACCACATCCATTGCAGAACAGAGATACTTAAAGTGGACAGAGACACATTCAATGTGGCAGCAGCAGATAGCAGGGTCAGTGGCAGATTCCAGAATCCTATTACAGGCAAATATCTCACCCCAAAACACTGATCTCGTCCCACTCATGCAACTGGCAGAGCTTTTCTTCTACATACAGTTGTTATTTGTAATAGCTTGCCAGCTATAACATCCCAGGCAGAAACGTGTTTGAGACTCATAAATGTCTTCAACTTTGTGATCAGAAACAGATTAAGAATATGGCTGCCTACACAGTTCTTCCAGTAATTGTTTCACATCATCATTCATATCTAGAAATTCTTCATCCTGAGATATTAACAATGTAATCCTATGCTTGTTTACTCACAAGTACTGTTAAGATCAGTGGGGCTTACTCCCAACTAAGTGTGCATAGAACCTGAAGTGTTAGAAGAGAAAAGTTAGCACCGGGACACATAACTGCTAGGCTGTTTAAGGCACAAAGACAAGAATGTAATTCATACTGTTGTGTGTAGAAAAAGAAAACTGTTGAGATGGGTGTGGAAGGGAAATCCCAATGAACAATAGCTGGAATTCTTCCCGCTTTAGAATGCCTGCCAGACTTTGCATCCTCATGCACTATCTGCCTACTGATACTATATATCCAGCACACTTTATCTGATCTACTTGCCCAACTGAAGCCCAGAATTCCTTATATACCTTTCCCCAGATTTGAGGAGGACAGTGTACAGGAAGCCACACTCTGGGATATCACTCATGAAAATAAAAGGGTGGCTACCATACAACAGATTTAGCATGTGAACCTCTCACTACAGAACAGAATGGAACTATAGCAGTGTGAAGACACGGGACTCATCAAGCAAGTCACTCTAGTGTCTGATAACATTCCACAGAAATATGTATTCCTCAGACACATTTGAAATGCTGGGATACTTTTAAAATGCAATCGGAGTGTTCTGGGAAGGGAACTGGCTCATCAAAAAATGCATAGTTGTATAAGGTGGTGACTAGGTTTTGGGTTTGTCAGAAGAAATAAGTCACTCCAGCATATACCTAGAGCAAAGAGAATGCGGCAGCTTAATGATGGCGAACAGAGAAAACAAGGAAAACGAGAAGCATGTTACCGGTAAGAGCACACAGAAGGTGGCATGACAGGACAGAGGGAGCGTGGGGGAAGGCGGAGGCAGAAGCCTGGGGGTGGGGGGGAGGCAGAAGCCTGGGGGCTGCTCGGGGAGAGGGGATAGAAAAGAGGACCAGCACTACCTCACCAAAGGAAATCTGGAAAAGGAGAAGATGGGGGGAATCTCCAGTGTCCTGATGGGGAGGGAGGAAGAAACCAGGATGCGGGGGGGCACGCCACAGGCACGTCGACTGAAGAGGCGGCCCGTCATGGGAGGGGTCGCCAAGCTGTGACTCACTGCAAAAGGAAAGGGGGGGGTGGCGACCGGCCGGGGCTGCTTTGGGAGAGACGATTCAGATGAAGGGCGCAGTCCGGGACGGATTCACTCCAGTCTCCTAAGACCATGAGAAGGAGGAAAGAGGAGGAGGAGGAGGAAAGACCCGCCGTGCCCCAGCCAAGGCCAGGTTTCCCCAGTGGCCAGGACAACCCCGCTTCGTGTCTGCTAGAGGGGCGTTTCCCTGCCCCATAGATGGAAGCCAGGAGCCTGCCTTGCACGTTTCTTCTCAGCCGAGGCCGGCCGGCTTCAGTCTCCCAGCCACTGACCTGGTCACGACTCCATCCGAGCTGCCGGTAATCCGCCGTCCTGCCTAGCCGGAGTCGCCCATCAAGAGAAAACTTGCCCCAGCAAAGCAAAGCCCCGGCCTCACCGCGCCACCGGCTCGCCCCTCACAGCCACGGAAGCTCCCACCCACCCGCTCCTGGAGACTGACGGGCCGCGTATCCAATCGACACGAACGAGGACCAATGAGCGACACAGGCAGCCGTCAACTGCTGTCGAGTAAGTTGGGGCTGCTGACAGAGCGGGGGCGGTGCGAGCGGGAGGAAAAAGAAGTGGGCCGGGTGCTAAAGGTGACTGAAGTGGGAAACAGCCAATGAAAAGATAGAAATTATGTCATCGGCAGTAGGCGAGGAGGGAAGGCTCGGCACTTTGGCGGAAGAGAAGGAAGCGGGGAGGGGGGGAGAAGGAGGCACTTTTAAAGAGACAGTGCACCCAACTGTGGAGTGAATTGTAACTTCCCTGCAGCATCTTTAAGAATAAGATGCATATTTGTATCTTCGGCTACATCCGTGGAAAGTCTTACACAGCCCCATCCGACACGACTTAAAACTTCCAAAGAGGCAGCTCTATTAGTCTGTGGCAGCAAAACCAGAGTACTATGGCACCTTAAAGATCAACAACACATTTATTATAGCATATACTTCCGCAAACTAGAGTCCTCTTATTTCAATGCTAATACATAAACGCTTATGCTATCATCAACATGCTGACCTTTAAAGGTGCCATAGGACTATTCGTTGTTTTTGCAATACTTGAGAATGCTACATTTCATGCACACCCGTATGAAGTGTCTCGCCCCAACCATTCCACTGAGTGAAACTTCCTTCCAAGTTAACATGCTTAGGGTGAGTTCGCGGATCTGCATCTCACTGTCCTGTGGATAGGGCAAGATGCCATGGAAAACACTTTTACTTTATTTCCATCACAGTGGGAAGCATGTTGTATATACATAACAAAAATACATCTCTGGAACTTTGAAGCTTGCACGCTCTTTTCCCGTGGATGGGGCGCAGCTCAGTGGCAGAACTGGTGCTTTGTGCTCCCAAGGTTCCAGGAGCTATCCCTGACATTTTTGCTTACAGTATTCTCAGGTAGCAGGGGTTGGGGAAACCTCCGTCAGAGACCGAGAGAGCTACTACCTGTCAAAGCAGACAGTCCCGTCCAGGTAGTATTAGCCTGTCTTGTACATTTGTGCTCCTTGCTTCCCCTCCCCCAATGCTGATTCAATTAAAAATATAAGCTGAGGTCACTTTGCTATTCTTCACATGAGCCAGAATAGTTTGAGGAACAATCTTTCATGCACTTATTTAGGGCTGGTGCCCAAGAGATTCCTCTTCAAACAAAGGGCCCATTGAATAGACTGTGGCTTTCTGTTGGGTTAACATACTTTTCTCTGCATGTGTGCACATAGAAGACATAGAAAGTGAAACCCAGAGAAAGCACTAGTGTTTAAATGGGACCTTATAATTTGTGTGTATTTCATCATGCAATTGCTTTCTAGCATGCATCAGCACCAGTAGTTCCAAAATTAAGACTTACCAAAGGTAACTTCAAGCCCACTGTTTGCACACAGGGAATGCAGTCATTTTATATTCTTTCTTGTATAGCCTTGGAGGATAAGACTTTACTGAAGAAAATGAGAAGCCCACTCCAGAGGTCAGTTAAGACCAAAAGCTTTATTACCCCAAGGTGTGCAAAGAGAGAGATGCTGCTTAGTATTTTAGTACTGTGGTGGGAGCTCTCCTGATCATTGCCCCAACATTTTTTCCAGATGTTCCTTGATTAGACTTATGGGCTGTGTACCATGTCTCTTCAAGTATTATTGTTGGATGGCACCACAAGTGGTACTCTCAGGTATGGATCTGTTTACTTCCCTTGCTTCATCCCCTCTAATGTGGACCTGGTCTCACTCCATGTTCTGTTAGCTTCTGTTACATTTTACTGAGTTGCCAATCTTTGTTAGCCTTTAGCAGTTTTCTTGCTAGTGCCACATAAAAACACAGAATCAAACCTTTGTATTCTATTTGAATTCAAAATAATAATCAATCCTTGGTTCTGCATTCTCAAGTACTAGCATAGCATAGGATTTCCTCTCAATCCTCAAACATGTAATGAATAGTGGAAAATATCCCCAGTTAAATCTATCACTTTCCAAATACAGCAGATAAATTAAAAGATATTGAGGAAGAAATCAGCATTACGATATTCCAGGTATACAGTCCAAGACCCAAGTTTGAGAAGTCCTGCGAAGAGAATTTCTGCTCTAGATGATGCTATAGTACATAGCAAGTTTATTTTTCTGACATCCTATGACCTCTAGTGGTCATGCCAGACAAACTCTCCTGTGCAATTAAGAAAAAATTATATATATATACACACACACGCATCAGTTATTGGATCAATCATGGGGGAAATAAAACTAAATGTTATTGTGTATCAGTATCTGGTATTTTCTTTCATCATAAATCAGCAACATAGTGAGAATCTCTGCACCGAAATTCAAATAATTCTGCACCACCTTTAAGGCACAACTAATTTATCACAGCTACTCCTCTTTTATGAGACTGTATTTTAAAAGCAAATTGATAATTCCCATTATTGTGGATAAGTTCTTAAAATAGCTATTTGCAGAAGCATTCGAGCTTAAATTAAAGAATAAAAATAAAACCTATCTGCCCTGGACTTTATTTTTTGCTAACACACACACACTGCTGCATGTAAAACATCATGTGCTCTAACTACACCCTTCCCGTAAGACTTGCTGCAATTATTCCAATATTAAATAGGAGGTGCTTTAAGTGCTGTATAGATAACAGTTCAGTCTCTGGCTTCTCCAGGTAGTCCTAGGAAAGACCATTCTCTGAAATCCTGCAGAATCACCAAAGTTCAGTGTAGACCAGGGGTTCCCAAACTGTATTGCTCCAGATTTTGCTAAAATACAACTTCCATCATCCCCAGCTATAATTTGTTGTGGCTGGGGAGAATGGGAGTTGTATTTCAGTAACATCTGGAGTACCGCAGGTTGGGAACCCCTGCTGTAGACAAAGCTGAGCTAGGTGGAACCAGTATAAGAAAGCTTCATATTCTAAACTTATCATAATATTATAGATGAGGGACTACCAGCTGAGAATCCATTTGTCTTGGATTTAGTCCAAGGACTTCCTGACCCATATCATGGTCACAACACCATACCAGCTCTACAATTTGTTCTAAAGCATTTTAAAAATTAGGAGGTCCCACCCCACCCTTTCTCTGGAAGCCCACTTACCTCCTCAGAAGATCTCTAAGTCAGAAGAAAACATCCAGTTTCCTCCTAACACTGTTTCAGAAGGAGCCAACAGTCTTGATAGCCAGAAGCTCTATCATGCTGGAGGTGTTGACCTCAGCCCACAGCTCCAGAGCCATCCACACCCAAAGAAGGACAGGGAAAGAGCCATATCCTGAAAAGGTTCACATGGCACCACTTCCTAATATATGGTAAGCTCAGGCCATTTAGGGCGTTCCAGCAGCTTGAACTATGCCCATAAAGCAAACAGGAAGCCAGGGTACCTAATCAGCTATTGGTAAAATCTGTCTTCCTTATTTGTTGGGTAAAGGTGGGGAAAAATTATATACCAACTGCAGTTTCTTCTTTTCAAGAACAGTCTAATCCACTGTAGTGATTAAGCAGTAGGAACAAGAATAATTATGACCAGGTCATTATTATCTTTCTAGGAAGGAACCATATTAGCAAAACAGATATATTTTCTGTTTTCTACAACAGAATCCTACAGAAAACACTACTTGCCATAGCTGTGTCTTTGGCATCCCAGGAGCAAGGTCAGATTTAGAAGTTCTCAGACCTTAGAAAAGTCCACAAGTGGCAACTGAAGGTTCAGTTCCAACACAGGGTAGAACGGGTGGAGAGCAACAGCATATGTGTTGCATATACCACATACCACAGGGTTGTTGTGAAGAGAACCTTAAGTATGTAGTACACCGCTCTGGGCTTCTTGAAGGAAGAGCAGGATATAAAAAAATATAAATAATAATAATATGTGGTCAAGACAGGTGAGGTTCAGGTTCCAGAGCAAGGAGACAAGAATCAAAAGGATCAGAAGTCAAGAGTGTGCTCAAGGAGCTGGTGGTCAAGTACTAGAATAAGCTAGCACAATAATCTGTGCTATTACTTAGCAAGCTAAGTGGCTCAGAGTGAGAAACCAGGAGCAAAAGTTATAGAGCAGGTGTGGGCAGATCAAGGTTTTTGGGAGTGGTTTGTTTGTTTTTTGCACCAGAGCCTTGATAGACAGCATAAAACAGCAGCTTGGGGAGGTAAAATCAGTCACAGAATGGTGGATTTTGGAGATGAAGACAGTCACAAAATAACAGCTTGTACAAAATATGACCTTGACAGAATCAGGGATTTTAACATCAAAACTTATGAATTCAAGGGAAGTTTTGCTGCAGAACAGAAGAAGAGCAAGAGAAGCTGCTTCATGGGGGAAGAAACTGGAGATATATATTAATGGGATGGGAGAGAAAGCAAAAACAACCCTGAGCACCCAAAGAGAGATTACAGGTTGTATGGCCATGCCCCACCCTCAATCATCCAGTCAAATTTTAGTATTGGTCAGAAGTGGAGAAGGGAGAAAGAAACTAAACCAAACCTCTGAGAACTACCTTCAGAAGAACCCAGTACTAGCTACTGATGATAGCTCCTGAGATACCTAAGGTCCACCTGATATAGAGCCAGTCAGCTCCTCCCTATTGGTTCTCCAAATCATCTGGATTAACTACAGTGGAGCCGCAGTGCCATCTTTGGCCAGTATGGGATAGTGCTAGTGTCAACGTTCAGGCAGTAGTATTAGAAGCCATTCTGTTGATGCAGAGAAAGTGCATTTAGGCCCAGCTGCCTGAATCTGTGGTTTGAGTTCCCACCAGACACCTTCTAAAAGCACTTCCTCTTTCAGGGATGGTAAAGTGTTACATCAAGTGGATTTCGACTCCTGGCGCCCACAGAGCCCTGTGGTTTTCTTTGGTAGAATACAGAAGGGGTTTACCATTGCCTCCTCCCGCACAGTATGAGACTATGCCTTTCGGCATCTTCCTACATCACTGCTGCCCGATACAGGTGTTTCCATAGTCTGGGAAACATACCAGCAGGGTTTTGAACTGGCAACCTTCTGCTTGTTAGTCAAGCATTTCCCCGCTGCACCATTAGGTGGCTTTTCAGGGATAGTAGAACAAATAAATGTAACAGTGGCCACCAGATATAAGAATCCCTTTGTCATCTAGATGTAGCTTCAGTTCGTAGCCTCTTCAAGCCCATAACAACATCCATACTCAGAGTTATCATCACCCAACGAGCTGGGTGTCACCAGCATATTAACAACACCATACTGCCTGAGCTATTACTTCTCAGTTGTCAGGAGTTCTGATGAACCCAACAAGGGTTGGTTCTCACAATCAACAGCTGGGGAGGAGGAGCGTTCAAACAGGCTCCAAGGCAGCCCCCTTCATGCTCCTGATAAATGGTCATGTGTCAGCAAAAACTGAGGTAGGAGAAGGGGCAAGTGATAATGTGCTAGCACTGCTCAGGGTAGGGCAGTGCAGGATGTGCTTTCCCCCCACCTTTGATACAGCACTGGGTACATGATGCAGGTTGGTTGCCAGCACTGTTACCCCGATTGCAGGTAGCACATGATCACATTTCCCTCCTCCTCCCTCATTTTTGATGACAATTTCTCAGAAGCACACACAGGGCTTGGAATCTGGCTAGGCACTCCTCCTGCCCAGCTGTCAGTTATGAGGGCTAGCCCTAAGGCTCCATGGCTCCCTGCAGCACAGCAGTATCCCAAGGAGCCCACATTGGAGCTGAAGCACTTGTGACTTTAGGTGTGGAGAGAGCCTTGGGGAAATTAACAATGGGAACACCACCTTTTTGCCGCCTCTTCCCTCCAGACTGTGGTGGATTCTTATTCAGTGCACACACAGCATTCTGAAACCTGCCACTTTGGAAAAGGGTAAAAAAAACCCTTCCAGATCTGTGTGCATGCATGTGACCTGCCCAATTGAAAATTAACACTTCTTTATACTTTGAGTAGGTTTTGAGCTGGCACAGGTGTGCAAAACGTGTTTGTCATGTTTGTTCCTTGCCTGCCCTTATAGGACTTGGCACTGAATGCCACGTTGGCACCTGCATTACAGCAGAGGGGGGCAAGGTGGAGGCATGATGGGACACTGATGTGTGGCTGCTCACTGGACAGCAGCTGCCCCAATTTAAGGTTCACACCTTTGCTCTTCCACCTGAAAGCAGAGTAAAAAGAACAGAAGCATTAAGCGTGTGCTGCCTGTGTGGGAGATCATTGAAGGAAAATTCTGTCAGTACAAACAGAAAAATACTGGCAGAAACTTGGTGAATTTAGAATGCCAGAAGATATACATCAGGATCATGGAGCCTGAAAAGCAGGAATTCAAGGAGGCAGGACCACACAAAGCAGGAGGAGACAGAAAATCAAGGTGACCTGATTCCTATTGCTTTCAAACTTGTGCAGAAATCCCTGATGTTGAGCCCAGCTCTTCAGATAAAGTCTGGATTATGGCTCTGTGGTAGCCAGGACACACTTTATCTTTACTTTATGCCCGAATTAAACTCCTCCCCCCAAACCCTGCCTGACAATCTGCATCCCTTCTGTATGTTGCCATGCCTAGCTCTTGAGTGCCTGCCTCAAGCTAGCTGAAGTCCTCACTCTTTTACTCTCAGAGTTATCCGAGGACTGTGTCCCACCTAGATCTCTACTTTGGCAGAGACACCAGCTCAGCCTAGAACAGGACACAGGTTGGCAGACTTCAGCGTAACTGATCTAAAATGAAGGTGATGGTAGATTGGAGGAAAGGCCTACCAAACAGTTTCGGAGCTCCTCTCTGTGTTACAGATACCTGTATGGAATGTATCTATACCTGTACAGGCACAGGTATAGATAGAGTAACACAGGCACAGCATACAAGAGCCCTCGGGTTCAGACATTCCACATAGACTCTAAGAAAGAAGACTGAGAAGAAGCACACCTGACCTAAGACAATATACAGCTCTAGCAAAGGAGGGGATACAGTGGCCTTAATAAGAGAACTTATTGCTATTGGCCTCCTTGCTTTAATTTTGACCTGCACCCTTCATCCTCATGCTATTGGATATTGTCTCAGCCAACTCTTATTATACAGCTCCCTACCTCAAACTTTTACTTCCTGCAACCCAACTATCTGTTTCACCATATCGGCAAGAACTGGGGGGGGGGCGGGGGGAGTTGTTTCTAAATTCTGACGAGACTGCCCCCTTGATGATGGGAACAGCCCTGGATTCCCCCTCCCACTCAAAGTTCCATCCTGACAATAGCCAATGTAACTTATACCAACATGGAGCCAGTATGCTGTAGTAGTTAGAGTACTGGACCACAGCTCTAGAGACAGAAGTTCAAAATCCTCATTCAGCTATGCAACTCACTGAGTGACTCCAGGCCAGTCAGAGGGGCGTAGCTAAGGGAGAGGGGGCCCATGTTCGCCCCTCTCTCCGGAAGCCCCTTGGAATGAGGGAAATGATGGGAGGGCAAATAGGGAGGGGTGGAGCTGCGGGACCCTCAGGAGCTTGGGTTCTTTGAGCCCACTCACTCAGCCAATCACTTATCTCGCAACCTAGCCTACCTCAGAAGGATAGGGTTGTCATTAAATAAATCAACCAATATAGATAAAACTGTAAAACAAGTAACTTTATTGAACAATTGAACCACCTCAATGACTGAGTGAGTTCCGAAAGCAAGGCAGATTAATAGGCTGCCAACTTTCTTATTCAAACAGTGCTCCTGTGCTTTTAAGAGCACATCTTCCCTCAAGTGGGGACCCCCCCCCGAATATGACATTTTAGCATGCCCTCAAATTACTATTTTATTATCTTAGTTTGGATAGCTGTATATTTCCATCAGGATCAGAGGGGGCATGTCCCTGATCACCAGCTGTTAGGGAACACCAATGGGAGCAGGCATTGCCCTCTTCCCCCCACTTGCAGGCAGCTGGTTGGCCTCTGCATGAAGCAGAATGCTGTACTAAATGGGTCTTTGACATGATCCAGCAGGGCTTTTCCTTACATTCTTGTGTTTCTGGGGAAATGCAGTGCTCATCGGTGAAATGTGGTTGAAATTTAATCAGGAAAAGCACTGCCCCCACCCACCCCAGTATTGTGATCTCTCTCAATGGCAATTGGAAAACATCATCTGCAGCTTACAACATGTCCTGTCTTTGTTGTTCTGAAGAACTAACTTTGAAGATGAAAATCAGATTGCATTATAAACTCCACTTGTTATAACAGCAGGTGGTTTAGCTTGTTTCCCTCCCAATATGAAGCAATAAAAGTGTCCCAGTCTTGCTTAGCTTCTCATATGATGAAATCTTATTCCTCACTAGCTAAGTTTCACAACAAAATTTGCTAATACAATGAGATTGTGCAATCTCTTTCTACCAATTAACACAATAATCGGCACAATTAGGCATGAAACTGGGCAGTCAGAAGCGTAGAGCGGCTGGCGGCGGCCCGTGTGCAGCTGCAGCCACAGCCCCCTGGCCTTCTCCTGCATCTGATGTCAGACGTAGGGGGTGGCTAGCCACGTTTGGAAGGGAGATCGATTGGCCCTGCTGCGTTGGCAGCTAAACCAGGAGCGGCTCTCCCTGCCTTTAAGGCAGGGAGAGTCACTCTGGCCAATGCAGCATGGGCCGATTTCGGTTCTAAACAGGGCTGCACAGCCCCCTTTATTATTGAAATAATGCCCCACCCCCCGTCTGATGCCAGATGCAGTCTGGGCTCACAGCCCGGATTGGTGACAGCCTGGGTTCTTTGAACCCGTTCGCCCAATGGTGGCTCCGCCCCTGTGGGCAGTAGAGAAACCCAAATGTTTTCTATTGCGTGGTGGCTGCACATGGAAGTGGGACATATGAAAGGACCCCATCCCAACATAATTCGCTCTGCGTCATTATAGAGAGATTAATCAGCAGTTGCCACCAGCTCATCTGGTGGCCACTAAGGGACAGGCTTTCTCCATTGCTGCCGTTGGGCTTTGGAATGAGCTCCCTGTTGGAATAAGAGTCTCCCCATCTCTAGCAACTTTTAAAAAGGCACTGAAGACATATTTATTCACCCAGAATTTTAATTAGATTTATAGTTTTAATACTTCTAATGCTGGGTTGTTAATGATTTTAATTTTTAAATTATTTTGTTTGATTTTAATTGTAAGTCATCCAGAGATGCAAGTTTTGGACAGTATATGTTAAATAAAAAATAAATCATGTTTTTGGAGGACAGTTTGACAAAAGCATGCTGGATGCAAGCCAATTGAAAATTAAATCCCTTTGCACAACTCAGTACCTCCTTTTGACAAATTCTAAAATGTCACCATGTAAGCTGGGAAGTATCTGAAACCGCCACAACTTCATTAAAAACAGGCATGAAAGTGGTGTTTTGTTTGTACTTTAATAATTGTGTGTAGATTATCTGCTTAGTATATATCCCATTGACATTTTAAAATATTTTAGGTTATTAATAAAATGTAATGATATACCAGGTGTAAGTACTATAAGGGACTTTGATCTGATAACAGCCCATAAAACTAAGTGTTGAAAATAGGAGATTCCCAGTAGTAGAAGTAAAGTGTCTGAAAATAATTAAAGAATTCAGTTACATTCACTGAGTGTTGAAATTCCAAACCTAAACAAACCACTCCACCTCCAAAAAAATAAAATAAATGGCTATACTAGAACATTTCAAATGTCTTAAAGGACCATCTGTGGCATCTAAAAATATTGCTGGAACAAGAACAGCTATAAAACTTCTTGCTGCAGAGTTTAGGGCTTCCATATAAGCACTAATACATTCTAGCAGCTTGCATGGATAAACCTCCAGAAGTTACAAACTAATACAAACAAATTAAGTATTAGAAAAAGCATGTTGCACTTTTGAAAAATCTGTAAAATAGTAAGGAGCGTTGGAAACTGTTTTATACTGAGTCAGGCCCTCTGCCCATCTAGCTCAGTATTGTCTACTTTAACTGGCAATAGCTCTTCAGGCTTCTGACAGGAATCTTTCCCATCCCTTCCTGGAGATGCCAAGGATTGAACCTGGGACCTTCTGCATGCAAAGCAGATGCTCTACCACTGAGCCACAGCCCCACCCCTTCTTTCTTCCAACAGGCACAGGGGTAGGCAACCTTGGCTGGCCAGCTGTTGTTGAATTATAACTCCCATCATTTGCTTCTCAGCTCCAGGCAGTTTTGGATGACACAGATTATTTAGATCCTTTCCAGACTGGCTTTCAGGTGGGCTATGAGGTTGAGACTGCCTAGGTTCGCCCGATAGATGACCTCTAATTGGCGCTCGACAGAGGGAGTGTGACTCTGCTGATCTTTTTGGGTCTCTCAGCAGCTTTTGATACCATTGACCATGGTATCCTGTTGGGTTGCTTGAGGTGGGATTGGGTGGCACTGTTTTACAGTGGTTCTATTCCTACCTCTCTGGCAGATTCCAGATGGTGTCACTCGGAGACTGTTGCTCTGAAAAGCGAGAGTTAAAGTGAGGGATTCCTACACGGCTCCATACAGTCTCCCAATGCTTTTTAACATCTACATGAAACTGTTGGGAGAGGTCATCAGGATGTTTGGTCTGGGATGCTATCAATATGCTGATGACACCCAGATCTATTTCTCCATACCAGCTTCACCAAGAAATGGCATGACCACCACCACCCTGGCCCAAGTGCCTGCCTGGAGGCAATACTGGACTGGATGAGGGAGAACAGGCTGAAGTTGAATCCAAACAAGATGGAGATACTGTCTGTAGAGGGTCAGCCGGGGCGTAGCCACCATTAAGTGACCAGGTTCAAAGAACCCAGGCTGCTGCCCCTCAGGGGCCATGCCTCACAGCCCAAACATGCCCCCTGCATCCGGCGTTAGACACAGGGGCATGGTTTAGCTTCCAAACAGGGCTGTGCAGCCCCGTACAGGAATTAAATGGCCAGCACTAAATGGCCAGCAGCAAGGAGCGGCTCTCCCTGCCTTTAAGGCAGCGCTGGCCTCGATCTAAATCCCGAATGGGGTTGCGCAGCCATGTTCGGGAGCTAAACCACCCCCACCCACTCCCGAATCTAGCGTCAGACACAGGGGGGGCATGGCTTAACACCTGCATCTGATGGAGGGAGCAGGGCAGGGCGAGGGGGACCGCTGCCGCAGCTGGACACCACTCATCTGTATTTGTGAGTGTAGTTACCTGCTCAACTGTGTGTTCCATTACTTAGAGAGAAACTGTCATATCTGCTGCGCCACTTAATTTTTTAAAAATCTTTTTGCATTTCTCATTCTTTGTGCACTCAATCAGTCAAGCAGTTTCCAAGAGCAGCACTCACTAACAAAAGAATGCTTCATATGCATTAAAAAGGCACACACATCCAACTATGTACTGGAATGTACATCTTTCAATAATTCAGTGCTGGGGAGAAAAGGGCTTATTTTTGGAAACAGGAGTGCGAGGGGGATTACTACAGTCAAATACAGAACAATTGTTTCACAAACAGACACAGACTTGTGGCTTACAGTAGTAATGAAATACTGGAATGGAGAAGTAGTGAGCATTGATTGCTCAAGAACATTAGCATATATTTATTTCAACCGTCTACTCAAGTTGTAAGAAAGGCCATTTAATGGTGATTAAGTGCCATCAAGTCGGTGTTGAGTCTTAGCAACCACATACAGTAGATTCTCTCCAAGATGATCTGTCTTCAACTTGGCCTTTAAGGTCTCTCAGTGGTGCATTCATTGCTGTCGTAATAGAGTCCATCCACCTTGCTGCTGGTCGTCCCCTTCTTCTCTTTCCTTCAATTTGCCCTGCTTGATCAGGCCCAAGGCCCATCTAGTCCAGCATTCTGTTTCACACAGTGGCCCACCAGATGCCACTGGAAGCCTACAGGCAGGAGTTGAGGGCATGCCCTCCCTTCTGCTGTTACTCCCCTACAACTGGTATTCAGAGGCATCCTGCCTTTGAGGCTGGAGGTGGTCTATAGCCCTCTGACTAGTAGCCGATGATAGACCTTTCCTCCATGAAGTTATCCAAACCCCTCTTAAAGCCATCCATGTTGTTGGCTGTCACCACATCTCATGGCAGAGAATTCCCAAGTTGATTATGCATTGTGTGAAAAAGTACTTCCGTTTGTTGGTCCTAGATTTCCTGGCAATCAGTTTCATGGGATGACCCTTGGTTCTAGTGTTATGTGAGAGGGAGAATAATTTCTATCCACCTTCTCCACACCATGCATGATTACCTCTATCGTGTCTGCCAGCAGTTGTCTTCTCCACACCCACCCAGTTTGGAGAGATTCTTTTGGAGCTCCTCACAATCTGTTTTGGATTTCACTACCCAAAAGAGTTTGGTATCATCTGCAAATTTGGCCACTTCGCTGCTTACCCCTACTTCTAGATCATTCATGAATAAATTAAAAAGCACCGGTCCCAGTACAGAGGCCTGGGGACCCCCACTTCTTACTTCCCTCCATTGTGAAAACTCTCCATTTATACCTACTCTCTGTTTCCTGTCGTTCAACCAGTTAGCAATCCACACATATACTTGTCCCCTTATCTCATGACTGCTAAGTTTTCTTAGGAGTCTTTGATGAGGAACTTTGTCAAAAGCTTTTTGGAAGTCCAGGTAGACTATGTAAACAGGATCACCTTGATCCACACACTTGTTGACACTCTCAAAGAACTCCAGCAGGTTTGTGAGGCAAGATTTACCTTTGCAGAAGCCATGCTGTTTCTCTCCCAGCAGGGCTTGTTCGTCTATGTGCTTTACAATTATATCCTTGAGGATGCTTTCCCTCAATTTGCTTGGAACAGATGTTAAGATAACCGGCCTGTAATTTCCCAGATCGCCCCTGGATCCCTTTTTGAAAATCGTTACATTTGCTACTTTCCAGTCCTCCGGTACAGAGCCTGATTGCAGGGATGAGTTATATATTTTAGCAAGGAGGTTGGCAATTTAACATCTGAGTTCTTTGAGGGCTCTTGAATGGATGCCACTCAGCCCTGGCAATTTGTTAGTTTTCAGTTTTTCCAGACAGTTAGATCATCATCTCTTGTCACTTTTATCTGACTCAGTTCTTTAGTCTCCATCCCTGAAAAGCCTGTTTCAGTAACTGGTTTACAATTATTAAAGGTTTCCTGCTTCTGATGTATTTAAAGAATTTTTTGTTATTCCCCTCGATGCTTTTAACTAAATGTTCCTCAAACTCTCTTTTCGCCTCCCTTATTGTCACCTGGCATTTCTTTTGCCCATTTGTGTGTTCCTTTCTGTTCTCTTCATTTGGACAGGCCTTCCAATTTCGGAAGGAAGTCTTCTTCCCTTTTATGGCTTCCTTGATGTTACTTGTTAGCCATGCTGGCATTCTTCTGGACTTAGTGGTATCTTTCCTCCTTTTGGGTATACAATCTAACTGGACTTCTAGTATTGTGGTTTGGGGTAAACGCCATGCATTCTGGAGCAAAGTGACTCTCCTGATTTTCCCTTTCAGCTTTCTTTTCACCATACTCCATTTTGGAGAAGTTCCCTCTTCTGAAATTCAAAATGTCTGTGTTAGACTTCCTTGGTGATTCTCTCCATGCACGTATGCTGAATTTGATCAGACTATGGTAACTGTTTGCTAAAGGGTCGATGACACTGACATCATGCACCAGGTTCTGGGTGCCACTCAGGATTAAGTCCAAGGTCTCCTTCTCTCTGGTTGGTTCCAAGACTAACTGTTCTAGGGCACAGTCATTCAGCGTATCTGGAAATTTGTCTCTCTGTCATTACCTGACTGTGAATTTACCCAGTCTATGTGTGGGTAATTGAAGTCACCCATTATTATAGCCCTGCCTCTCCTTGACGCCTCCCTGATTTCCTCCTGAAACTCCTAGTCACTGTCAGCGTTTTGATCCGGAGGGCGATAGCACCTCCCAGTAGCACATTTCCTTTCGGGCCTTGTATTGTCACCCACAGGGTTTCTGTGGAGGACTCCAGTCCACCTAGGTTTTCTACCTTGTTAGATTCTATCCCTTCTTTAACATACAGTGCTACTCTACCTCCAAGGCACCCCTCCCTGCCCTTTCTATAGAGTTTATATCCAGAGATAACAGTGTCCCACTGGTTCTCAATGTTCCACCATGTTTCTGTTATGCCCACTGTATCTATTTCTGTGTTAGCAAACAAGCACCCCAGCTCGCCTGTCTTGGCTTGGAGGCTTCTGGCATTGTCATATAGGCATCTATACTCTGAATCTCTTTCCTGGTGTATGCTATCTTTCTTTGGACTCTTTAACCAGCTGGCACAGCTTTCTGTCTGCTCTTTATGTGGTTCTGCTCTGTCCCCTTCTGTTTTATGTGAATCCTTTGCACCCTGGAGTGGGATGCCTCTACCATGTCCCTGAAGGTCTCCCTTCACACTTTAAAAGGATGGGATTTGCCGAACTGGATATGGCCCAGCTCCCGTCGGCTATTCTCCAGGCATCATTTTAAAAGCTGCTCTGCAACCTTTTGGATTTTAAGCACCAGCAGTCTGGTTCCATCTTGGTTCAAGTGCAGCCTGTCCCTTTTGTACACGCCTTGCATGCTTCAAAATGTATCCCAGTGCCTAACAAATCGAAACCGCTCCTCCTGGCACCAACATCTCATCCACGCATTGAAACCCCTCAGTTCTGCCTGTCTCACCGTACCTGCGCATGGAACAGGTAGCATTTCTGAGAATGCTACCTTGGGAGTCCAATACGCTACCTATCAGCCTAAATATGGCTTCTAGGGCCTCCCGACTGAATTTCCCCACATCATCAGTGCTGACGTATACCATGACAGCTGTCTCCTCCCCAGCACTGCCAAACAGCCTATCTAGACGCTGTGTGATGTCCGCAACCTTCGCACCAGGCAGGCAAGTTAACGTGTGGCCAACACGCAGGTCACAAACCCATCTCTCTATACCTTTAATGATCGAATCACCCACTACAAGGAGGCCCCCACCCCCCAGAGGAATATCCCATGCGAGAGAATATAGGCTCATCTTCCACAGAAGGGGTCGCTTCTAAAGGAGCATTTCCCTTTTCCTCAGACCAATGTCCTCCTTCCCCGAGACCTTCATTCTCACTGACAGCAGAGGAGCTATCAGCCCTGGAGTGGTATGCCTCTACCATGTCCCTGAAGGTCTTGTCCGCATGCCTCTCTGAGCTTCTCCAGATCCGCCAATTTAGTCTCAAGGGAACGAACTTGTTCCCTGAGAGTTGTCTTCCTCTTCTCTTTCTCATATAGTGGTACTGAGTAAAATAATTCATTTGGGATCTAACAGCTTGTCAGAATTCTTTCATACCTTTGCCAGTGAAAAAACCATGCAGGGCCTATAGGCATAAATACTGTCACATCTAAAAGAAAAGCTCCTTACTCACTATGCTTAACTTTCACATAAATGACAGATGCAAAATCAACCCCTTCTGTTTCTTTCTGTATTTCTCAGGTAACAAGCTGCTCTGTAGGATATTTTACTAATAATCCTCCAGCTATACCCATGCCCCAGATCTTCTCTCTTCCCTTTAATATCAAGCTTTATATTTCAGGTAATATTTTAATTGTTAAAATGCATATGCTTCAGTGTTCTATTGGACCTCTGTAATTTATATTAAGAAAGCATCAAATAAATTATCTTTCCCTGGGGTTTCAACCGTTCATTCTCGTATCTTCTTAGAATGCCATTTCCTGAATGTCTTTGTTGAAGAGATCTCTTTCGCAAGAACCTTGAACATACAATGAAAGTAATAAACTATAATCATAACAGTTGTGTTGATCCGAGGCTGATACCATGATGAACATCCACATGAAACAATGTAGGTTCAGACAGGGGGAAATGTATGCAGAAAAGTAATGACAGGTTGCTTACCTGTAACTTGGGTTCTTCTAGTGGTCATCTGTGCTCTTACACGAATCGGCTTTGCGCCTGTGCAGAGACCACATCGGAGCTTCCAAGCTAGAGTTCTAACTTTGGGCGGTAACCACGCCCCTCGGTATATAGGCGGCTGCGCGGGCTTCCCTCTCCAGTCTTCTGAGTCCGCAAATCTGAAAGATTAGCAGAAAAGACGAAGAGGGGAGGACGGGTGGGTGTGTAAGAGCACAGATGACCACTAGAAGAACTCAGGTTACAGGTAAGCAACCAGTCGTTCTTTGACATGGTCTCTGTGCTTTACATGTATGGGTGCATAGCAAGCTGCACCCGTGCCATGCTCACCTGGAGGAGGGATCAGGCGAAGATGGATTGTAACACCGCCCTGAAAAACGCCGTGTCGTTTCTGGCTTGGACATCTAGAGCGTAGTGTTGTACTAATGTACAAATGAGTGTTTGATGCCCAGGTAGCCGCCTGGCAGATGACGTCCAAAGGAATGGACCTGTCAAAGGCAGTGGAAGCTGCAACTGCCCTCGTTGAGTGTGCCTTGAGGGAGGGTGGGAGAGGCTTCCTGGAAAGTTGGTATGCTAGAGAGATGGTGCGAACCACCCATGTGGATATAGTTTGTGTAGAAGCCTGCTTGCCTCTATTGGGTCCAGAGTGAAGCACAAAGAGTGAAGGTCTGGTCTACGTAGAAGGCAAGCGATCTGCGAACGTCGAGAGTGTGGAGACGTCATTCGGCCTCAGTCGACGGCTCAGAGAAGAATGCAGGTAAGGAGATTGGTTGGGAGCGATGGAACAAAGTGACGACCTTCAGCAGGAAGGCAATGTCTGGCCTAAGGATGACTTTTTATTTGTGGGAAACCAGGTAAGGCGGGTCAACTTTCACTGACCCACCTGGCAGAAGTGATAGCCATGAGGAAGGCTACTTTGCAGGAAAGTAGGTCCAGAGAAATTGTAGCCATGGGTTCAAAGCAAGGGTGCATGAGAGAGGAGAGGACTAAGGTCAGGTCCCATGATTGGAGGGTCCAGACAGAGGTGAGTGAGTCCTTTGAGGAAACATTTGACCGTAGGATGTTGGAACCACGATGGCGTAGACGGCAGGGAGTTAGCCACTATGGCTGCAAGATGAATTCACAAGGAAGGCATCTTAAGACCGGCCTCCTTGAGGAAGAGCAAGTATAAGCAAACATGTTCCACAAAGACTGAGTGTAAGGGGACGTCTCTGTCCTTTAGAAAGTTCTGAAAACGTGTCCATTTATGGGAATAGGAGGCAGCGGTAGCAGGTTTACATGAGGCATTGACTATCCTCTGTAGATCTACGGCCAGGATGAGACTATGTACCAAACTGTGAGATGGAGACGCTGTACATCTGGATGTAGGAGGTGACCGTCCTGCAGGGAGAGGAGGTGAAGGGTGTGTGGTAGGTGGTGGTACTGATGGCTGGAGAGGCGGAGGAACCAGGGACTCCTGGGCCCCCACGGGGCAATGAGTATGCAATGTGGTTGGTCCTGGGAGATTTTCTGAAGGACTCGAGCAAGTAGAGGAATTGGAGGAAAAGCGTAGACTAGACATCCTGCCCAGTTCAAGGCAAACATGTCCCCGAAGGAGTTGGGTCCGATCCCGGACCTGGAGCAA
Organism: Hemicordylus capensis; assembly: GCF_027244095.1. Taxonomy (NCBI): domain Eukaryota; kingdom Metazoa; phylum Chordata; class Lepidosauria; order Squamata; family Cordylidae; genus Hemicordylus; species Hemicordylus capensis. The sequence goes on along the minus strand of NC_069661.1, from coordinate 214,774,090 downwards.
CACAGGTGGCATTGCGCATTCTTTACTGATGCGAAGAGGTCTATTTCTGGGAGGAACCAGCAGCGGAAGAGGGAGTGTAGCATGGGGGGGATTGTAGTTGCTATTTGTGTGACGTTGACTGGGTCCTGCTCAACCTGTCTGCCGTGACGTTGTCTTGGCCCTGTAATATGGACCGCCAGGGGGGTGATGCCATGGTGAATGCACCAGAACCACATTTCTATGGCTAGGAATAGGAGAGAGCTGGAGGAGGTGCCGCCCTGCCTGTTCAGGTAGGCCTTGGCAGTAGTATTGTCCGTTTGGACCAGAACGTGAGATTCCCATATCAGAGGGAGGAAAGCTCTTAGAGCCTTGAAAATGGCCAGGAGTTCAAGGTAGTTGATATGGTGAGCGGCTTCAGCCGGGGACCAGGTGCCATGGATGTTGTGGTTGTTGGCGTGGGCACCCCAGCTTTCCATCAACGCGTCCATAGTGAGTAGAAGGGCATGATGTGGGGTTTAGAAGGGGGAGCTGATGCTGAGGTTGGCAGGGTCCGTCCACCACAGCAGGGAACGCAGGACTCGAGGTGGGAGCATAAGGGCGCGGGTGAGGGAATCTTCATGTGGGGAGAACATGGAGAGGAACCAATGTTGCAAAGTCCTGGCACACAAACAAGCATGAGGGAGGACGTAGGTGGTGGAGGCCATGTGGCCCAATAGGCACTGGATCGTTCGAGCTGGCTGACACGGGTGGTAGAGGAGGTGGGATGACAAGTCCAGGATAGCCTGGATCCTGCGCTGAGGTAAGAAGATCTTCGACTGGATGGAGTAGAACACAATCCCCCCAAATTCTATAGTTCTGGAAGGGTTGAGCTTCAACTTTTCGTAATTCACCTGGAGCCTCTGGTTGGAAAGGAGGTTGATGACCATGTGGAGATCCCTCAGTAGGGATTGTGGGTTGTCGGCTACAACAAGCCAGTCGTTGAGGAATGGAAAAATCTGAATGTTTTGTTGTTGCAGGGCTGCCACTGCTGGAGCCATGCATTTGGTAAACACCCGCGGAGCGGATGCCAGCCCAAAGGGGAGGGCGCGGAACTGGTAAGTGGTGTCCACTATCTGAAAGCGGAGGTAACGACAGTGCTGAGGTTTGATGGTGACATGATAGTAGGCATCTTTGAGGTCTATTGAAATGAACCATTGGTTCCTGTGCAGGAGGGAGATGATGGTGGGAATGGTGACCATACGAAACCTCCGGTATGTGACATAGGAGTTCAGATCCCGGAGATCCAGGATAAGGCGGAGGGAGCCGTCTGGCTTGGGTACCGTGAAGTATCGGGAATGGAAACCCATAGACTGTGGGTTATGAACCAGTTCTATTGCAGATTTTGCGAGTAGAGAGTCGACTTCCGCTAGGAGAGCCAGGGTGGCCAGTGTGGGGAGTGGGGGATTGTATGGAGGGATGGATGCAAATTCTATAGCATAGCCGACCCTCACGATGGTAAGAGCCCAGGAGTCGGTGGTGATATTTTCCCAAGTGGAGACGAAGGGGCAGAGTCTGGTGCCCCAACAGGGAGGGGGCTTCAAGTCACTGTCTCTTAGTTTGGGGCTGGGGCCCCTTAGAGCATAGCTGCTGCTTGGAGCTGGTGAAGTTGGAGCGCTTTCTGTATGGCTGGTACCTGGCGGAGCGAAAGGATCTGTCCTGCGGTTGGTAGTAATGGTGTTTGGAGGAGTATGGCTGTTGCTGCCATTTCTGAGGCTTGTAAGGCCTGGATGAGGATTGTTGAAATCCCATAGAGCGGGCCGTGTTACGAAGTTTCTGCACTTTCTGAAGTGTATCATCCGTCTTTTCTCCAAACAGGGATGAACCGTCAAAGTGAAGATCTTCCACCCTGGACCTAGCGTCAGGCCGGAAGATTAAAGCCAGGCGTGTCGATGAAGAGCGACGGAGGTTGCCATCACCTTAGCAGCGCCTTCTGTTAGGTGACGGATTGCATGGAGTTCCTGTTTTGAAACCTGCATGGATTCACGCAGGAAGACTTTCGCAGGGCCCTGCTGCTCTTCAGGCAAATGATCTAGAAAGGGAGCAATATGGTCCCACAGAAAGGACTGATATCTGGCGTAGTAAGCCTGATAATTTGTAATTCTGGTCAATAAAGATGAAATTGAATACAAACGCCTGCCAAACATGTCCAGTTTCTTTCCTTCTTTGTCTGGTGGTGTGGATGAGGTATATCCACGGAACTTAGAGAGTGAGGACTCTACTACAATGGAGTCAGTAGAAGGTGATGTTTTAGAAAGGAGTCATCCTGGTCAGGGGAGGCGTACACCCTATGGAAGGAATCAAATTTCTTCGATGTCTGGGGCAGGGAGGAGGGTTTTGACCAAGAGGCCTTGGTGACCTTGTGGATGGATGGATTCAAAGGGAGCGATACCGATGGACGGGCATCGTCTTCAATCAATTGAAAAAGGGGGTCTGGCTCGGATTTATCTCATTGGGAAAGTTGAATGTCCAGGGAGGTAGCCATATGGGAGACAGAGTCAGTATATATTCGGAAATCTTCCAATGGAGAGCTGGGCCTAGGTTCCATAATAAGTGTAGTGGGCAAAGAGCCCAATGATATCCTGTCTGAGATAAAGGATTCTGGTCCCTCTGCATCCGAAGACGAATCCAAGGAGTCACTCGAGACCAGAGGAGGAAGGGGTCAGATTTGAAGTTGAGTAGGAGGTGGCCGAGAATCTGGGGTGATTGTAGCCGTGGCTGCCTGCACGGGAAAGCTTCTCGGTGGAACCCGCGGCGGTAGCAGAGATGTGATTCGGGGTGGGGGTGGAGGAGGAAGAGTTGCTGTCTCTGAGCATGGGTTCAGTATCAAAGGCCGGTTCAGTAGTTGATGGCCGGGGTGAGACAGAATGTGGAAAGGGCAGTTCCGTGGCGGCTGAGGCTCGGCAGTGTTGGCAAACCTCTTGGTGGGTGTAAAAGTAGTCTGCCTCTTCCTCAACTTGACGGGCATAGCGTTTGTTGAGAGCAGTCTCGAGGTCTCGATTGGACCAACGACAGGGCTGCTCTGGAGGAAGCTCTTCGGGTTCAGAATCCCACTCAGATTCGTATACGGGATCGTGGGGACTAGATGCATAGACTGCCTCAACATCCAGGATTGTCTCCATTTGGAGCGTACGGGATTGGTGTTCGGTATCATAGGTCGGTCTATGCTTTTTCTTAGGAGGCTCCGTAGAAGCATGATGGGCCTTCTTTCTCTAGAAGCATGATGGGCCTTCTTTGGCAGACTGGACCGAGCGCGGTTCAATAAGTGCTGCCGTCGAGATCGACACTGCTACGGAACTCTTCGGTACTGAGGTCGAAGCCCAAGCCACAGCATCGACCGGTACATTGGCCTCTGGAGTGTTAACTGAGATCCCCAGTGGGGAGGAAACGGGCTGTAAGCCCTGGGCCAAAGGAGAAGCGCTCGAAGGGGCCTGCATCGCAGGCGGTTTGTCCGATCCCAAACATTTGAAGGCCTGTTCCCAGAGCCAAGAATGAAGTCGAGATGCCTGATTCTTGCGTGCCTGTTTGGTAAAGGCCGCGCAGTGCGAGCAAGAGCCAACCTTACGGGCCTCGCCTAAGCAGAAAAGGCAAAGTTTGTGGCCGTCAGTCGAGGGGATCTTAGATCTGCAGCGACCACACTGCTTAAAGTATGTAGTCTTGGCCATAGGCCGAAGAAAGAGCGGAGAGACCGTAACACGCCGGGCCCGAAGGCCACGACATAACAGTGAACTCAAAAACAATGTCGAGGGGAAAAGGGGGGGGGTACCAAGGATTAAATAAAGACGCTAACGAAGGAGAATACTGAACAAAATAAAGGGTAAAAACCGGTAAGGGTAAAATATAGGGTAAAAACCGGTAAGGTAAGCGTAGTCTAGCAAGGAGTGCTCAACGATGTGTCTTCTATTGCGGATGATGAAAGACTGGAGAGGGAAGCCCATGCAGCCACCTATATACCGAGGGGCAGGGTTACCGCCCAAAGTTAGAACTCTAGCTTGGAAGCTCTGATGTGGTCTCTGCGCAGGCGCAAAGCCCATTCGTGTAAAGCACAGAGACCACGTCGAAGAACTTCATTTTAAACAACCTAGTCAATTATCTCAGGAACTTAAAAATTAATCCACTGCACAAGAGCTAAATACTCTCTAAATAAAAAAAGACACGACCATTTGACTTTACCCAGAACAGATTTTCTCATGACATTTAGTCTGTAGACCACTACATTGGGAAACACTATTCCAGTAAAAGTAACTCTTCCAAGCCAACCCAAAATTCTTAGCCAGGAAAAGAAAATAAAGCTTACACCCAAAGCATGATTATCTATGATGTCTTTTAATTATCCAATTTTCAAGGAGATTATACAATATCACAGCCCTGAAACAGTTCGACAGCAAATGGAGAAAGAATGGAGAGTACTTTAAAAGAAAAATTAAATATAGCACGGACACCCTCATTTCCAGTAAAAAGAAACGGAATCCCACCCAAGCAGTTTGTGAACTTCATCTAATTCTCAAATATTCCCTTTCATTTTGCTTCAAAAAGCAAAATATTCCAAAAGATAAGAAGGACCAACCCATTTACACTGAATGGCAGCAAATCCTTTCAGATTACACTTCAGGCTTCTTTCCAGACAGACACATTATGAAGCATTCAATAAGAACATAATGAAGAACTGTAGCCTTTGAAGGGAAAGCCTTCTGTAGCACCCCAGTCATTCCCCAGATACTGCATTTATGATTCCCCAGAATCTAAGTTTAATGTGCTGTAGAGGGCAATACTTCAGTGTTTCAATGAATGCTTTAATCCCATTACTGTGAAAGTAGCAGCAGTAAGTTTTTCATAGACAAGGAACATTAGTGCAGCTGTGAGAACTGTTTGCAGCAGTTTTGCTTCAAGCCCTTTATAAAGTCCTGCTAATCCGAAGCGCCTGCAAAGAAAGTTTGACACAGTTGAAAGTGTTGTCTTACTATGAAACAAAATGACATATAATTTTTCCTTCTGTCCTCAAGGTCTCATAAAGGATGTCTGTCTCTCACCACCATAAAACACAACAAAAGTGTCCAAGACTACTTAATGACACATTCTCCTCTGTGAAACCCATAGGGGTTTTGAAAACTGCCCCAGGGTAAACCAGACATTCCATCTTAGTTTTGTGTTTTTAAAGTCCAGGTGATGGTGGTGCTTTGCAAGAGAAGATAGGGAGGGCACAATTTCCAGTAGAAAAGTGGTAAGGGGGAGAGTGTGTCTCTTTCCTCACCCGCTGCTCCCCCACCCTGATGTTTCAACCAGAAACATAGCTCTGGAACTCAGACTGAAAGACAGACAGATTTGCGGGGAGAATAAATTAAACGGGAAAGTGGCAGGCAAGGGAAGGGTTAAACATCCTTTTTCTACCTGTCACTTCTCCTCTGGAAATCATGCCCTCCTGGCTCTGCTTTGCAAAGCAACTCAGACAGGAGCAGCCTGTCTATGTCAGACAGACAGGAGCAGCCTGTCAATTATTAGGGGCAGTCATTGATGGCACCTGCATCACTCCTCCTCTCACACTCTATTTGAGCAGGACAGGGATAGAGCAGAAGAGGAAGCGGAATGAGTGGTCTCTCTCCTCTCTTTTGCTCCATCCCCTTCTTTTTTAAAAATCCTGTGCAGCTCTTTGTGCCTACCACCATACTATGAAATAAGGGGGAGTGGAATTTGGTGCCCCACCTCAGATGTCTGAAGATCTTGAACTACACCTGTATTGAGGCTTTGAAGATACTCAGTGAACTAGGATTTCCTAATTTGGCAGACCTGGGGGGGGGGCGGGATATTAGTAGCTCCACATTCTTCCCCACATTCTTCCCCACACTGCTCTTCAGGTTGGTCTTTGTAGAATAATTTGATGCCTGCATTTGATATTTCTTTTGTAATAGAACTGTTTTAGTTTTGTTGTGGAAAGGCAAGGAAGAAATGGAAAAACAAATAGTACATTTAATTAGAAATAAAATGTACATTAAGAATGACCTAGTTTTGTTCAGATTTTCAAATGCACAGATCAAAAGAGCTCTACCAAGGGGAATATTGTGTGCAAGATTTAACACACTGTGGTCAATTTTTTTAAACCTACAGCACTCAGTATTCCCAGGTAGTCTCCCATCTCAGTACTAACCAATCCTGACCTTGCTTAGCTTCCAAGATCAGATGAGATCAGGTATGTTCAAGGTGGTATGGCTGTAGCCTATGGTCAATTTTTTTCCTTAAAAAAAAAAAGAATCTTGGTCCCTATTTAGCCATTTACAGTCCATGCAATTGCTTATACTAATATGATCAATTTACAGCAGATCATCATGGAAACTGAAATGGAATGGGTAGAAATCAGTATTAAGGTCCACTGAACTTAATTCTTTCTGTTCCTTATAATTTTATGTTCATTTATATATTCTTGGGAATTATGATGTGAGAAATTTGGCTGAACAGGTTAATAGGTTGGGTGTATAGAGCTTTCTTTATCCAGTTCAATTTGGCTTTAAACAAGGACAAAGTGGCCAGGAACACTTATCACCCACAACACAGCAAATACGTCAAAGGGCATATTTTATTTATTGTTAAATTTGTATACCACCTTTCATTAAAACAATCCCCAAACCATATGATATAGTTACAAACTATTAAAATGTTAATTTTTTTAAAAAAGGAAAGCTCACTTTATTCTCTGTCGAAGAAGGTAGAGAACATTTTTAAGACTGCCTAGTGTCCTGTTTTCTGGGTTCAGTTGATGACGTCCAAACTGAAAAAGACAAAAATGAATTAATTTCCCCTTCATTATTCCTGCTAACTTAACTCCTGCTTGGGAAAGGTGTGACACCAGAAAGACCTGTGGCATTTTGGGCATGAGAAAGCATTGAAGAGTATGAAGTAACTTTTATTATTTGGAATTCAACTTGCCTACATTCAGTAAAATGATTTGTTTACTATGATTGAGATCTCATACAGTGAACTAGCCCTAGATTCAACAAATTCTCACATATTTGTGAGAATCAGTGACAATATTGCTCTTTGCTCAAATCAGAACTGCTTACACTGCCCAAAAAGGATGTCAAGAAAACAACTCTGACCAAGAAAACCCAACTTATGCATCAAAATTATACACATCACTTGGATTGTGTTGGGCAGGGAGGGAAGGGGATGCTATAAAGCATAGAAATATTTAAAGCAGAAGAATACAGGGCTGCAAGACCTGCCCTTCACTAGAATGACAACTAACAATAATCTAACAATTTATGCATGGAAGAAAATCTCACTCAAGCACTAAATTCAATTATGCAATCTGGTAAGTTAGCTAACTTGCCAACAGAGTAGTAATATCCACAATGGAGGCCATATACTATGTTGTTAATACAACTCATCTCAAATCCTGCATATTTGTTTTTCCTAAAAACAGAACCTATTCATATTTAGGATCTGAAGCATAACCTTACATTTGATGCAGTATCTTCCAAACATAATGTACCCAAGTAATTAAGAGAACTGATTAAGCAGGAAATGGTTTAATTATAAACATTAAACAACTTCCTAAAAGCATTTCCAGATGTTATAGGAAGAGCCTGTGCTTTTCTGCCATTGCAACAAATTAAGAACCATCAGATGAGATGAATGCTTGTCAGTTTGTATTGTTAATACTGACCTGAGGCAATTCTACAAAGCAATAATAAAATGTGGTCGTTATGGGTACCTACCCGCAAAATTGACTGCACTGTCTGCATGGGGTAAGTGAGTGTAGTGGCAATTGCTTTGGCTATTGCTCCAATGACAAATGCATCCAGTGAAGAAAGCTGCAACTGTATAAAGAAAAGGTTACTTAAATGCAAACACAGATCTGGCAATATTTGAGCCTAACAAAATGGGCAATGGGATACCTTTTAGGAGACCAACTTCTGAAGCTGGAACTAATCACCACTTTGCTTGCATCTCACCTGCACTTGCCTCTTCAAAATCTTTCGCTTAAGTCCTTCATAGAACATGAATTGTATGGCAGGATTGAACACCAGCAACAAAGAAGGAAAAGTACCATTCCACAAAGCCAAGATTCCTTCTTCTCTTATTATCTGATGAAAGGCATCTGATGAGGAAGATGGGGGGGGGAACAATTTTGAAATACAAGAGGATGCAATTAGTTACACATTTTATAAGCTACTCTGTCATCTATCTTCAGTCAAGCATTTTCCACAATACTTCCACATTTGCCTTGTAACTTTAATAGATAACTCAGCTGAGTACTCTCTCATTGCCCTCCGTTGCAGTGGCCATTTTGGAAGCTACCATGCATGCCCAATGGGCCTTTGCATGGCCGTGACAATGCCTCCCAGAGGGGGTGAGTAAATTAAAAACCCACAAATTGTAGCAAGTTCAGGGGTGGTGGTGCCAAACTGAATATGCCTGGTCCAGTTCAAGTCCGATTCATATTCGAACTGAACCAAGCAACCTGGTTTTGTGCACACCCCAATGGGAAGTAGGCACTAAGATGTGGCAGGGGTATATATAGTGGGGGAAGATACTAACAAGATTTGTGGAAGAGGCAGGGGTCACAGCAAACTGGATGCGAGGAACAGCCACATTTTATGTTTGTAAAGATCTTCTGTTGAGTTTGGGACAGCAGAAGCATATTTATAGAGGAAACAAAGTTAATGGCAAACAGGACTTGGGAGTGCAAGTAATGGGAACACTGTGCAAAAATAAAGGGTTGTCAGATGCTAGCATTGTGTACCTGACGGACAAGGCACAGCTAGGGAGGAGAGCTGGTCTTGTGGTAGCAAGCATCAATGCAACCTGTCCCCCACTTTGCTAAGCAGGGTCTGCCCTGATTTCCATTTGAATAGGAGACCATGTGCGGGAAATTCCCCTGAGGGGGTGAGGCTGCTCTGGGAAGAGCACCTGTATACTTGCATGAAGAAGGTTCTAAGTTCCCTCCCTGGCATCTCCAGATAAGGCTGAGAGAGACTCCTGCCTGTAACATTGGAGAAGCTACTGCCAGTCTGTGTAAACAATACTGACGCTAGATGGACCAATGGTCTAACTCGGTAGAAAACAGCTTCCTAGGGGCACAGTTTGCTTATGGAGAAGGGGGTACACACATATTCATGAAGTATATATATGGGGAAGAAGGGCAAGAGATGGGTGTTGTGTATTAAAGGCCATTGTTTTTAGATAAAATTACTGCCCAACATATGACTACAAATGAAGAAATTCTGCCTACACTGGAGAGAGATTAAATTTATCTGGTCATGGAAGAGACAGCTGTCCTAACTTCAGTGCTGGAATGAGGAGACACACAGGCAGTTTTTCATTCACACCTGGCTTTTAGTTCGCATCTCCTCTGGAATGGAGGGGATGAGTTCACATATTGGCTAAATTTACCCAGACATCCCTGTGAGCTATTGGGGAGCACTTCATACACAATTCAAGTTTTGTATTGCATATTCAAGTGTAGCCCAATTTATATCCGGTGCGGGGGGGGATCCACTTTTTTGCATCCTTTTGTGGGGGGGCAACTATGAACTCGCAGTAAAGCTTCTCAGTAAGCCCGTGGTAAAGCCTGCTGTCTGGGAAAGCTCCTGGAGAGGAGGAAGAGTAGGGGAGAGAATATGGATTAGAGTGACAAGAAGGGAAATATGGGAGCTGGGTGAAACTATAGTAGTCCCCATGGCATCCTCCTCCCCCCCCTCCGCCCTTCTCTTTTTAATTTATAAACTAATCATCTTATCCATGTGTTGTGGCATTTGCCCCTTCATTCCACTAACTTCCATGCTGCTGCACTAAATCCCTGAAGCCGGCTTTTTGTCATTCATCCACCCCACTCACAGTCTCTCCATCTTTGTCCCACACTCTTGTATCCATCCCAGTCCCAAAGCTGCAAGAATTGCACTGCATTCTTATAGAGCCATTGAGACAGACTGGAATTATAGGAGCACTCCCTATGGGATATCACATTTCATAATCATTTATTTCACCGGAATCTGTCTTTTTGCCTATTTTTCAGAGTCAAATTACATGTGATGTTGAGCACACTGGGCAAGATCCAAACTTGCTTAGTAGTGCCCAAGACTGAAAGCAGTAAATGCTTACCGACAATGCCTTTGTAGTTGGTTGGTATGATGTCTTCATTCCTAAATTTTGCCCCTTGGAGTTTCAGGCGGGTGTTCACTACCCAGAGCGGAGTAGTCAACAATACGTTCACTATTCCTGGGGCAACACAAACCAAAACAAAAAAGAAAAGAATAAGAGGCCTAACAAGATTAGTAGAATTATTTTTTTATTCTCCGTGTACAAAATTATTGATTTAAACAAATATATCACACCCGCACAGACATTCTACTTTAAAAAGAGAAGAAGTTTGCCTTGTTCAAATTCTTCATCTCACTGGGACCTGTCAGTGCTCCATGTGATGATGTATGTGATTTACCAAGCCAAACAGGAAAAGCAAGTTGTTTCTCGTAAGAGGTACACACCTTAGTTCTCAAATATTTTCTCTTGTTTGTCCCAAGTTTTCCACTTCCTGTGTTCTGGGATTGTGTAGTTAATGAATGAAGATCAGAAATGCCAAATCATTAAGCAACAAAATTAATATTCCAAGAAGCTGCATGCCATGTTCAGATTTCACCTATGTATTCACACTCGGGGTGTGATGGGGGGCAGTGGCAAAGGGGGGAAAGTGCCATAGAACCCCTCAAGGCTGAGGGCCCCCAACATACTAGTACTACCAGCCAACAGCATCTGAAGAAGGCTCCAAGACTATGCTTTGTTCCGAGTTACTGGGCCTGCTCACATTCATTACAGAAGACATACAGTACTACAATATCACACACTGTGTGTCTGTGCGCGCCCGTGCAAAGAGTAATAAGCTGACACAGGTAAGTGAGCTTATGGGATGAATTATAAAGGCATCCAGTTTGTCTTTTCAGAACATATAAAAGGAGGATTGTATATGAAGAAAGCATTGTATAGGTTAAGTAAATACTCTTCCAAGTTATCTACAATGCAAGTTATCACTTCAAGAAGATTAGGAAGACTGCATCAAATGTTCCATGTCTGTATAGTTTATGTTCACAGAGCTAGCTACCCAACAATCTTTTCTCTACACTCTAACCAAATGTTTCTCAGACCAAACAAATCAAGGGTTTTGTTATCAACCCTGAGCAATAAATCAGTCCAAGGACACAAATAGTGTAAATATAAAAATAAGCCAAAGATGTTAACTGGGTAACGAGATGAAGACAAAGTTAAACCAGATGCAACTGTGAAAACCAAGTCTAAGTAGCAACAGAAAGAGAAAATCAAGGAGGTTCCCATGTAAACGAGATGCAAGTTCAACACAACCACATCTCACGTCTTTGAACTAACTTTGTGAAGCAAAATATAGCATCTATATCATAGATTAAACCCCAACAGTTTTAGCAGATTTCTGGCACAATTGGTAGGATTCCATTACCTGCAACGATACCAAGAATCAAGTCTTTTCCTGTGGTTGAATGATGACCTTTGACCCACATAGCTTTGAGACTGTTAAACGTATAAAAATATACAAAGTTGGAACAACAAAGGCTGGAGATGACAGGGAACCACCCTCGATACGGTGCCAGGCTAAAGAAAAAGAGACAGAAGCAGAAAGCAAAGTTCATGAAAATCCCATTTAGCAAGTGACAGTATCTGTAGCCTGATAAAAAATCCAGCAGTCATAAATGACCTGCAGAACAGGCTTGTATTAAGCCCTTGAAAAGCAAAGCAACTGACTAAATATATTTTCCTTTTTTCTGAAGTGACAACTGCTGGCCCCAAATACCTTATAAGGCTGCAATTCTATACACACACACTTGTTGAACTCAGCGATTACATACTTCTGAGTAAATATAGACTTGTGTTACATTAGGATCCAAAATGCTGTACAAATGAACAGCTTCTTGTGTGCATGTGTGGGATGGCAACTACAATACAACTGTTCAAAAATTTCCTGGTTAAAATTATTTCTTCTAATTAAGAACAAAATACCATAAAGAATCAATTGGTAATTCACTGTATTCACACAGAAAGGAAGAGGAGAAATTGATGGTCTCCTCATTGGAGCAACTACTGGTTCTGACTAGAGTCAGATGCTAGAGTCAGCTGGAAAGCTGTGGAAATCCAGCCCTCTCCCCATGCCCCTGTCTGCCACCTTCTTGCAGCACCACAAGAGAATAGCACAGCAGCAGTTATCCTACTATAAGGTGCTTGATTCCTTATTTATAAAACTGACAACAGTGGGCTTGGTTTACAAAATAAAGACATCATCCATATTTTTGTACTGTACTTTCCACACAAGTGCAGTTTAATCCGATGAAAAAGGGATGAGGGCCGAGCTCCAGTGATCCCATTCCCATGTCCAAATTAAGCTCAGTGGAACCAAGTTAGTTGCATCAGTGGGATATGGGATGAACTGGTTGCCAGAAAAAGGGCCATTGTTTCCTGTGCAGCAAAAGGCATACTTTTCACCACTAAATTTTAAGGTGCCACATTATAGATGTCACATTAAAAAGCATTGTTTTCTAGTTAGAGGGTTGTTTTCAATAGCAAACACTCAGGTGCCCAGTCTGGATTTGGACTGGTAGGGAGTGTTTAACCCTTTAATCCTTTACTTCCGTGCCAATCCCCCCCCCCCCAGCAACTATATAACCTTGGAGGTTTCAATACAGTAAGTGGCATCTTGGAGAGTCAGATAGTCACTTGGGGGTTATTTGAGGTAGGAAAACAGCACAGAAGAGTTACACGCCTCTACCTCCATATAATGTTCTCAAATGGGATCAAGTCCCCACACACTTTATTTTAAAAATAACTAGACAATGATGCATTTATCATCAAATCTAATTTTGCCCTAACTTCTTATTGCAAGAGCTGGGCTTAAAGTGTTCATGAAGGAATAAAGTATTTATGGCTGAAATGTTGTATACTGTTCTTCAAAGCCTTATTGCAAAGAAATCTGTATATTTTTAACACGAAATATAAAATACTGGGCAAATGAATCTGTAGTATAAACAGATGGCACTTATTTAATTGTAGATTTTTTTAAAAATTGGATGTTACAAACAAACATCAGCTTTCATGGGCAACAACTCACTTCAATCTTAAAGCGCCACCCATACATTCTACAGGATCAACAAAAAGACTAACATGGCTATCCACATACACATATTACTGGGCAAATGAAGAAACTACTACATATAAAGTAGATTGACACACTTGAAGTAAATGCAGAATATTTGTGAATATTCAGATTCTGCTCACTAAAAGATCCTGTACTTACAGCCCTTCTTCTTTTATTATCTCCAACAGAACAGTGTGCGTTGTTTTAGATTTGCGTTTTTCATCAACTGAAAGGCAAATTTTAACCTTTAAGAAATAGAATAATGTTCATTCTTCTTTTCACTGTTATTCCAAGGAGTACTTCAGATGTAACAGAGAAGCAGGTGGGACAGATAGGACAATGTCTTGCATTTCTCATCTCCAGGCTCCTCTGCCTCATCTGAAACAACTTTTGCTTACCCTATCATGGATAGATATACAAGCCAACCACACATAAATAAATGGGGTCAGATACTGAGTGATATTTTTGATAATTTGGAAAAGATACTTGTGCTTCCCTGTTTACCTCACATCTGAAAGGACTCAACTTACTTCAGAGGGTTAACTAATTTGTGTTTGCTTCAAGAAATGAGAACTTACTTCCCCAGCTCTCCATTACAATAACCTCTCCCTAGTTTCTAAGACGCAACTGCTGAATTAAGATACAACATATGACAGAGGCCAAGTTAAAAAGAGCCTGAATCTGGCAGCACTTCATAACATATACATGATTTTCAAGGCCACATCAATCTTTCTCTTCCAAACACAAGAAGTACACGTATGAACACAGATTTATATCTGCTTTTCAAAGAAAATTGTACACTCATGTCATTCAAGCTTCTCATGCTTTCTTTGCCCATTCAAAATCATAGAAGTCTAGGTATATCCGTATTTCTCCAACAAAAGCTCTGTTGCACAGATCCTCATTGGCACATAGAGCTTCCCAAATACTTGTAAAGTTGCTTGGGGCCATTTTCTAGGTATTAGTTTGCCAGTGACAATAAACTAGTCTTCCAGTGCAGATGTATTATACAGATAACAGAAGGCTGAAAACTTTTCAAGTTTCTAGGTACCCAGGATTTTTCAGACCTTGAAAGTATCAGTCCTAAAGAAAACAGACCATTCTTTGAAAACTTTTGAACAGCATCAGTGTCATGTTGTGCCCAATGGCATCTTATAAACTTTATCTTGGTAGTTCTTCATTGCTGAAAAAATACTACAACATTTCTCTGGAAACCTTTTTGCAAAGACATATGGTGGTGTTCGGAGAGTGCTTCCTTCCCCGCTGGTTCTGGGTCCCACCGTCATGGGATCCTTCCGACAGGGAACCCATAAGGACTTCCACCGTCTGCGCTCGCTCCATGTGTAAGGGGGAGGGATGGGACAGGAGGAATTCATGGTGACAGAGTCAGGGGAGGCAGGGCAGAGGCAGGCAGAGCAGAGATCGATAGGAAAGCTTGAGGAAGGAAAACAAAGGAGGTAGAAATTATCTGGAGCTCGCTCTCTCCTAGTTGCTATCCTGAGGCACACAGGAAAGGAACTGGGGGAATGGGGATCCTTCTACTACAAACAGGAAACTTTGGCTGAGATAACTTCCTGTCTATTTCCTGAGGCATGCTGGGAATACCCACTATTCTAGGATGGGTTCTGATTATGGTGGAAAAATCCTTGTTTAACAACTGCTGATATCAGATCACTTCTAAAGAACCACTTTAGGAAGACCTGGTTAAAATTCTTTCTCACTTATGTAGGTCACTGGGTGGTCTTGGAAATTCCACTAGCTTTCAGCCTAGCCTACCTCACAGCACTTCTGCAAGGATAAAATGGGATCACCTCATGTATGCTACCCTGGACTCTTTACAGGAATTGTAGGATAAACACAATTCATATGTAATAAAAAGGAGGAAACCTGATCCACAAAAGATAAATGTAATCAAATATTCACTTACCTTGAAGTCTTAGTCTAGCTGTATCCAGAGGGAAAAACACAGTCATTGCTGTCACGCTACCCTAAAAAGTTTAACAAAAATAGTTAACTGTATCACACAGGTTGTTGCAGATCTGCAGTGAATAACTCAGAAAAATCATAAACAAATATCCCAGCAAAGCAACATCCCCACTTCCCGTGCATTTTTGCATCAGTATGAACAGCTTGTTCAATCTTTGCAAGATTAAGGTTCCAATTCTAATTTTTTTCTTTTACCAAAGAAACAAAATTCCATTGATATAAATGGAATTTTCTTTCAGATACATACACTTGAGGTCAAGCATTTCCACAAAACCAAGACATAATGAATTAGATGAGAGCCATAATGTGTATACAATTAAATTTATTCCCAATCGTATTGAAAGAGCTGGAAGGGATGCAAACATTTTAAATTTTTAGGTGCCTAAGATTTCTTAGGCTTTGGAAACAATCCCAAGGAGAACAGCCAATTTTCCGAAAACTATCACACAGAACCAACAGAGTTGCCATGTTGTGCCCCTATACCTATCTTATAGGCTTCATCCTATCTTGCTAGTTCTTCACTGTTGAAAGTATACCATAAAATTTCTCTGGGAACTTCTTTTTGTAAAAGCAAGATTTCTATGAGTTGAGTAAAATTCCTTGCTTATTGCGGATATCAAAACCACTTATCTACCAGGTTACAATATGTTAACTCTTGTTTCTGAAACAGATGTTTTCCCACAGTCTGCCCTGCATCACTCTGCTGAATTCAAACCTGTAAATTATCAGACATGCTAAACAATCAGTATATGTTAATATTTTCCCACTGCCTTAACAGGTTTCTTTTTGCATAATTGTTATATTGTTGAGTCACAATACTAAGATATTTACAAGTGTTCCAATATAAATAAATAACTTCCAAGTGAACTTAGTGTTATGTTCCAAGAAAATCAAAGTGTGTTTATTGATTGAATAAATATTACAG
Source organism: Hemicordylus capensis (assembly GCF_027244095.1). Classification (NCBI taxonomy): domain Eukaryota; kingdom Metazoa; phylum Chordata; class Lepidosauria; order Squamata; family Cordylidae; genus Hemicordylus; species Hemicordylus capensis. Next base: position 214,758,020 of record NC_069661.1, on the reverse strand, counting down.
TTCAACTGGCTACTTGAAAAACTTTGAGAAATTTATACAGCATGTAAAATTTATATGGTGTACTTTGTATGTGCTTTAACTAACTATATAGGTCAAATAGTTTGTAGATCTGGTCTGACTTGGCATCTTAGGCCATTGGGAAAGAACACATAGTAAAATTTTCTGAGCAGGGGGAAAAAATACGCAAATGAAAATTTGTATGGGATTTCCCCCCCTGGAAAATCCACAATACTGCTCTCTGCTATACTGTTTAAATTTCACACTGCCCACCAAGAGCAAATCTGGATAAAAACGTCTTCTGGAAGCAGTGCAACTTAACACCTAGGCTCATACTTTGGCATGTCACTAGCCTAGGGGGAAAGAAAGCCCAGAGCTGAAAATAAGCCACTATATAACTTGGGGTAACTATATAACCCCTGCTAACTTGGCAAAGAGGCACCTTTTAACATGGTAATTCTCTTTATTGAGCAGGGGAGAGTTACTGGCCCTATCTACCCCCAGCACAGTACCTCCAGTGACTGCTGCTGGTATCTATCTTACGTTTCTTTTTAGATTGTGAGCCCTTTGGGGACAGGGATCCATCTTATTTATTTATTATATCTGTGTAAACCATATAGAAATTGAATTTTTATACATATATATATATATATATATATACACACACACACACATATATATATATATATATATATATATATATATATATATATATATTCTAAGCTATCCTCCAAAGCAGTCTTTCAGGGGGCATACAACAATAAAAAATATATATCATGAAACAATAAAATAAAGCATCTGGACAAGTTCATGTGACAATAAGTGATTCTTCAAGAATCCAGGTCACTAATAGTTTAGGGCTTTATATAAGCACCAGCACTTTGAACTGTGCCCAGAAACAAAGTTTTGATATTGTGAGCTCTTGCAGTTCTAACTAGATACAAAGACAGCAAGGTTAAGAAGGTGTCCCCTGTCAAAAGTTGTGATGGAACCAAGGGGCACTCTTAGATATGCTAGGATCAACTTGTTTAAGGCTTTGTGGGCCATCAACAGCATTCTGAATTAAATTTGAAAAGAATAGGGAGCTGCCCAAACAGACACTGGAGCACTGATGTAATGTATTCCTAACAAACCACCTTCTCAGAAGGGAAGCTGAAGTTCTGGAACCTTTAATCTTAATCTTTCAAATAAATAATAACATTCCCTCTCTGCATAACCTACAGCAAATGTTTCAGTGCTAACAATAAGGTAGGTACTAAGAGTAGCCTTAATCAAGGATAAATCAGACTATAACTGTGTAAACATGCTCTGAGCCGCTGCCTTAGCCCTCATATTCATGTGAGAGCACTCCTAAGGCGTTATTTAATCACAAATCAACAACTGTCCATGTTGAGAAGAAATGCTAGGATAGGAGTTTTTGCAAAGCGAGGCTAACATGCAATTCACATTTAACTAAGAAGCAACTATACAGAGGCAGATATTGGAGCACTCTATTGGCCTTAGAAATTACTTTTACGGTATATGCCCTTTTCGACTAAGTTTCCAAAGCCATTTATATAGAAAAAGAATAAGATGGTTCCCTGTCCCTAAAAAGGATTCATAATCTATTCTAGAAAAAACACAAGGTAGACACATCAGCAACAGCCAATGAGAGAGAATCTGTACTGGGACTGAATCGACACAGTGCTCTCGCTGAACAACTACAGGAGACCACTATTGTAAAAAGCGACTCTGCCCATATCATATGGTTAGGGTTGAAATTGATATTTTAAAAGTGCTAGCCATTGTTTTGAAATTTTTAAGTGTGGATTTGCAAGCTCAAGGTCAGCTGCCAAATACAATAACACTGTCTTTCTCTTCACTCCCATTTCTGCCCCACCAATACAAGCCTGAACAAAGTATGAACAAATGATGAGTAAGATGGGTAGGAGAAGCCAAATGATGATTTCACTTGTGCATCAGTTTTTCAGTTTGGGACTTTTTAATAGCACAGTGTTCCTAATTAACAGCTTCTCTGTTTGAATAACTTGAGGGATGCACTGTTCAAATCTACATTGACAGAAAGGCTGCTATAGCAATTTTTAAAAACAACCATATAGCCCGAAGTACTGCCTTTGATACGTAATAAGTAATCTATGGAAACTGATATATAGGTCACAGTTTTGATTAAGTCCTAGTGTGCACAATTCTCAAGACATTTTTCCACTATTTTCTTTGATTTTTCAAAAACTAGATGTAACTTTGTCTTATGCAGCATAATTTTAAGGCAAACACAGAACACAAAACCAGGAGTTAACACAATGTGTTGGAATAAAGCTAGCTAAAGATATACATATCAGGCAGTATAAAAATATGATAAAAAATAAGGTATGGGCCAGTGGACAAAAAACTAGGCAAAGGCCAATCCTAGCTCAAACACTCGAGGTGGCTCTGGGCAAATCATACTCCCTCAGCCTCTCCTAGGGGTTCACAGATTTTGGCTGACCTTGCTTGCCCGGTCAAAGTTCGTGATTGTCACAAATTGTGCACCTCCCCTGACTTGGGAAAGGGCAAGGACTTGATTTATGTTGGGCTGAGCTTTGAAGACTGAAGCAAGAAATCTCCAACTGCAATGTCAAGGAAGAGTTCCGGCACTTTCCCCAAGTTACAGAGTTGAGAAAAACGAAGAGCTCATAACCACAATCTTGCACTGAGCTTCATAAGTTGTTGGAAACAGGTAAGCTTTTCAGTACAAAATTAAGGACAGCCTCCACCTGTCATTTTGGGCTAGCACTTACATGGATGAAAGATATATTTGCCATGAGTTAATGTATTCATGAGTTCCCTAATGTTATATACATAAAACAGGAATAGTATTGCCCTGCTTCACAGGCACAGTGAACATTATAACTGCCTTAAAGCAAGCTGCAATTCAAGACAAATGTAAATCTGCTCCTTCTTGCAAAGTTATGAACTTTGAAGCATGGCTTTTTCTGCAATAATCACTAGGGAAAAAACATAGCAGAATTGTTTCCTGCCATGACTGCAATCATCCCTCTCCACAAATGCATCTCCTTGATAGGCCAAATATGTAGCAAGGGTTAAAGAAAAAGGGAATGGTGAACCACAAAGGCTAGCTTTAGGGGGGTTGCTTCAGAAATATTCTCACAGTACTAAGGCTGTGGGTATAAATGCAAGTTCTTACATTAATAAGTATACTGAGAATAAGATGTACTATAGTGTTTACAAAGATCTGAGGGTATTAAACCCCCTCCTATTTGGATCCTAATTGTTAACAAGCCTCCTGTTCTCAGGGAAGCCCTGATTTCCTGACCTGGGCATAGTGAAACAAAAGAAGCACCAGAGGAGAATATATCAGAATGTGAAGCAGCAGCACAACTTAAGAGATACATTGAGGCAGAAAAGTAAAGACTGGAAAGCAAATATGAAGCACTGATTGCTTTGCACAATGATGTTCAAAAGCACAAGACATATGTCTGAGACTCCTCAGCCTTTTTATTATACTGGTGCATCAAAGTGAAGTAATGTAGTGGCCCATCAGGAGCCCCGAGAGAGAATCAAGCACCTGGTTGCAGAAACTCAACAGCACTGGTATGTTAATATTAGTTGATAGTGTATACAGAATAGCAGCAGCAATTCATTGATGTAAAGTGTTGCTCTGAAATGCTTTCTATCAGAAATATCATATTTGCACTATTTAATTAATCCATCTTTGAACATCTGAGAAAAGCACAACAAACTATTTCTAAGTATGTAAATACTTTGTATTCCAGTTGTCCTAGGCTCATTGGCCAGAAATTCTTTCAGAAGGAAGAATTAAATGTGCAACTAATTGCAGAAAACTCTTCTTCAGTACAATCTGCTCTTCGTCTCTAAGTCCTGTTCCCAGACTTACACTCACCTACCTTGTTTTTTTGAACCCCGACCATGCAAATCTCATGTGATCTCTACAGTTATTTGCCAGGTTTGTTAAAAACATCTCTAACAGCACTCCAGCCCCAGAGCTGCTGATATCTATATGAACTCTACTGGCTTTACAAGGAACTCATTCTTAAACCCAGTCTGTTATGTTTGAGTTCCACAGCTGTTTTAACAAGAAGCTGAAAAGGTAGAAAGTTAACAGCAAAACTGAGAGTTTTCTAGATCTTGGCATTTCAATACAGCAGAAAAAGCGAGCACATGCAAAGAGAAAGTGAGTAAATGGACACAGTATAAATTGCATATTATGAGGTTACAAAAAGTACAACCACTTGTGCTTTAGCTGGATTGTGGCACAAGTTATCTGACTCCTTTCTAATAACTTCTCTGAACTACACTTGGGAAGCTCCCCCCACCCCCTCCACAATCTCTTGCTTATGATGTTCCTGTGCTGTGGAACAGTGCTGATTAAGTTTTAAAAAACTTTAAAACTGCCCAAGTTTTGACCACAAATTTGGATGCTAACTATTTGCAGACAGACCTCTTGATCAAGGGTGCAGCTTTAACTGAAAGAGGGGGAACAAGTGTTCCTGGGCCCATGAGGGAGGGGGCCCCATTGGCTGAGAAAGAGCCCACTCTTAGCTTCTCCCTCCCTGACAAGCTTCTGGAACACTGGAGTATGGGCAGTATGTGATTTTCTTTGCACAGGAGTGAGAGAAGGGGAATGCCAAAAACGTTTTCTTTCTCACTATGCCCACATCATTATTCTGCAGCAAAGATGTGGGGGGTGAAGGCAGCGGGGGGGGGGCGGCATCTTCACTTCTTGCCCCATTTCAACCTTGTTATGTCCCTGCTCCTGTCCCGAGTCAGGTAAATGAAAACCAAGTGGCAGCTTACCACAGTGTGCTCTTAGTCGCCTACAAACGCCCCATTATCATCTCACCAAAAAAGTTTGAGGATACCTACCAGTGGTAAAATCCTCCTCACCACCCCTTTTTGGGCCACCTCTTTCTAAGTTACTTCCACTACTGTAAGTAAGTAACCACACTTCCACAGACAGCAGGTTTCTACCGACCCGTGGCCGTCTGTATTCCCCCAGTCCTGTGGTGGCAGTTTGGGCTAGAATCCGAAGTGGCGTGTGGACAGCAAGAGGTGAAGCGGGAGAGGAGGACACCCGGCCCTTCTCTGCTCTGCACCTGGTCCCGGTGTGCGTTCCCCGCCCGATGCACCTGGGGCGCGATTCCTCGTGGGGCCCCAGCCTCGCTTCCCCACCCCCTCCCGCCCTCACAGGCCACCAGCGCCCGCCTTCAGCCACTCACCACAGCCCCAGACACGGCATGGACTAAGCTCTCGTAGGAGAGCACCCCGGCCATGACTACACCTTCGGCAGGTTCTGTCCTGCGCGAAGAACTCCCCCGGCTGCATAGATAAGAAGCGGGGAGGGAAGGAGGACGTCACCAGGAACACCCCCATCGATGACACTTGAAGGCCACGTGACAGGTAGCGGCCGTCATTTTGTTTCGCTTCTACCCAATCACACGCTCTCTTACAGTCGCCGGTTGGGAGGGGGAAGATGAAAGCGGGCTCTTCTGCCGGCCGCGGGATTCGCGCGCTGCCCGCCTCCGCTCAAAGGCCAGCGTCAGCAGCAGCAAAGGGCGTGCCCTCCACTCTTCTCCCGACCCCCGATTCGTCGCGCGGACGTGTTTATGCTCTCATAGTCGCCTGCCCTGCGCGTTGTTTAGCAACTGGAAGCAGGCCTGCTGTTCCGAGAGAAATGGCGGCTCTTGCCTACAGGCGACCAGGGGAGACAAGCGCTACGTAGCCTTCGTTTGGCTTCAACCCCACCGAAATCTATAGCAGTGGGCACTACATTTGATGACTAAGCACAAAGTAGAATTGAAGCCCTTGCCGTTTGGCAATGGATTATAAGAACTATTGTATTTTTAAACGAGTACTCTGAAGTAGATAAGCAATATAAGGAAAAAGTCATAGCAACGTAAAGTGCTGGGCCCGGGCAAATCAGCCAGTGCAGCCCCTCTTCCAGTTTAGTCTAAATGGGGTTAAAAGAACGAGCCAGCATAGTCGCCCTGCTTGCCATGCCCTGAAGACAGCCAGGATTAAAGGTAAAGTGTACCCTCGAGTTGGTGTCGACTCCTGGTGACCAGAGAACCCTATGGTTGTCTTTGCTGGAATACAAGGGTTTATCATTGCCTTCTCCCCTGCAATATGAGATGCCTTTCAGCATCTTCCTAGATCGCTGCTGCCCCGCATTTCATACCAGCGGGGATTCCAACCGGCAACCTCCAGCTTGCTAATCAAGTCATTTCCCCACTGTGCCATGAGGTGATGATGCTAAGGTACCTTTAAGAGACCACCATTCAAACCAAACCTATTACCTTACTCAAATCAATTGACAGGGAAGGGTTGCCATTGCAATAGCACTCCCTTTTCCATATTCTTCTGCTTTCATCTTCTAGTAACAAGTTTTCATCATCCTCTGTAAGGGATATGCTAACTAATTCACAGAGGGAAACTAAAGGTAGATATAGAGCAGTCACAATCTAGTTTTATTGTGGAAATAAGAGTGGCTGACCTTGACATTAATGGGCCAAGTTGCCATGACTAATTTCTATTAGTCTAATGAGTAATTTAGTCTAGATGTCAGCCAGCAGCAATTTGTGCAGAAGACAACTTTTGACCAATATCCAATAAACTTTTTCTGCTACATGGTAAAATTTTATTCAAGCAAACTTCCACAACCAATTACAAAATAATGTTAACACAAAAACTTGAGATATCTAAGATTAATCATGTTAGACTGGGAAGTTGGGGGGAAACAGGAGACTTCTTTCCCACAGAAGAGAACATGTGCACACAGGCAGATTTCCCATGCAGCCACCAGCCACAAGATATTGGAAGCTGTCTTATAGCAAGTCAGTTGATCCATCTAGCTCAGTATTGTCTGGCAGCAACTCTCCAAGACTTCAGGCAGGAGTCTCGTAGTCCTACCTGGAGATGCCAGGGATTGAACCTGGGACTTTCAGCATGCAAAGCAGATGCTCTACGACTGAACTCTGGCTACATTCCTGCTATGGTCCCATTCCAGTTGCAGGATTATTTGCATTATACATATTGATCCCTGTATGATTCCCCCGTTTCTCCACAAACTTAATTTACAGCCCAAAGAAACTTGTATCCCAGTCCCAAAGCTGCCATGAACATGACTCAAAATAAATTGGGGGGGGGGGGGGATGAAGGAACATAAAAGCTTCCAATACTTTTGTACCATTTTAAAAAGTATGCTGGTTATGCATGCATGCCCACTTTGCAGTAGCTAGAACCACTATCAGACTGGGTGAAAGACTGGAGAAATACATTCTTATAATTATCTAGAAGATACATTTTGATGAAATAAATATATTGTGATCTTGTTTTGTGTTGAGTGACAGTCCATTTTCTAGTGAGTTTATCATGAGGCTTGTGATTTTGTTCTATACATGCACATATCTTAATGCAAGGGCCAATACATACTTTGGTACCAAGATCTCTGAACCATTTCTGATTTTCCTATTCTTCTCAACATCATTCAGCAACTATTTTGGAAAAGCCTTCCCATCGCGCCAATATTATTATTCTTACTTATCACTCATTTTTGGCATGAGAAGCAGCACAGTAACTAGTTTCAGGCACATCAGCTAGACAAGTTGATTCTTCTAGTTTAGCCATGCAAGGGTAATTCTAGAATAGACAGCATCAACCTGAGTCAACAGTATGCCATTAGCAGAATGTGAGTGCTTCAAGGGCCATAGGCATTCAAGATAGATACAAATGATAAATTCTCAGAAATTTGGAGCCGTTATTATAGAATTAAAATTATTCATATCGCTTCCGCCACAACACACAACTTGGTTTCCAAGCAGTTTTGCAGGTTAATAGTACTTGAAGCAGTACTAATACAGGCTGCTGTATTGTGCTCTTCTCCCAAGCACAATAGGCAAGCTTTGTGGTGATCCGTAGAGGGCAATTTTGCGCGGCACTTCATACAGCACTTGAATGTTTTTTTAGCTTCCATCTCAACTCTTCCCATATGACGTTTAGCAATCCGAAGTCAAGTACCAATGAGCTGTCCAAACAGCTGACAAAGTAGTCCGTTATGCTATCTCTATCCGTAAATCTATTCCGTAGGTCCAAAATCCGATAGACAACCGTATCTTTCCACAAAAACAAGTCCACTAACCAAATTCTGTACCGTTTCCAGTCCTAAGTCGTTATTGTTAAATCTCAAGTAATAAGTATATCTCTGCTACCGAGGAGCCCAAACGAGGTCTGAACGCTGTGGCGGTCAAACAGAAACTGACTGAGGGACGCCCAACCTCTGAGTATAACAGACACACAAGCCACGTGGTGGCGGTTGGGCATCGTGAGGAGCTACTTAGTCAGCCTGCAAGGTGTCTGCGCAGGCACAGAACCCATTTCCTTATGGGATCAACGGATCATGGTCCAGATCTACACCAATATATGGTGGCAATGCTTTCATGACTACCTGTGGGCAAGATACTGATATTACTGGGGACAATATTTTCCTCCTTTTCCCCAGCTAGTTTGTTAGGGTAAATAATGTATGCATATCCCCTTAGCCACATGATAAACTTCTAACACATTTTAAAAGTGCAAGATTATTCTCCTAAAATGTCCCACAATTAAAATTAAGACTCATCTAAAACTATTCTTTTAACAGCGTGCACTCCCATTTCCCAACATTCAGGATCTCCTTTAAATCCACTTGCAAGTCAAACTGACCAGACCAAAAGCAGTTTGTGACATGGCCAGGGGTTGTGGGGTCTCCCCACACAATTGAGTTGTAAACTAGGGCAAGCAGGTACAATATAAAGTTCATAAACAGGATAATAGATCAAACAGGCTGTGCCAAGCATCCCACTCTTAACATTCCTCCCCTGCCCCAAATTAAAAAGGCACATCAAGAGCAAAGCAACATGTTTACAGCAATTACAAATGCCACTGTATTGTTTCCTGCCTCCAACTTCAGTTATGTTCATTCATATTTCAATCTGCCCAAGATGTTCCTCAGTCAAAAGCAACAACTTAACTGTTGGAAGGACTTAAACTTGCGGTAAGTTTGCATTAATTTGTTTTAGAAGTTTTAACTACAGCTTATACAATGATAAATCAAGAAGTTTCTTCAAAACCAGATTTTATTATTTTTAAAAGGCAACTAGAAGTATTTTCAGAACTATTTCTTAAGCAAAAATGAATTCATCTCTCCTTTCATTCAAGGAAAAAAAACCTTTCTGGGGTTTGTTTTTAAAATGTTGAGTTCCTAAATCACTCTATGTTTAATTAAAGAAAAAAGATGACATAGCTTATGGATTCAGACAAAATTACAAGCGCACAGAACAAGCAACATTCAAAATCCCTAGAAGTGTCCAAGACCTAATCATAATAAGCTTTCCAACATTAAAAGCAGAAAATCAAATTTAGTATAGGAAAAGAGATTTAATTGTATTAGCTGTCAATGAACATTTCAGCAATGTATTCAATGAATACACATGCTGTAATTATATTGAAACTCTGTCATTTCCAGCCCAGACCACCTCTCTTCCAAACTCAAGCCCCACAAATTATGTGAAAATACATTAACAAAACCCCCATAAAACCAGTATTAGAGACAGACAACTGGGAACTATGGGAAATTGGAGAGTACCCAGCCACACAAATGGGATGGACAACACCAAATCAATGTTTCGGCCAAGATATGTAGGCTTATTGGGTCTCAAAACTCAAGATCTAGAGCTTCTCCACTGTGTGATTTCTGCACTTCACAGCAGACATATCCTGCATACTTGCATTGCAAATTGTCTAATATAGTGAATGCAAGATGATAGTGGGAACCAATTTGTTTCCTTCCAGAAATATTAAAGAAATGAAGCCTGACAACAATGTTCAACTGTCAATCAGTACAAGTAATGGAAGGCTCCAAGCCATTTAAGTCTGCCAGCTTATTAATGCTGATAAAAACACCTGCTATCTATACAACTTGACAAGGTCATATGTTTCTGTTTAACATTGATTTTAAAAGTAATCTGATATTTGTACCAACATATTGAAAGCCAAATTGACAGGGACATTTCCCATTGCTAAAGGGATCTAAGCTGTGAAGTTTCCATTTAATTGTTTAAGTCACTCTTGTGAATGTAAAAATGAATACAAATTATGTACTACTTCTTCCAGTTTAAACAAAAAAATAAAAAACAGATCCCCTCATCTCATGTATAGGGCTTAAGCACTATTTAGAAGTTCTGCTGGGAAGCAGAAACTCAAAGCCAGTATAAAAAAGAGCCACCACAACCCTCCACTCCCGCCACCCCCCCACTAGACTTTTTGGTGCAAACTACTGGAAGATTACAATTAACACAATTTTAAAAGTACAATACTGTGAAGTAAGAAACTCCTGGGCAGAGAAGGTGAGAAGGGAAAGTGTGTGATTTTTAAATAGAAACCAAGTAGTCATCAACTGACTGCAATTCATTTTTGAAGCATGGAGGGAGGGGAAAGAGTGATTCTACCCAGAGCACTCTACTTCTCTTTTGAGAATCAGAGGTACAATGGTTTGTGTTATTGCAACATACAGTAAGTAATCAATACTTTCCCCACCTCTCGCAATGAAAGGGGATTTTAAGGTTGACTTCCAAATTTAGCTGATAGTTTGCCAATGAGATTCATGACTTTAGGGTTATTCTGATATTTTGACATGTTGGCTGGATTCTGAGCAACATCTTGGAAAGCTGCCATGACTTCTGGATCCTGTAAAATAAAGACAAAACAAATTGACTTGGGCTTGTATAAAATTAAGTGTTCCAAAAGCTGGTTGAGTAGTGAACCAATACTGTAGAGACCCAGATCCTGTCATCACACTCATAATTTTTGTTTCATGGCGTTCAAGATTCGTAGTGCCCATGTTATGCTCTCAGGAAACAATCAAAGCCCATTAGTTTAAATGGGATTAAGCAATCAGATTTATTTATTTGACTAATTTATATACCACCCCTCCAAAAATGGCTCAGGGTGGTTTACAACAAATAAAAACAAAATCAATTAAAACTAAAACTATTAAAATCATTTAAACATTAAAAAAATCATTTAAAACCAGCATTAAAAATTTAAAACATAAATCTAATTAAAAGTTCAAAGTTCAAGTTCAAACTCTAATCTGGAAAGCAAGTTTCAATCCAAATTTCTACTCATGAAATATCACTAATTTCATTCTGTAACAGTGCAGAGGGTGCTTTGTATAGTAAGGTTAATCAAGCACAGAATTTCAACTGAACGTAAGGACAGCCCGGCTGGATCAGGCCCAAGGCCTATCTAGTCTAGCATCCCGTTTCACACAGTGGCCTACCAGATGTCTCGGAAGAGCTGAGGGCATGCTGTTATGGACGGTCTATAACATATCAGAACCAGAGGTACCAACTCAGAAGTATGTGAAATATAGGCCTGTGTCTGATTTCATTTTATATTAAGAAATGAACTAACTCCTGAACTCAAAGTGAACTGGCATACTAGATCTCAAACTGCTCTGTGGAGCAGGAGGCAATCCAGCATTGTATTGTAAAAATGGATATGCAAGGAAACACAAAAGCCAGGCCTGAATGCTGAATGCTAATCAATATGCTAAAAATGTGACTCAGGCCGATTCCCCACCCCTCGCTTCCTGTTGCAAGAAGCCAGTGTTAATCCTTGTCAGTGATTAACTCAATTGCTCTCCATAGAGATTCAACATAGCTAAATGCATACAGAGATCCGCCTGTAGACTTTAATTCTTACCTCACTGTGCGCTAGCCAAATGTACTGAACGTCTCACACAGGTATAATTACACACTATATAGAGGTACACAAGAAATAATGTAATGGCTGTCTCTCACCAATAGAACTAAATTTCCTCACTAACTTCTGACTTTTAACACCTTTTGGGGTCAGACTGGCGAGATGCAATTTGCAGCTCTGAGATGCAGATCTGTCTTGGACAATGTCCCCCCTCCCTTCTGAGCACACAGTTTACAGAAGATGGGATTGAGATCTCTCTGGACTGGCCAATATCCTGAATAATTAAAAAAGACATTGTCCAGAAGGTAGCAGCGAGTTGTCACCTTTTGGGGGGACCCAGGAAAGGATGAGATTTGAATAGGTCCTATGAGATCAAAAAGATCTATAAAGAAGGAGGCTACTAGACAGAGAGTTTAGCAATCTTGTGCCTACAATAAGATTTGCTCACACGCCATCCCAGAGTCTGCTGCTGGGCAAAGCAGGAGCTCTGTTCATGGACTGGAGCTGTCTGTGACTTCTAATGCGCAGTGAGAAGCCAAGACTCCCCAGCCATGGTGCTCTGGCTCTCAGCCATGATCTGAAGCAACTGCAAAAGCTCCTGTCTCCAGCCAAGCGCCTCACTCCTTCAGCTGAAGAGATTCACCGCTCTCTGGTCCTGGGTAAATATGCTGCTCCTACAAGCCTGGAATTCCCTCATCCCTTCCCCTTTCCCTGCACCCTTCTCCTCCCCCCGCTTTTCCTCTACTAATCTCCCCAAACCATGTCAGCCCTCAGCCTTCCTCCCCCCCCCATTTTCTGCCTGTATCTGAATTGTATTAGGCTCTAGGAAGATTTAATTGCACACACATATGTTAGTTAGGCACACGGGTTGAATATTGGTGCTGGCTAGGAAATACTGTTGCTGATATTGATAGAGTGTTCTGCTTTCTGCTTTGCTAGATTATGTTGTTATTCTTTTATACTCAATAAAGCCCATTGAATCTTTGAGGATTGGTTTGACCTCCTTTCTTCCATGCGTCCAGATCCTACATGGTCACCATATAAAAGAACTTGGTCACTTGGTGACACAATGAGCCAGATCTAATTTTGTACACTAGCTAATGAGCATATTTAGTATATAAACCAGGCCTGGACTGTAACAATGCCCCCTCTGCTGCTGTTGCTCCCTACAAATGGCATTTAGAGGCATCTTGCCTCCAAGGCTGGAGGCGGCCTATAGCCCTCAGACTAGTAGCCATTGATAGACTTGTCCTCCATCAATTTATCTAAGCCCTTCTTAAAGCCATCCAGGCTGGTGGCTGTCACACCATCTTGTGGCAGAGAATTCCATAGATTAATTATGTGTTCTAAAGTACTTTCTTTTATCAGTCCTACATTTCTTGGCAATCAGTTTCATGGGATGACCCCTGATTCAGGTGTTGAGACGGAAAAAAAATAAAAATCTCCCTCTCAACTTTCATCACACCATGCATGATTTTATAGACCTCTATGATTTCTCCCCTCAGTCTTTTTTCTAAACTAAAAAGCTCCAGGTATTGCAGCCTTGCCTCATAAGCAGAGTGCTCTGGCCCCCTGAACATCTTAGTTGCCCTCTTCTGCACCCTCTCTAGTTTTATAATGTCCATTCTGAGGTATGGTGATCAGAACTGTATGCAAATGTGGCCGTACCATTGATTTGTATAAGGGCATTATAATATTAGCAATTTGATTTTCAATACCCTTCCTGACAGCTGCCACATATTGAGTCTACACTTTCAACAATACTGGAGCCATCCACAGTAACCTCAAGATCCCTCTCCTGGTCAGTCGCCAACAGCTCAGACCCCATCAGAATATATGTGAAGTTGGGTTTTTTGCCCAAAGTATGCATCACTTTACACTTGCTAACACTAAACTGCATTTCCATTTTGCTGACCATTCCCCCAGTTTGGAGAGATTCTTTTTGAGTTCCTTACAATCACAAGTGACATCTTCATCCCATAATCACCTCAAAGTGGTGTTTCTGCCATATCAGATAAACATCAAGCTACTTTGATTCCACATCTAAAAGTACTTTGATTCCACATCTAAAAGCCCAGAGATCACTACAATGCTCCATTAATGATTTTATAGAGTTTTCATACCCAGCACAATTCACAGCATATTTTGGAGCTTAGATGTATGCAACTGTTTGTTTTTACATATTGATGGCATTGCTCCAGATTCTTTGCTCATGTGGCATCATTTGGAACCCGAAAATTCCAGCTGCAGAGTCTTGGGGCAGTGCATGGTGAATTGTTTAGAAAGAGGTGATTAGATTGGTGCTTAAAGCTCCATACAGTTCTCTGCCCCTCTCCTATGGCTCTTTGCTGATCCTCTAGATTATGCTGGCTTTGTAAACCCAAATCCATGTCACCTTTCCCTTCATTCTCCAATATAGTTTCTTTGTTTTGCAGATTGGCTTAAACTGCATAATGCATTTTAGCATTTATGTTTCTGTGATTTAGGATTTAGATTTAGGATGCAGTATATACTGATTTGGTTTCATCTTTCTCTGGTTAGTAGCAGAGTTTCCTCTTAGGTGTGTGCATGTGTGTCTGCTCAGTTGATTTTAGATCCCACTCAGGTTGAATCAGAAAAACCCCATTCTGAACGCACATGCGCACACACTGCCTTGATACTGCTACCCAGAACAAAACTCACTCTGCATACAGATGAAAAAAAATTAGCAAGAACACTGGTTAGTAGCTGTGAAAGTTGTCAATCGCTTGTATCATAGTGCTGTGTGATCTACAAAGCAGTCATCCCAAATGTTATTACATACCTTGCTTTTTTATCCTAACCTTGCACTCTGAATGAAACTTTTCATGTGAGGTCAGTTGTGCTATGAACAGAAGAGCTTGTGTTCATGTAATGTAAAGGTAGGATAAAACCCACTAAAAGGTATGTAACAAATGGCATGGTTGCACTGTAGATCACATAACACTATAATACAAGTGATTCACAACTGCTAACCATTTAACATTTTAAATTAAGGTATTCAAAATAAAAGCCACCTTTAGAGTGAAGTAGCCTTTATCCAATTTCCTGGTCAATTAACAGGCAGCAAAACATAAATACTGTATGCAGTATCTGTTTCAGAACCACACTCAGATTTAATTCACAAATGCTTAACAAATCTGTCCTATAGCTAAGTAGAATGCTCCTCCACCTAAACAACTAGCAGCACTGGTTTAGCACAATATAAAATATTTTTGCTATACCAAGGACACTGACTGACATCCAGACTAATGTTACACATATCAAAATATGATTTGCATGCACAGTGGGCAAAGGGCCATTTTTGCCAGTCTCCCCTTCCCTCTGCAGCCCACTGTACCTCCCAAAATGCATCCAAAGGCCCTATAACCCTCATGGATATGTTTTCAGGAGACATAGTGGGATACAGAGGGAAGGAGAGAGTGGCAAAAACTGCCCTCTCCCCCATTGTGCATGCAGAACATTTTTTGACATGTGCAACATTAATCTAGATGTCAGGCACTTAGCCTTTAGAAGCAGCGAGAAAATGCTTGACACAATTTTTGTTATCCATCTTTCTACACTAATATCTGACCTCTGGCAACAACACTAAAGTGCTATTCAAGTACTTTAATATTCAAATATATATTGAATAATAATATATTTATTATTCAAGTACTATTCAAACCTCTACACATGTAGAGGTTTGTATGTGTAAAACTGTATATGTATTCATTTCAATAGTGAACCTGGGTACTGTGGCTCTCAAATTTAAGATATAAGTTGGGTACACTGTTGTACCTGTGTTAGAGCATCATGTGCAAATGAGGGAGCGGAGTACGTACACACACACATATAGACCAGCCATCTGTCCACTGTGTACTCACAGACAGACCCCGTGTAAACAACCATTATGATAAAGTTTATGATAATGAAGTCGAATTTCTTATGTATCTTTCCATATTAAGACACCATTGGGATGTGAGTGATTAATTGTTTTATAACTTTCTAGATATATTTGAGCACATAGGGTTTTTTTGACAAATAGCATTATAACACAGGACCCTCTCATTACATGATGAATTTTTTAAAAAGAACTGGGTAGTTAAATGCATTGCTACAGAATGCAAAAGTTATGTGTAACTGTTCTGCAGAGTAAGCAATTATATAAACGATATTGTCAAACTCTTTATAGGCATACCAAATAGTAATACATGCAGGTAGAGCCTGCCCTTCCCCAACTAACAGGTTCCAAAGCCATCTTCTGGATGGGTATGTCTACAGTTGCCCCTGTTTGTCTGGTGGCTACTCAGGGACAGGCCTTCTCTGTAACTGCCCTGGGCTTTGGAATGCACTCTCTGTTGAGATAAGAGCTTCCCCATCTCTGGCAACTTTTAAAAAGGCATTGAAGACATATTTGTTCACCCAGGCTGTTATTTAATTTATAGTTTTAATACTTTTAATGTTGGGTTTTAAATTAATATTTAAATGATTCTAACTGTAAACTGCCCAGAGTTTACAGGTGCAGAAGAGGGCAACCAAGATGATCAGGGGCCTAGAGCACCTTTCTTATGAGGCAAGACTACAACACCTGGGGCTTTTTAGCTTAGAAAAAAAGATGACTGCGGGGAGACCTGATAGAGGTCTACAAAATCATGCATGGTTTGGAGAATTTGGAGAGAGAGAGAGAGAGTAATTCTTTTCCCTCTCACATAACACTAGAACCAGGTGTCACTCCATGAAATTGATTGCCAGGAGGTCTAGGACCAACAAACAGAAGTACTTTTTCACACAATGTGTGATCCACTTGTGGAACTCTCTGCCACAGTATGTAGTGACAGCCAACAATCTGGATGGCTTTAAGAGGGGTTTGGATAACTTCATGGAGGAGAGGTCCATCAACGGCTACTAGTCGGAGGGCTGTGGGCCACCTCCAGTCTCAAAAGGCAGGATGGCTCTGAGAACCAGTTGCAGGGGAGAAATGGCAGGAGAGAGGGCACACCCTCAACTCCTGCTTGTGGCTTCCAGCAGCATCTGGTGGGCCACTGTGTGAAACAGGATGCTGGACTAGATGGGCCTTGGGCCTGATCCAGCAGGGCTGTTCTTATGTACAGTTTGGGGTGGTATAGAAATGCCGGGGTGGGGAATATAATTATGAAGAATAAGCATTTAGGGAAGATTCTTAAGGAGCTTCTATATAGACCACAGCTGCAACACAAGTCCCACCCCACATAAGGCTTTCCTTTTGTTCTATGTACTCACCTGCATGGCTGCCAGAACTTCTGGGTCAGTAAGAATTTCATTGAGACCAGGCATACCCCCCATCCCAGGCATGCCACCTGGCATTCCACCAGGAAAGCCCCCTACAAGCAAAAGAAAATGAGTTACAGGTTATAATCTACTCCAATACATTTGTTTTGTGTGCATGTATATAACTTATTATCCCATCATTTTGAAGCTTTCCATAACCACCACAACAAGCCATACATGCCCTTATGCAGAAGGCCAAACCTTTATCTGAAATGTTACAATACACATGTAGCTGAATAAAGTCCACTGTCAATAACAGGTTACAAAAATAAGGTTTCCAGATAGCTGCTAAATAATTATTTTACCTTCAAGCTTGGATCTCTCACAAAAAACAACAACCCAGAAACACCTCATGATCTATTATGATGCCTTCTTAAGCCAATTCTATATAAATTGTATTTATTTACTTGATTGATTTATATAGCGCCCTTCCAAAAACGGCTCAGGGCAGTTTACATCAAAATTAAAATCAAAATCAAGACTAAATCAACTAAAGAATTAAAATCATTTAAACATTAAAATCATTTAAAACCAATATTAAAAATTTAAAACCATGAATCTAATTAAAAGCCTGGGTGAATAAATGTGTCTTCAGTGCCTTTTTAAACGTTGCCAGAGATGGGGAGGCTCTTATTTCAACAGGGAGCGCATTCCGAAGTCCAGGGGCAGCAACAGAGAAGGCCTGTTCCCAAGTAGCCACCAAACGAGTTGGCGGCAGCCACCGACAAACCTCTCCAGATGATCTTTACAGGCAGTGGGGCTCATGGTGAAGACATTCCCTTAAATACCCAGGGCCTAAGCTGTTTAGGGCTTCATAAGTAATAACCAGCACCTTGTATTCTGCCTGGAAACATATCAGCACCCAGTATAGTTCTTTCCACACAAGAATAATATGGTCTCTCTTAGATGACCCAGAGACCAACCTGGCTGCCGTGTTCTGGATCAACTGTAGTTTCCGGACTATGTACAAAGGCAGCTCCACATAGAGAGCATTGCAGTAATCTAGCCTAGAGGTTACCAGCATATGTACCACCATTTTGAGGTTGTTCATTTCAAGAAACGGAAGCAGCTGGAGTATCAGCCAAAGCTGATAAAAAGCACTTCTGGCCACCAACTCAACCAGGGACACCAGCTACAGGTTCTGATCCAGAAGCACCCCCACACTGTGTACCTGTTCCTTCCGGGGGAGCGCAACCCCATCCAGAACTGGCAGATCAAAATAGAGTTTCGACCCTGCACAGCAAGTACCTCCATCTTATCCGGATTCAGCCTCAGTTTGTTATCCGTCATCCAGACCATTACTGCCTCCAGGTAGGCATTTAAAGGAGAACTTATAAATAAAGGGCTTACAATTACAGCAAGTTCTATGTGCTGTTATTAAGTGTGATTTTACACACAAAGCAGGCCATAAAGGCAAGGCTATAGAGGCAGGTAATGCCCACACTTCTTAATGGCTCACTGTCCAGAAGTTACAAAGGTTGAAAAAACATATTTTGCAACCCCATGCCACCTTTATAGTCTGTTGGAATATAGCTACTACACTGCATGTGTTCCCATTGTTAGTAATAGTTTATTCCTTCATTACACAAACTCCAGCAGTCAAGGAACATTCCCTCTTACTTAGGAAAAACAACAACTTCTGTTTAAAACAAAAACCCAGGTTTATAAGTAAATTTAGCTACCTTCTACCTTTAGCAGTTAATACATACCCGGGAAGCCGCCAAACTGAGATCCTCCTGTTTGTCGCCGTGTCTCCTCCTCCTGCATTGAAATAAGAAGTTTGTTACAACTGGACCCGAAGCCCTACATTCCCCCAGAGACACTGATCTTTCACAATACTGCTTTATTGTACAACAGTATTGAATTTCTAGCCCTAGAACAATAAGGGAGTTTTTTCAAGACCTAGAATATTTCTTCTAATGTTTACATTTCCTGCTGCTTCCTTGCACAATCCTAGCACCAGATTTCAATCAATTTATTTATGGTTGCTGACCATAGAAATATATACATACAGCTCAAAGAGTAATAGCTAATCCAGTTATCCATAGACCTTATGGAGTCCAGCTATACAGATACACTCTTATTTCAAATTCTAACGGCAATGAGACAGCAACTGCAAAAGTTATTTTGTCATCGCTATCAGATAAAAGATAGCCAACACAGAATTCATTCCGGCAGCCAGGATAATTTGCTAGGAGGGTCCAACTACAGTATAGTGTCCAACTACAGAATAGTAGCAAGTGTCTTATTACAGTATAGAAGCATATGCAGTAGCGTCTCAATTGCACCTGAATTGCAAGGACAAAACTGCTCCGCATAAAGAACTTTTTTGATTCTGCCTTCAAACACAGCAGAAGGTAAAACATCACAGCATGCTAGTGTGAAGGCTCTGCGGTATTTTGCTACTGTAAGCTTACCTAAGTAACTAGCAGGTTTGATATTCAGATTTTAAAGTACAATTCATTGGTTTGTTACAAATCATTTTAAGGGTCTTTGCAACAAGATACAGATTCAGTTACAAACTGACCCTCTAAGGCAGAGGCTAGCACTTGAAACTGCAATGCACTACCTTGCAAAAACCAAGTTTTATATGGCTAGAGAAACAGCTTCCACTGTGCCCATTTTTAAGCATATATACAATACATCTCTTGAATGTAAAGTTATGTTGGTCATTTGTCTTCTACAGTTTCATTTATTTCTCACCCTCTGAGCTCTCTCATGTTCCTCTCGGGCTTTCTTTACTCTTTCCATCCTTTCCCTGATTTCCTTCTCTTCACGCTTTCGTTCATATTTTCTTCTGTGTTCTGCAATCTTCTGAGCCTGAGGCACAGGTAAAAAAAAAAAATCATATGCATTCCCAAGCCATCTATACAATGCCATTTTAGCACGCTAAGTTAGGTGCATATATGCAGAAAAATCAGAGTCACTTGATTTTTCTACCTTGTCTCATAGTTTTCAAATGCGAATATAATACACCATGCTAGGCACAGTTAATTCTGTAAACCAGAAGTTTCAAAGTTTATTGGGAGGTACTTGGAAAAAGAAAAAGAGGAGCTCTACTAAGACTCTTCAGAGACTTGCTATACCCAGGAACTCTAGTACAGCAGACACTTTCGCAAAAGCCTTAATTTTTGATGTGCCTCCACAAAGTCTATGTGACCAATAATTGTGAACACCAAACCAGGGAGATGCACATGAGCAAACTTCAAGATGCTGTAAAGACAAAACATCTACAAATGCATTTTATTTAAAAATCTAACTCAAGAAGCCATGGTGTCAGGCAAGTAGGACAAAATAACTGTCAATGTTTCATTGTACAACTAAGGTTCACCTCTACTGTACCAAGATTGATACACAATGATGAAACAATATTGTTCAAGACAGACTGGTTAATATTGGTAGTTGTGTCACATTTTCATAAACCACTTGAGCTGGTAGACATCCTAGTTTTAAGAAAGGGGCCACTGACCACTCATCCCTTTATGTGAAAAAAGGGAGAAGAAATGGCAAGGCAGCTGGAATATCGAACAGATGCATTTCTCATTTTGCTGACATGCTTTCTCTCCTCCTTCTCTCCTGCCTATATCCATAGAAGCCATGCAAAAGAGACACAAGATGCCCCAACATATTCTGCAAGAATCAATTTTAATTCATACATATGAAGACCTCTTGTTTTATATGCTACACTTAAAGGGTGGGGAGGGGAGGAAGCTGTAGCTCAGGGGCAGCAATCTGCTTTGCATGCAGAAGGCCCCAGATTCAATCCCTGGCATCTCCAGGTAGGGCTGGGAAAGATTCCTGCAAGAAACCTTGGAGAGCTGCTACCAGTTGGTGTGGACAATACTGAGCTAGATGGACCAATGGTATGATATGAGGGAGAACAGCTCCACTAAACAAGCAGAGGCAGGGTTACCAGATGAGAAAGATATTAAAATGGACAGAATCCTCAAAATGGGACTGGTCTTCCTTTTGTACAAGATTAGAAGTTTGCCCATTGCTGACCTCTGCTATAAGTCTTAAAGTAAGGAATGCTAGACCAGAGACAATTGTACTGTTCAATAAGCATTCAAAAATATTTTTTGATCATACCACTCAGCTTACAAATACAGGAGTGATGCTCTAGAGAAAAAGGTTGCAAAGGAATTTTCTTGAACTGTTCTTAAGCAAAGCCAATAGCACCCCTTAGTGGCAGACTAGCAAATCAAAACAGTCCAAAAACAACACTGCATTGCACCCAATCTGTTTCAGAGCAGATTCACATTTTCCACAGCAGATATGTCTGCTGCTTTTTGAGTCACTCTCCCCACAGAACATGTTGATACTGAAAGGAAGACACTTCTGTACATAGTTGGATATGCCTTTCCTCTTCATATTTTAAAGGATTTGTCAAGAGACATACAACTGACAATTGGCAAATGGTTCGTCTTGGCAAAGTACAAATCACTCCTCAACAATCTTCTCTAGTCAGAGAGGATAGGACCTACATGCCACTAATAAATGTATAAAACTACAAAATGATATATAATTCTAATAAGCATTGCTTCCCAGAATACATTCTGTATAACATTATAGAAGTAGAACCATGACTAAGGCAAGCAATTCTCTATCTCATTGTTCTTCCAGCTGTCACTCACTCGTGGCTGCACCTCCTTCAGCATGGTACTAGCATCTTCATCATAATCCAGTTTACAGGCTAATGCCAGATCATGTGCAGCCTCCTCCCAGTGACCCAGCAACCTAGCAACGATAAGAAATCAATACAAGAATTAACATTTATTGTGGAAAACTAAAATCAGATGTAACTCTTGGCCTAAAAAACCATGGATCTGCACAAGTACACCTTCAACTAACAGCTAAGCTAGATGGATATCTGCACATTCAAAATGTCCCTTATTGCCAAAGAGGAAGCAGGGGAAATTTAGCATATTATGACATCAATGTGGTGTAAAGACACACAGCAGACACACAGCCCTACTTTCTAAAAAAACACCACCCAAAACTGCTGCATAAGAGAGCTCGTCTTATGGTAGCAAGCATAAATGCAAACCCCTTTGCTAAGCAAGGTCTGCCCTGGTGTGCATCTGAATAGGAGACAACATGTGTGAGCATTGTGAAATATTCCCCTTAGGCTTAGGGGATGGTGCTGCTCTAGGAAGAGTACCTGCTTGCTTGCATGCAGAGGGTTCCTAATTTCCTCCCTGGAATCTCAAGATAGGGCTGAGAGAGACTCCTACCTTATAGAAGCCACTGCCAGTCTGTGTAAGCAATGCTGAACTAGATGGAACAATGGTCTGATTCAGTATAAGGCAGCTTCCTATGTAACATCTTGTTATAGGTTTGGTCATAAGACATACTCTAATATTTGGGCCTATCTGATAATATGCAGAGAGAAATATGCAAATAAAAAACACGAAACTCCCTGATGTAAGGAAGAGTTGCAGTTTACCTGTGGGCTTTTCCTCGCCATTTGTAGGTCTGTGCTGAATCAGGGTTAATCTGAATGGCTCTATCACAATCCCTAATAGCAGCATTTGGCTTCTGCATTTTCACAAGGACGCTGTCAACAACAAGGAAAGCACGTGTGTTTAAGGAACAGCCTGTAGCATATAGCTGAGATCCTCAGCTCAAGATGTGTAGGGTCCAATTGTGGTTAGGACAATGAGTTCTAACATCCAAATCCTGTCTTATTCTAAGCAGTGTTTGAAATAATCATGATCTGAACTCAGATTTACGCATTTATATACTGGCAAACCTCTCAAAGCAGTTTACCAAAAAACAAAAAACAAACAAACAAACCCTGAAATAAAGGACAATACATCAAGCCTCAAATTTACATTTTCACATGGGCTTTAGTCTCACTTCCTCTCTCCACCCCTCAGAGCAAGATGATCCCTGGCTACTCTGTGGGGGCAGTTGGGGCTCTTCAGCTGGGGCAAGGAGCTGGATGGCGGCTCATTCAAATCTAGGGCTCAGATCGTGGTTTATTTCAAGCATTTTGATTAGAAGTAAGGATTAGAAAACTGGAAATAGTATTCCTCTGATTTGTACGTGGAGAGGGAGGGAGCACATGTCTCCAAGGCTGAGAGATGGAATACAAAGCTAAGGATTAGTCTTGGCTCTTTGACATCTGAACCAACCATGGCTCACAGAATGCAATCAACCAATGCTGCTGTAACAACTAAGAGAAATCCTGTAATTCAAGCCATGGGTTGCTCTCCTTTGGGGCCTCTGGTGAGGGCAGGAAAGAGCCCCCCTCCAGGACTGTGCTGCCAAGTAGCACCAGATAATGTTAACTGGCACTCGGGGCTGGAGTTTCTCCTCACATAGGCCAGGATGGGCTGTTGGGACAACCAAGAGATACTAGAGGATTATTATGTTAAAGCTTCTCCTGTGCTAGGAGGTTGCTTTAAGGGTTCTGTGGCAAGCCCAGCAGAGCGCTCCCTCCAGGAGTGTACCAGGCAGCACCAACTGTCACTCTTCTCCAATTGACCAGAACTCTGGAACTGGTCCAGACTAAGCAAGTTGCACAAAGGGACACATTTCAAATGGAGAGTTCTCACCTGGCTCGTTTGGCATACAAAATAGCCAGATGAGGATTCAACTTGATGGCTTCTGTGAACAAGTCAACGGCTTTCTGAAGTTCTCCTGAAAACATCAGTAAACAATACACCTAAGTAGCAATCCAGATTACACACTTGTCTTAAGAGATATAGACATATGGAAGTAAGTAAGAGCAAGCAGTCATGCCACCGTCAACATCACAGTAGGAATTAGATTTAGTGACTTGCAACAGTGCCCTCAATACAACTGATTACTATAGACAAGGGTGATTAAAGCCTGTTAGATGTGCATGATCTCTAACTATCAGGAGCCACAATTCCTTTTGCTATCCTCACTAAATTGATTCCCATTGCCCTCTGGTGAAGGTGGGTTCAGCTTTCCTCTTTAGCTAGGAACTGAGGAGGGGGCAGGAATTATCTTCCTTGTTTATCTTAAGTTCAGTTACAGGAAAGAAGGCTGCTTACTGCCAACTCCAACATGGGGAGAAAGGATAGGGCTGAACGTTCTGACGGTGAGTAGCAGCAGCACTTGGAATACAGCTACCACCCACAGGCCAAACACTAGCCTTTCCTTCCAGCTCCAAGTTAAGAATAAGAGGGAAATTATTCCACAGTTGTACTTGGTTTCCAAGACTCTCCACTAGTGGTGTGCATAGAACCGGCACCTGCCGGTTCGTAAGTGTGTGGTGGGTACCTTTAAAGACGGAGGAGGGTGCTCTTACCCCTCCTGCCGCATTTCCCCTACTGGCGCTGTCTTTTAAGATGGTCCAGAGGGGCAGCAACATACCTCCTTGCCGCCCCAGTGCCTCCTCAGACCGGAAGTACCCAGAGTGTGCACAGTGATATCCACCCCCCCCCATCTTTGACCCGGCCAAACCGCTGGACATTCAAACCAGTTCTGAGGCCTGTAAAAGCGTCTCGAAACTGGTTTGTACACATCCCTATTCTCCATAGCCCAATGCAACTGTGGGGACAATCCCTCACCTCCCTACCCCAAGGTAGCAGGGGATTGTCCTTGACTTCATGTGGATATTCACTGTGAGATCAGGGACTAACACTGAAATCCTATGCATGCTTACTTGGGAATAAACCCCACTGATCACAACAGGGCTTACTTCCAAGTTAAGATGCATAGAATTGCACACTGAAAAGCAGCTTCTGGCAACTGCAGATTTTGGCTTGGTGACAAAGGCCATATTAAATTTGTACAATTCTGCTAGTTATCTCTCTCTGAAGGAAAAGAGAAGGTTGATCAATGTAATTAGTAGTTTAGACTAAGGACCATCTTTGTTTGCACAGAAACAAGAAAAGTAGTAAGCATTTGAGAGACTCAAGGACATAGCTAGGGCTTCGGCAGCCTGAACCGGCTCCATAGCAGCGAAGTGAAAGTAATAGGCTAACTACTGATTGCTCCAAAGAGGAAAAAAGGTAAAAGGTTGTTCTGAAATAACAAAACGAGAGGCTCCCTTCCCAATAGCTCACCCACAACAGAGAAGACAGGACAAGGGAGAGAAGTAAAAGGTGTAGTATGGCCCAAGGAATTAAAGCGTCAAAGAGAAAAATAAAGTGACGACTAGAAGCAATTCTGGAGCTCTCTCTCTAAGGTGTTCTCCTAAGGCGAGAAAGGAAAGGAACTCGGGTCCTAGGGGCTCTGCCTACTCCTAACCGGAAACTCTGCTGTGGAAAACTTCCTGTCTTCTTCTGAGACATGCTGGAAATACAACCCATAATCCTAGGATGGGCTCCAATTACGGTGGAAAAAAGTAGTAAGCATTTGAGACTCAAGGACTTGGCATAAAAACCTGTTCAAGTATATTCATTCTTTGGTTAAGAAGCAATGGAGGACTATTATGTGTAATCTCTTCCTCAAACGTATTTTAACACAATATAGAGTCCCATGGAAACTACATCGCATCAGAACATTAAGCCTGAGCAACACTGAAGGCAGATAGCAAGATCTAGCATGTCCCTTTTAGATTAAGTAGTCAGAAAAATAGCACAGGAACATCAACTTCAGTAGTTCATTTGTTTTACTAAGTTCTGATGTCATAATCCATGACTATCATTCAACAACTTATCTACCTGAACTACCACAACAGTAATAAAACCAATGGGTAAGTCAGACACAAGCACAGCTTCTTTGCTTTCACTCATGTTATTTCACACACCTGTACTGAGCTATTTACTGAAAAAATAAGCTGCACAGTATATAGTCCCTTGTTCAGCAATATTTTCTTCTCTCACATCTTCAATTTAGTATGTTTACATTTCAGAATGAAGTGCTCATTGAAGAGTTACATCACATCAGGAAGCCAGCAATGATGCAGGGAGGGGCATGAGAAACTTCTGGGCAGACTTAGTTTATACTCAGTATAAAAGTCTGTTTTTATACTGTTTTAATTGTGTTTCTGTTTTTACACTACTGTTTTTATTATTTCATGTGATGTGTAAATCTGTGATTTTAAAATATTTTAAATTTTGTACACTACCTAGAGATGTACGTATCAGGCGGTATAAAAATATGATAAATAAATCAATGTAATATATACGGCCCACATCAAGTCACCCACTGTAGAATGAATAAGGGGGGAGGGGATTAACTATGATACAATTTCTCACTAGAAGGCAAATTTCTAAACTTTGCTTCAGAACTTTAAAAAGTTTACAATCCACCTAAAAAGTGGAAGCATTCTAGAATGCTTCACTTGCTGTAAAAAGCATTTTCAGCTTAATCTCCTTATACCAAAGATATAGCATGTGGAACTCACCATCGCCTAGTGCATTAATAGCTTCCATCTTCTTCTCATTGGCCTGATCCATCATCTCTTCTGTTACCTAAGGGGAGCGGGGGGAGAAAGAGAGGCTGGAATCCAGACCAAATCTAACAGATTTGAAACGGGAAATCTTAATTTTAGCACTTTAATAGCAATAGCAATAGCAATAGCACTTACATTTATATACCGCTTTATAGCCAGAGCTCTCTAAGCGGTTTACAATGATTTAGCATATTGCCCCCAACATTCTGGGTACTCATTTTACCGACCTCGGAAGGATGGAAGGCTGAGTCAACCCTGAGCCCCTGGTCAGGATCGAACTTGTAACCTTCTGGTTACAGGGCGGCAGTTTTACCACTGCGCCACCAGGGGCTCTACCAGGGCTTGGTATTTAAGACATACCAAGCAGATTTTCAATTTACAGCTCAACTACAACTCTGTGGAGGGGTACTGCATAAATAATTAGGAGTAGAAATTAATGGTAATGAACATCTCTAGTACCCTTTAGAAAGCCAGTTTGAAAATTCTGCTCTCTTATTTCCCACTTGCCCCCTCATAGTTCTTTAGATCACAGTTTCTCAACCACCAGTCCCTGGACCACTGCTGGTCCCCGAAGGGTTGAGTGCCAGTCCCTGACTGGGAGTCAACTCCCCCACCCCCAAACAACTGCAACCAAGGCACTCACTTCCTCAATTTTGCACATGGCATGGAAGAGGGAGAGGAGGAATATCATGGAGGCACGGGACCCTGCTTCCGCCTTGCCTCCACGTGCTGCTGAGATCTTCCTACAGCTATCTTTATCTTTACAACTTCAAACTGTATTCAGCGCGGGGGCATCGAGGAAAAGATATGGCAGTGGGCGCCACTTTGAAGGGCTGCTGGTTCTTGCATGCTCATTATTTGCAGCCAAAGGTTGATTGATTGAAACCCAGCTGCCTGTTGCGGCCGAGGCACCTTGAGAGGAAACCCCGTTTCCCTCTTGCATCGGTGGGGTGTTGTGGTCCCTCAGCCCCCTGTAACCAACTGGTCTGCACCACCGGTGGAAGACAGCAGTCCCCTTTGTGACCTCGTCAGGGGGTGGAACCTCTGGCCGGGATCATGCCGTGGTGAGGGCTAAGCGGTGGAGGGAGGGAGGAGGGCCGCCTTGGCTCGGGCTTTACAGAAAGGGAGTGCAAGTGGAAGGGGGAGCAAGGAGGACTAAGTGGCGGAGGGAGGCGGTGTGGTGTGGGGGAGAGGCTAGAGACCATTTTGTGCATTCATGCAAAAGGGTCATTGGATGAATGGCACTGGAATGAAGTGATCCTGGGGATTTGATGCCCAGCGAAGTTTGTGTCCGATCCCAACCGATTTAAAAACAGCTGCCTGTTGCGGCCAAGGCACCTTGAGAGGGAACGCCGTTTCCCTCTTGCATTGGTGGGGCATTGTGGTCCCTCGGCCCCCTATAACCCCCTGGTCTGCACCGCCAGTGGAAGATGGCAGTCCCCTTTATGACCTCGCCGGGTGGGGGAGGGACAACCTCTGGCTGGGATCACACCACGGTGAGGGCTAAGCAGTGGAGGGAGGGAGGAGGGCTGCCTTGGCTTGCCTCGCAGTTATGCACAGGCAGTATGTGGGACCACATGAGCTGCGTAGCCCCCAAGGCAGGCTGGTGTGATTGGTGCATGCAGGGGAGTTGGGAGGGGGCACAGAAGCGTGCACTGTGAGAGAGAATGGGGGAGCACCTGCTACACTCTAGTGCGCAAGCACAGCGGCAGCAGCTCTTGGACCCAGGTGACCTTCAGAGAGCGGTTCGGTGCACCATTGCCTCTCCCACCCTGAACAGTGCCTCGTCTCCCTTTAAATCTAAAGTTTAGATTGTGGGTGTTTAGTCAGGGCAGAAAAGCAGCTTATAGGTTATATTCTTATACATAAAAAACAAAAGCGGTACAGCAAGTTTTCATATGTCTTTTTAAAGGATATCTTTTTAAGGTCCTTTATTGTGGTGCAGTCAAGTGTATACTGATTGATCTAAAAAGAAATGGTTTTTTAAAAAAACAAATAAAGACCACTCCAAACTCAATGAAACCTCTATATTACCTCAACATTTTCATCTCCCATTTCTTGAGGTTCATCTTTGTCTGGTTCAATCACTCCTTCATTGTCAATTTCTGAAAACAGTCAAAAGATTGGTTAAATCCACCCCAGTTCTTCTTCATGAGGCAAGGGGAAAAGCAAAATCTAAGTACCATGAAAACTATACAAACTTAAAACTGACCCAAGTCACTCTCTTCACTCTCAGGCTCTGGTGGCTTTGGTGGTTCCTCTGGCTTCTTTTCTTCTGCTCTTGCCTAATGAAAGAGGTATCAGAATTACTGCTGGGATCATTTAAAGCCTCTCTTTTAGGATGTTATCATAGAATGGCCAAACAATGCTAAGTAGAAACTTGTCAGGATCTGAATTTGATCAGTTACACTGCATTGACTTTTCTATTGATGAAAGGCATACAAGCAAATGTAATTATAACATCTGGGTTATGAAAATGCTTAAGGGGCTACTTAGTTCTACTTGCTTCAGAACACAAAAGAACCTAGAATTTTAATTAGTCTAAAATCCAATACCATTGGGTCTTCTAATTCTAAAGCTTAAGCTATGCACTAGTACGGCAAGAGGCTCAGGGTCCAACCAGAAGAAGAAACCCGTCTGCTGACCCTAGAAGGAAAGCAGCAGAGTGTTATTGGGAGCAATTACAAACATAGGAACTTGCCTTATACCAAGTCAGACTACTGGTCCATCTACCTCAGTATTGTCTACATTGACCGACAGCAGATCTCCCAGGTTAGAAGCAGAAGTATCTCTCTGCCCTATCTGAAAATGTCAGGGAATGAACCTGGGGTGAGCGAACCTCCACTGTGCTTATGGCCCCATCCCCTAACAGAAATATCTTACAGCATTCACATATAGTCTCTCATCCAAATGCAAACAAAAGCAGACCTTGCTCAGCAAAGATGCTCGCTATCACAAGACCAGCTCTCCTGCCCACTTGGAGAAGGCATATGGAGAAGCAACTTTGTCTGGGGCAGATTGAAAAGCATCCTAGTCAAAATAAACTACAGCCTAGACCAAAGCAATGTGAATGTCACAGAAAGATGGAAACCCAGTTTAAGGACTTATTTAGGCAGAAAGACAGGATATAAAGTTCTTTAAATGAGGGCACCTTTGCCCATTCTGACAATGTGAAATTGGAAATAAACTAAAGTGTGGGGGCAGGATAAGGAAGAGAAAGGTTAGATCAGAAAATGAGAAGTAATTGCTACACCTCTAAGTAGTATCATAATTTGAAAACATTCTTGCAAGTCATTCTGCACGACTTCTTTGAAAGAGAAAGAAGCGCACACCCAGTGTAAATCCTAGAACTAGGAAGTGAGATGGAAGGGGACGACAACAATTATATGGCTGGCTGTTTTGTTAGTTCAGATTCCCTGCAAAGCAAAATCTAACCTGAAGAGATATATCAACAGTATTCCTTTAGAAAGCAGTAGATGCCACTGCTTTCAGTATCTTCTTTGCTAACCACTCTTATGGAGAACATGAGACTTGCATTTGCAAGGCGGCTAGAAATCCTTAATTACCAGAGATTTCCCCCTGTAGACCAACACTACAGGTTGTTCTATTGATGCATGTATAAGCCCATCACACCTCAAAGACTCAAGTTTATTATGTAACATGACAAAATACAGTTTTACTTCACAAACAACTTAGATGATACCAGCTCACAGAGTGTTAGAGAGCCATAATCTAAACTATATGCAGGGCAGGAAGTTGGATTAGAGATTTTTATGGCGTAACAGCATTTAGGTCTATTGTACATGCAGGACAAATGTTTAAAAGCTCCCTACCATAAGTCCAGTCCCCTCAAAAATGTAGCATCTACCAAGCAGGTCAGTATACCCTGGGCTAGTACCCAAATGCTGCACATAGGATAAGAATTAATCATTACAACCAAAGGATTTTCCCCATGAACTTTAGGTAGAGTGACCAGTATCAATTCAAAGTCTTTTCTAATTGTTACAGAACACAAGAAAACATGGCAAGGCAAAACAAGAACTAACAAGAACCTAGCAAAGCAGTTTCTGCTCATTGTTGCTACTGTTATGTCCAAACGCATCATCTTTTATAAAACATAGCTCAAAGTTTATGAAAAACCAAGCCAACTCACAAACACTCCCAGCCTTCCCTTACCACCAACTTTCTTCAGCATATGTCTATTCCAAATGAGAACTAGCATGTCAAAGGTGATTTAAGTATGGGCAACCAAACTCAAATCCCTACTCAACTCTGAATGTCATTGTGTGGCCTTAGGAAAAAAAGAGAGGGAGAGAGAGACTATCTCTCAATTCAACCTATACCAGAGTAGTTGTGGAGCTCAGAGTTCCTTGGAAGAGTGACAGGATAAAAGTCTAACTAATGTTGACAAACATCTTCACTAATCCTAAACAATTTCTCCCTTACTCTGTCAAATCCTATTTCCCTAGGCAGTCTCATATGTACTGCTAACAGGAATAATAAAAAATTATACTCAAAATGGCAGGCTCCCTTAAGTACTATCCTTTACTATGCATGTGGAGTGTCATCAACGAAGGCTGTTGAAAATAAGGAGCAACTAAGATTTTTTTCCTAAATATCTTGACCAGAGTGGCTGCCACTACATCCATGATTGCTCCCATAGCAATTGAGGTCTGTATAAACCTTCCAGTCATGTTGTTATTCAAAGTGTGTTGAGTGCACTGTGCAAGGGGCTAGATGTTCAATTTAACAATATTGTTATATAGTTTTCCAATATATGTTTCCAAAGTGGCACACAACTTAAAGCTGCAGCATATATTTAAAAGCCAATAGACAGCACAGTAACAAGTTGGCAGACTGTACATCTGAAAATACAACCAAAATGGAAGATCTTATTTTGCTTCTGGTGGGATTATTAGCCACCTCACAGGCCTCTTAAGGACAGCACTAGAGCAGAAAATGCCCTATACCTCATGGAAGCCAACCTAGCCTCCACAAGTTGCTTCTGTGATATGCTAAGCACACCCAGAAGAACTATATGAGCAGATATACAAATTCTGTCATAGGAGCAATAAAACGAACATTTTAAAGACCTGCTGGATCACAGAAGCAACAACTAAAATGTGTCATAGGGTATGCCCCTGCTAACTGGGCAAAGAGGCACCTTTTACCATGGTGATTCTCTTTATTTAGCAGGGGGAGAGTAACTGGCCCTATCCACCCCCAGCACAGTACTTCCAGTGACTGTTGCTGGTGTGTGTCTTATGTTTCTTTTTAGAATGTGAGCCCTCTGGGGACAGGGAGCCATCTTATTTGTTATTTCTCTTTGTAAACCACCCTGAGCCATTTTTGGAAGGGCGGTATAGAAATCGAATTATTATTATTATTATTATTATTTATTATAAAGGCAGCCTCAGTCATTTCTAATCAGCCAGGCTTGATATACGTGGCAGGGATTGTAGCCAGAAACATAGTATCATCTCCAGTGGGAATTGTGCTATTGATAACATATTCTGCACAAATCTGAAAAGCAGGTCCATGTTTGTATCAAATTGCTCTTTATTCTACAGATTTCATGCACTTACATATAGACACTTATCTCTACAAGCTTCATTTCTTACCTCATCAGCCCCTTCTGCAGAAGTGTTGCATGGAGCCGGTGGTATTGTACCTCCCATGCTTTACAGTAAGAAGAAAGAGAGCAGTGAGAAACTGAATTTTCAATACTGAATAAAAATAAGTATATACTTTTAAAAACTTATATTGCCTACCTTATGAACTTAAACAATATAAAACTAGATAACACTTTGCAGTGAAACTCTATGTGTCACTTCTAGGAATAACTGAACAAAATTATGTTGAGATGGATTCTTGTATAGAATGCTTCAACTTTCAGTAATAAGTCATGACAGAGATTCTCCAACTTTCCCCAACAATTTAAGCCTCCTTATGTGTAACCTAACAAAGCCAATTCAACTGCCATTGCTGCTTCTTAACTAAAAACACAGTTAAAATATAACTGGGGGAAATGAAGCAGCTCATGACATTTCTAGAAACCATTTGTGCTTCCACATGCCCACTTTGATTCCACAGTACTACATAAATTATTCTGATCAAGCACTGCACTTTCATACACATACACATAAACTATAAATTGTTCATAGCAGAAAATGAAGTGCAGAGCACAAACCACAGGTGTGTTAAGAGTGGAACAAGAAGTCTTTCCATAATGATGAGTGGAATTAAGAATAAATAAACAACTTTACTAGAGCAAGGAGTGCAGTTTTAGATACTAGCGTAGAGCAGCTTGCTCTACATTCTGCCATATATTCTACAACTTCTTTCCCCCGAAGCTCCTGTTTTGCACCCTGATTGTTTGCCACAGAGTATATAGAGCAGGCCTGCTCAACTTTGGCCCTCCTGCATTAGTTGGCCTACAACTCCCATGATCCCTGGCTATTGGCAACTGTGGCTGGTGTTTATGAGAGTTGTAGTCCAAAAACAGCTGGGGGCCCCAAAGCTGAGCAGGCCTGGTACAGAGCAAGTAAACATCATACTTGTGCTTAACAAGTTAATGATGTTACAGAACAAGTTTTGGCCACATTCTATAAAACACTTTGCAATTTATTTATTTACATTTATATCCTACTCTTCCTCCAAGGATATCAGAGTGGTTTACATTTTTATGTTTATCCTCACAACAACCCTGTTAGGGTGGGTTAGGCTGAGAAATGACTGGCCTAGAGTCACCCAGTGACTGTCAAGGCCAAAGGGGGATTTGTACTCAGGTATCCCGATCCTAGACCAACACTTGAACCACTACACTACACTGATTGGTAATGAGAACAGCAGTTTTGATGTACTCCTCCAAAATAATAATTCAACAAGTCATAGCTTTTGTTTTAAGAGGATCCCAGGAAAGTAATTACCAAACTGGGGCATTTGATATTTCCATATTCACTCATTTTAAACACATGCTTGTGAAATAGACTCTTGTAACACTTACACAGCCCAACTCCAAGCCGAGTTACAAACACATATGCCCATTTCAGTGGACTTTTGTTTGCCCAACTTATATGTTCGAGGCCTCTTTGTGCAGAAACAGCATATTATATGGTTCTTTCTATACTAGATAATTTCAGACTGCAGATCGGACATATTTGAATGCTGCTGCACATGTCTTTTTTTTTTTTTTTAACTACCTGCATATGGAAACCTAGAATTGGCAAAAGGCTAGGCAAAAACTTCTCTCTTATTATATATTGATATTATTTATTATTATTGTCACCTTTCCGAGCCCTAAAGACTTACTTGTTTGGCTTAGCCTTTCAAAGTTTTTGAATTGTTAAGTATTTTAATTGGTTTTAAATGGCTCTGAACTGTTTTAAATTTGTTTTTACGTTGTTGTAAGCAGTTTGTTTTAAATGTTTTTGTTTTTTACTTGTGCACTGCCCAGAGCTCTTGGATGGGGCAGTATAGAAATGTAATAAATAAACTCTATACACAACCACGCTATTAAACAACCACTAGTACAATACAAAATAAAAGTAATTTCACAAAATGAAAACTTACAAGATCGAGTGATCTACCTACACCACGCTGGGAAAACATCTGAAGGCATGCAATCACAGTCGTTATGTGCCTGTTTTTACATTGTCATGGAATCACACTTTCCTTCAACATCTTTGGAAGCCCATGCTAGGCAACCTTGTTTTCCCCTGAATGATTATTACTTCAGTTTTTATTCCAGACTATGAAAGACTCCATATTGATTTCAGGCTTGTTTGTTTTTAATGTATTTGTCAAGTATGTAATTGGTTGCATAAATGGCCCTCTTGGAAACATAAATGTTGCCAACAGGACCTTTTGAACTTTCAAGCAAGATCTGACATCACAACAGGATTTAAAAATCAATCTAGAAAAAGCCAATTTTGCTGCTGTGCTGGTTAAGATGAACAATCTAGTTGAGTGCTTTAAAACAGTCTAGAATCCTATTTAGAATGATATGCAAAAATGGGAAAAACCTCTATCATTACACAAATTAGCTACTCCACATAATGCAAGTCACATTACTTTCTAACTTGAAAATTATTTTTATTGTAATACAGTTATGCTTATTTGTGATACACACTTTAGACTAAGTGGTTTGGCAAACAGCTTGGTTATCAACATAATGAAAAACCAAGCACAAACTATCTACAGGTTTATTGATTGATTGATTACATTTAGCTACATCACACACCTTTCCTACACAGAAGACACTTTCAAACAGGAAAAAAATGTATGTTTCATACGGAATAAACACACATATTTAATACTTGACTGCATTTACATACTTTGGAGCAGCCACAGTCCACGATATACCAGCACATACACAAAAAGCAAAACAGGCACACGTGCGACCACCGTATATTGTAATCCAGACATATTTTTCATCTTTTTCTCTCTAGGAGTCCTTTCTGTGTAGAAAGAAGTGTTTGTGTTTAAGCAATTCTAAGATTAGGCAGATTAAAGAGCACATGTTTACCCTAGCAGCCAGAGACCTTCCTTTGAGAAGGAAAAAATGCGGAGGAACTGGACGAATGGAAGAAGGGGCTGGGTTCCAGTGGCACGACTAGGCCTTCCGTCCAGAAGCTCGACAAAACGATCCCCACATGGCGTCACATTTGGGGGGAAAGGACTGAAGGAGCCTGACAAGCAAGGCTATTAAACCTCCTTTATTCTAAAGAGTTACTCATGATTGCAGAGGATTTCCCAACACAGGTGCAGCTCTCCATTCAGGCACCCAACTC
Organism: Hemicordylus capensis; assembly: GCF_027244095.1. NCBI lineage: Eukaryota > Metazoa > Chordata > Lepidosauria > Squamata > Cordylidae > Hemicordylus > Hemicordylus capensis. The sequence continues at coordinate 214,722,788 of NC_069661.1, read as the reverse complement.
CCGTGGCCCTGCTTCTGCAGTTCTGTTCTCTGGCTACCCTACAAGAAAGACGACCCACCTCGACCTCTCAGATTGGAAGCGAGATCGAACCACAAAATGTGTTGCTCTGGGGGGGGGGCACATTTTAAACAACATTTCTCACAGCGCTGGACAAATGGAAGGGGAAATGAAAGAGCTCAGCCGTAAGAACCCCCACCCCCACCCGCCCCGAGCGCGCCACACGGGCTTGATGCTGCCACTCACCTCTCCACCCACTCGCGGAAGAAGTGCAGCTCCTCAGAGTGCAGCAGGGCCGGGTTCTGCTTGCAGAGCTTCACGAAAGCCCGCAGCTCGCTCACCTTCCGCAGGTCCATGGCTCGCCAGGTGGCCTCTTCCTCGCCTCGCTACCGCCACTCCCGTCGCCGCAGCCGCAGGTTCTCTCTGAGAGGAGTAACGAAAGTTCCCAACCGCTCGCTCCAGGCCCCGCTGACACGCGCAAAACAGCGCGGCGCGCCCCGCCCTACGCTGCCCCGCCCCCAGCCAGTTTTCCCTCGCTCGCGGCCGCCTCTCCGGCCGCGCCTGCGCTCTTCTTCCTGTCCACGCTCGGAGGAGTGTAGCATCACTTCGCCCTACAGGGGCGCTCCTCTGGCCACGCCCCTTTCGGCCACTCACTCCGTCTCGGCGCAAGGAGCAGGAGAATCTTCTAGAAAGGGCATTCAACTCGCTCACAACAGTGCCTCTTTCCGGGGTCTCTGTACTACCCTCGCCTCATCGCCAACGTTCATATGTACACCAAAGCGTGTTAGTTTTATTCGTCGCTCCCGAGCGGGAGGGACTTGCACAAGCAGGCGTTTGATTTGGACACCTAAACAAATAGCAGCACAAGCTGATTCACTCCAAGAAAACAAGGGGTTAAAGGCAGTATTCGGTTGAAAGGATGACGTCATCAAGCTCCGTCTTAGGCGACACGTTCCAAGAAATGTGCCGGTGGGTGCTCTAATTCGCGGTTAGTTTAAGCTAATAGGTTCGCCATTCCGGGTGGGACAGAGAAGAAAGAACAAGTTGTTCTGAGAACTAGTCTGCCTACTTTACTTTCCCTGTAATCTTAATAATTACCATTCTCAAAAGTTAACCCACTTCAATCTTAAAGGTTCATACATCCACCATAGTGAATAAGTGGATGACATCATCACCAACTGCACCGTTGAGGTATCCCTACAATTGTATCAAATTTGGTCCAAAATGGTTCCCACTTGGACCTCAAACTTTCACATGCCCGCCCCACTACCTTGATTTGGGGTGGGTAACATTATCACAAACTAAGTACTAGAGCTGTCCTTATGTTTCCCTACTGCTTTGGTAAATTTGGTTCAAATTGGTTTTGCAGTTTATAAGTTAGGCCAGTTGTGCCAAAAAAGTCCATGTGCCCATCTTGCATGTGGTGGATGACATCACAAACTACATTGTTGAGATGTCCCTACAAATTTGTGCCCCAAAAAATTCCAATCGGTTATATGGCCCACAGGTTAGCCCATGTTGTGTGTCAGGGATTTTCCCTCGTTCATCCCTTGGTTGAGTAATTTACACCAGGCACAGTGTCACATTTCAAAACAGAGCTTTATTTAAGTTTTTGCTAGCAATCAAAGCTCATTAGGTGCAGCCGCACCTTCCAGCAGGTTCTACATCTCTTTTATATAGACATAACAGTACATTCCACATTTGTGCATTTCATACAGGCCAACACATCCCCTTTTAACTCAAGAGGTCCCAGATGGTTTCAAGTATGACTTTTCTCATTCACACATACATAATCAAGCACCTTCAAGGCAAGGAACAGAATGCACCCGATACAAAAAGCGCCATCTATCTTGGCTAGCTTGCTACTTATTCAGACTAATTCGATTCGCTGCTTAAACACATTTTCAAATATTTTCCCACAACACCCACTTGAACCTCAAACATTAACATTTTTGCCATCTTGAATTGAGGTGGATTATAACATCATCACAAACAATTCCACTGAGGTATCCCTACAACTGTAGCAAATTTGGTTCACAAATTTGGTAAACACTTAGCCTTATTTAAACACATATTTGGTAAACACTTTACATGTCCATCGTGAATCAGGATGGATGACATCACAAACTACACTGTTGAGGTGCCCCTACAACTGTACTAATCTGTTGGCCAAGGGTCTAAAAACTGGTCAATTGGTACCTTTTAAGTAAATAAACAGGGTAGTGTTTGGGGGATTGCTTATGACCCTAGCAGAATCATTAGCCATGATGAACTTTTATAATGAGTAGCTTTCACCCCCAAAATCCAGCATTTTGTATAAAAAATAGCTTTAAAATGCAAAATAAGCACCAGTGACCATATGGTGGCTGAAAAACTGTACTAATCCAAGATTTTATATCTGAAGTAATAGATCAACAGCTAAAAATAAAAAATAAAGTTTCCTCATGGCAGTAGCGTTAGGGAGGCTGGCAGCGGCCTGTGTGTGGCCGCTGCCACAGCCCCCTGGCCCTCCCCCAGTGTCCAGTGTCAGAAGCAGGGGCCTGGCTAGCCATGCCCCTGTGTCTGATGTCAGACGCAGGAGATGTGGTCTCACTCACAAACAGGGCCATGCGGTCCCATTTGGAAGAGAGATCAGCCTATGCTGCGTTGGGCAGCGTGGGCCGGAGCAACTCTCCCTGCCTTAGAGGCAGGGAGAGCTGTTTCGGCCATGCTGCCCATGTCTCTGCCCCATGGCAATAGCTTATTAGCATTTTGAAAGCATTAATTTACAGAAAACAGTCTACAAAAATCACAATATTTCTGTAGAAATTTGTAGGAAACTGCAACATTTTCAAGTAAAATTAATTTAGTTCATCATAAAAAAACCTGTCATTATCTGCTTGTTCAAAGTCATCCTCATCTTGCTCAGTGTGGTTATCACATTGCTCTATATGGCATATTGCCATACGTGTCAAACCATTCTTCATACAAATACTGTACATGTGAGCACAGCACAAGGCTGTTTGCACCTGCAGGAAAACAGTTCAAGAACTGACTGAGGGGCTAGTGTCCCAGCCATCCACTGAATAGTAAGTACCTCTGACTATTCTTCCAAACCTAGCTGTCTGGACTGGGAGTTCTTGGAAACTGGATCAGGCAATTTTCTCAAATAAACCGTGGTAATTAGCATGGTGGATGTACTGCTGCAGGGATTCACAAGGTGGCAGTTGACGTGATTCTACTACACCAGGGTAGGCAACTTTAGCTCTCTAGCTGTTGAACTGTTGTTGTGGCTCAGGATGATGGGAGTTGTTAGCTCAACAACAGATGGAGAGCCAAAGTTGCCTACCCTGGTACTATACTCCTTTTTTTGCCCAGAAGTCTGTGTAGCATAACTCATTTATGTCTGCTGTGTTCTTAGAGCCACACCAAATTAAGCTGTCCAAATTAAAGATGCATTGTGTCTGACTACAATACCAGTTTGTCCTCAATCAAGCAATGTATGGTAGAGCTGTAGAAGTAGCCTGGAAGCACACAGAGCAGTTTAAATATGTCATTTTGCAATTGGGTGAATTTCACACAAGTTAAATAGAAGACTTTTGAGGATACCATGGACAGCCAGGAAAACAAAAACAAATCAATCCAGAATTTTCACTCGAGATGCAAATGACCAGGCTCAAACTATCCTACTTTGGACATATTATGTGAAGATCCAACTCCTTTGAGAAGTCCATAACGCAGGGAAAAGTTGAAGGAAAGGAAAGAAGAGGACAATCAGTAGCAAGGTGGATGGACTTGATTACAACAGCAATGAATGTACCACTGAGAGATGTTAAAGGCCAAGTTGAAAACAGATCATCTTGGAGAGAATCTATCTATGTGGTCGCTAAGAGTCTACGCCAACTTGACAGCACTTTTGTTTGTTTATTAATTATTTAATTTTATATTTTTCTTTATTATAGTTTTAAATTATAATAATGTTCCTTATTATAGGGAAATGGTTTGTAGATGCATCCTTAGAGGCATCTGCATTGAATCAAGAGTTTTTGCAGGGGGATCACTAAACACAGTATTTGAAAGCTGGCAATGCAATTGTGGGGTACATCTGCACAAGTTGATGTATAGAGCCTGCATGTGATTGCTATGGAATACTTCCATCATTTTGCTTCAGGAAGCCCAAAAGCAAGACGGGATGCTGTTGATGAGTATAGTAATTATCCATACATTTAAAAAGGACATTTCTGAAAAGCAGTCTGAAAGTGTAATGTGTAATAGCAACACATGTAGACAGCTTGTTTGAACAATTCTATCTAATTATGGACAAAATCTTTTTGCAAATACAAAACTTAACCCCAATCTAAATATAACTTCTTACCATGTTGGATATCTTTCTTGAACAATATTGACAAGCCTAAAACACACAAATCAGAATGTTTTAAGTCCATTTTCATTTATTAAAAAGCCAAACAAAAAGATGCATGTATATACTAATATTTTTTATTTATTTATTATTTTATTTATTTAACACATTTGTATACCGCCCAAAATGCAAGTCTCTGGGCAATTTACAACCGAACAATAAAAACAACAGATAAAAAGATAAAAACATAACAATTAAAATTTAAAACATTACACTATTAAAAACACAAATAAAACAATATCTAATTAAAAGCCTGGGTAAACAAATGCATCTTGACTGCCTTTTTAAAAGTTGTAAGAGATGGGGAAGAACTTATTTCAGCACGAAGTGTGTTCCAAAGCCTCAGGGCAGCAATGGAGAAGGCCCATCCCTAAGTAGCCACCAGATGAGGTGGTGGCAACTACAGACCCACTTCTCCAGATGATCTCAATGGGCGGTGTGGTTCATAGTGAAGAAGGCGTTCTCTTCAATGCCTAGGGCCCAAGCTGTTTAGGGCTTTATAGGTTATAACCAAAACCTTGTATTTTGCCCGGAAACTTATCGGCAACCAGTGTAGATCTTTTAAGATAGGAGCGATATGGTCTCTCCAAGATGACCCAGAGACTAAACCTGGCTGCTGCATTCTGAACCAGCTGTAGTTTCCTACTATGTACAATGGCAGCCCCACAAAGAGCGCATTGCAGTAATCAAGTCTGGAGGTGACCAGCAGATGCACTACTGTTCTGAGGTCATTTATCTCAAGAAACTGACACAGCTGTCATATAAGCCGAAGCTGATAAAAGGCACCTCTGGCCACTGCCTCAACCTGGGACACCAGGGTTAGGTTTGTGTCCAGAAGCACAACAGTCTGCATACCTGTTCATTCTGGGGAAGTGTGACCCCATCCAGAACTGGCAGATCAAAATCATCTCTGCTAAGTGAACAAAGAGGCATCTTTTTAAAGTGGTGATTCTCTTTATTTAGCAGGGGGAGAGCAACTGGCCCTATCCAGCCCCAGCACAGCATCCCTCCAGTGGCTGTTGCTGGGGTCAACCTTACGTTTCTTTTTAGATTGTGAGCCCTTTGGAGACAGGGGACCACCTTATTTATGTATTATTTATTTTTGAGAACTTTGGTTGAAGAATTGTATATAAATATTCGTAGTAGTAGTATCTCCCGAGTTCTCAGCATAATATAACATGCATTACTTGACATAATTGATAATGATTGGGGTTTTTTTTTTTACAACTTAGTTCTTTTGTATTATGAAATACCAAAATAAAGAATATTTTAAAGAGATAGAGAAAGCTTTCCCCAGTATATATTCTATTACCACCACCTAGATAATGTTTACCAAAAGATTTTTCCTATTCTGGCATCCTGAATCATCTTATCCTAATGTTACTGAACTAGGAACTGTGCTGCTTTTGAAAGTGGGAACAGTTTCTTTCACAAATGAATAAATCAAGCATCTTGGGATCAGGTTACCTGAGAGAGCACCTTTCTCCATGTGACCCAACTCAGACCGTAAGATCTTCTTTTAAGGCCCTGCTCCAAGTCCCCCTGTCAAATGAAGTCTAGTGAGTGGCTACTAGGAAAAGGGCCTTTTCAGTGGTGGAACCCTGTTTAAGGAATAGCCTTCCCAGTGAGGCTCGCCTGTCACCATCACTTTGTTCTTTTAGATACCAAGTGAAGATCTTACTGTTCACTCGGGCTTTTAAAAAATTCAATTTTAATTCTTTTTTAATGTTTTGAATTTTTTTGTTTGTTTGTTTTGGTTCAGTGATGTGTGTGTATTTTGTGTTTTATGTGTTTTTATTGGATGTTTATTAATGTTTTGTTGTGAGCCGCCGAGAGAATTTGTTATGGGGTGGATATCATCATCATCTAGGAAAACAATGGAGGACAATGATTACTATGAAACTTAACTGCACAATATGAAAGCCATTTAAGACAGGTTGGAAAAAAGAAGGATACCATGCAGTCTTAAATCAGTATTATCTTTGGTATATTCCCAGGATGTGGACAGAGAGAATGAAAGTTTCCACTATTAATTCAAGTTGCCCAGAATTCCTTTTTTCAACTGTCACCTGGTGGTGTCTGCATGCAATTCACCATCTGGTTTGGAACATTGGCACAAATCATATTTTGGTCAGGAAGAGGATAATCTGTAACATGGATAAGAAATAGGGTTAAACAATTACAACTTTTACACGAGTTAAATTACTTACATTTTACTGAAAGAGAGAAAAACATTATTTTTGATAACTTTATGGGTTAAAGTTATGGGTTTGGATAACTTTATGGAGGAGAGGTCTATCATCGGCTACTAGTTGGAGGCCTAAAGGCCACCTCCAGCCTCAAAGGCAGGATGCCTCTGAGTACCAGTTGCAGGGGAGTAACAGCAGGAGAGAGGGCATGCCCTCAACTCCTGCCTGTGGCTTTCAGCGGCATCTGTTGGGCCACCGTGCGAAACAGGATGCTGGACTAGATGGGCCTTGGGCCTGATCCAGCAGAGCTGTTCTTATGTCACCTACAAGCTTTACACTTTATCAAAGAATAGGAGTTTAAACTGTTTTCAATAGTTATTTGCAACCATTTAAGACTTCTGAAGTCTTAAATCGGCCAAATTTTCAACACAGCAAGGTTGCATTGCTCCAGGAACAAGAGTTGTCCCATTTATACTTAAGTAGCATCTTAGTATTTGCATGTATTTAAAAAGCGCACTAAGAAAAGCAGAGCATCAAACTGAAAGCCCACTTATTTTCTTTTTCTTGTATTTAAATATATGTCTAAGTAGTAGTCACTGGTTATAGGTAATGTTAAGGAAATGGGATTGTTGAAATATATTTGCAACTTGCTCTCAAGCATCCAAAATGCATGATTGAATTTCACAGCACAGGCTATATACGCCGTATCAACAGTGCTTGTGTTGGCTGGTAGAATTCCCCACCCCTACGCTTTGAGAATATCTCACACTGCTTGAAAGAATGTTCCTGCGGGGAGGGAAAGTCAGGCCCAGGGCTCAGGCCAGGTCTCATGGGAAGCTGGAGTGAGAAATGTAGCACATGAGAGCAAATCAGGAACCTGTAGAGTTAAAAGTAATGCTTTGGCTTGTATACAATGTGCAGGTGCGAAAGTTGTTTGGTACTCAGTATATAAGACAAAGAAATTTGCCAGAAGGGGGCTGGCCACTCAGAGAGAGCTTATTGCTAGCAATTAATGAATAAAGCTTGTTTGAAATTGTGACACTGGTGCCTGGTGAAATTACCTAACCAAGATACGAAGAAAGGGAGTATCTATGACTTCTAACAGGATGTTAATTTAAAACTGAGACTCTAGACACAAAGCAGCAGCTCTAACTCAACAAAATGTAATGAGAACCAAATGCATCTTTAGAATGGGCCACAAGGAAAAAGAGTGGTGAAGCATTATTCTAAAAATACTTTAGATGAAAAATAAGAGCACGTACAATTCTGCAAATACCCTTCCGAGAGCTATATATGCAGCTACCAGAAGCAGAAAAAAGCTAAACAGAACCATATATAATTGCACAGAGATCACATGGCATTATGCCACACTGAGTACAATCATTATTTAGTTGCCATAAAGTTGCAATTATGGAGTTGCTGCCAACCCCCAAAGAGAGACTGTCCATCCGTTAACAATACTTATACATACAACTCCACGGATAGCAGTAACCATGGCCTTTTTCACACACAGCCATAGCCCCATAGAGAATCACTTCTCTGTGTTTCAGTCCCACACATCTGATCACATTACTCTTCCTCACCCAACTAAGAGCTTGGAAAGACCAGGGGCCCACAAATGCAATCACCAAAGGCAACCACAAATTTAGTTCTGGAGACCAGCAGGAAGAGCCTCTCATCTACTACTTGAAATTCACCTTTTAAAAAAAGAGTTGCCAGCAACACAGAGCGGTAGGATCTTTCCGAATGACACTAGTTGGCATCTCAGTGTCATGAGTTGAAAATGTAGGGCTGAAACTAATACTCAAACCTGCTATTGTTTCCTCCACCTCATAAAAGCTGATCTGAAAGGGAGGATTTCTTGTTTGTTTGTTTATTAGATTTTGATGTCGCCTCACCCAGATGGCTTAATTCTGTGGAACAGGATGCAAGATGGGACAGCCCCCCACTGGCTACCAAAAACCAGACACAATCCATGTGGTTCTATCATTCACATGCAGCCCTCGGCAAATTTGTCTAAGCTCCTTTTCAATCCATCCAAGCTAGTGGCAGTGAATTCCACAGATCAATTATGTGCGGTGTGAATAAGTACTTTCTTTTGTTGGTCCTAAACCTTCTGGCCTTCAGTTTCATGAGATGACCCCTAGTTCTAGTATTGTGAGGGAAGGAGAAAAATATCTCTCTGTCCACTCTCTCTGCTCCATGCATACTTTTATATACTTCTACCATGTCTTCCCATAATTGCCTCTTTTCTAAATTAAAAAGCACCAGATACTGTAGCCTTGCCTCATAAGGAAGTACATGTGTACTGTGTCCATATCAGTGAAGGTAAAATGTGCATTGGTATAACATTTAAGCGAAGCCCCTAAAGCCATCAGTTGTGCCCAGATAAAAGCACCAATGAAAGTAATATAGCTTATCTCACAACTCCCAATGAGTGCACAGAGAGATTCCCCCCAGTTGTGATTAATTGCTTCTCCTTAATAATGGCTCTCCATGTGGATAATGCTTAAGAGTCAGTAGATCAGAATACCTACTGGGGAGACCAGATTCATGTCTCAACTCTGCCACAAAGTTGACTGGGTGTCTTTGGGCCAGTCTTAGTCTATCTCACTTCACAGGGTTGTTGTGAGGGTAAACGCTGGGGGAATGAGAAGAGCATCATGGATGCTGCTCTTTGGAGAAGGGGTAGAAAACACAATGAGCCCATCTTTTGATCCACCTCCAACCCAATGAGATCTTGTTATCATCTTCCTCATCAACTCACTAAGGAATAATCCTAGCTGTGCACTAATTTTATCACAGGATCCATTTGATCAAGGAGAAGTCAGTTCAATCTCCACATTGGAGCTTTAGACAGTGTTCTGTAGCAACCGCCCCCTCCCCAAATCTGGCCATTCTTTTACTCAACTACAACCAGTAAGCCAGCATAACGAATCTACACTCGTGTGTATTTACTCCTGATATTGGAACATGTCATTTAGTTATGCTGGGTTACCTATCACAGTTGGGCTCCAATAAGCTCACTTTCAGTCCTGGAAAAAGATGTGATTTGTCCTGCTGGAGGTATGGCACCAGTCACCAGGCAATTCATTTCTAATTACCCCAACAACAGATAGTTCAAGGCAGCATGGGTGCCATGTCCTGCTAGAACTGGGGTATACTGGCACTGCTTGGCTGCCCCTTCTGAGTGCTAATAGTAAATATTTTGGGCTCTACTGGTACAAACAAATCACTCATGCAACAAATATTGAGTCCTATTTATAAGCTTTGAGTATAAGGTTGAATATTTGCCCCTTCCATTAGCAACTATGTACTGTTGTTCAATCTCCCACTACTACCCCATATCAACTTTAAAGCTTATTAAGGTAAGAAAAATTAGTGGATACACCATCTTTGGAAGTTTTAAGTACATCTCTCCATCCTTTCAGCACAATTCTTCGCTGAAATTCTAAATAAACACACTTCGTGATCAAGTTCATGAACCTGATTATTTTGGAGGTCCTGAGTCACATGTTCATGCCATGGTTTCCTAGTTCCAATGCCAGAAGGCTGTGTTATTGTTGCCATGGCCCCCAGACCGGTAACATTGGCATTTCTATTGATCATGGGACTTGAAGAAACATCCAAGGGACCAATACAGGGAGCAATGCCCTTACTCTAATGGAATTCATTTCCCCTTAGCAACATCAGCATACAGCTAAATCTGTCACTTAGCTAACGTTGAGACATGTCTGGTACATGATCCCTGATAGGCTGGAACCATTCAGAGAAAATGGGGCCAACAATGCAGCAGCTGAGGAGGAAACATATGGTTGTGAACAACTATGAAAGGTAGGATTATAAGTGAGGAGTTGAGGCAAAAGACACAAAAGCACTAGGATGCTCAGCTCGAAACACAACTGCCATCAGAGTCTAAAAAGTTGAACAAAAGTTGTAATGTTAATATTTCAAACACAGTATTCATTCTTTTCTTTTTTACACACCAAGTTTGACCTCACGATCATGTTTTCAGCATGACCAAAAGGCATGGATGGGTAAACAGAAATGTAGCACAATGCAAAATAAAACAGAGACAGACCGGGCTTTCCAGGCCTGTCGTTCCCCCTCTTTCTCTTTCTGCACATCCTGCAGGTCTTCCCACCTTGGTATTCCTGCAGCCACTGAGAAAGTAGTCCACCTATTCCATTGGTATCCAATGCAGCCTTATGGGCCAACTCTCTCCCTGACCAAGTCAAGCAGAACTGAGGAAGAAACAGCAACTTCCACATCCAAAAAAAGACCAAACAACCTCTGCGCTAATGTAGCCTACCAAGAGCAGCAGGATGGTTTTTGTCAATGCGGCTGGTGTCATGAATGAAGGTTGCTGCTCTGCCCCAGGATACTGGGCAGCTCTAACTGCTTCAAGATGTATTTGCAAAGCAGCCTGACATCACAAGCTTAAAAGAAAGGGGAGAGTGGGGTGGTGGGAGCTTGGCACCTTATTGTTACAGGGACCTACAGAGGTTCCTGTAAACTACAGGTCCATCCACCTCTGTCAGCCATTTAATTAGTATACTAGTACACTGTATTTGATACAGTAATGAACAAGTTGTTCTAGTAAGAACAAATCAGCCTACTTTCCTTTCACTGTCTCTACAACTGGACTAAATTTGGTTCAAACAGAGGTCTACAAGTTAGATCTCTTGCACCTCAAATGTTCATGCATCTGCCATCTTGGATTGGGGTGGATGACATCATCACAAACTACCCCGTTGAGGTGTTCCTATGTGTCACTCACTGCAACTGTACTTAATTTGGTTTAAATTGGTTTGACAGTCCAAAAATTAGCCTGCTTGTGCCTCAGATGTTCATGTGACCACCATCGTATTATTTATTTATTTTATTGAATTTATATACTGCCTAGTATAAAAATCTCTAGGCAGTGTACAGAATTATATTTTATGTTTTAATTCTGTACACCGCCTAGAGATTTTTATACTAGACAGTATATAAATTCAATAAAATAAATAAATAATAAGATGGTGGCCGCATGAACATTCGGGATACATTTAAAATTTATAAAAAGATAAAAATTGTTATAGATAAAACACATTAAAATTTTAAAAATTGAGTCTTAGTTGAAGGCCTGGGAAAACAGGTACATGTTCAGGGTCCTCCTAAAAGCTAACAGAGAAGGAAATGCTGTTATTTCAGCAGAGAGCATGCTCCAAAGCCCTAGGGCAGCCAAAGAAAAGGCCCAGTCCCAAGTTGCCACCAAACAAGTTTGCGGCAACCGTAACTGTACCTCTCCAGATGATCTTAATAAGTGACAGGGTTCACGACAGAGAAGGAGCTCTCTTAAATACCCTGGACCTAAGCTGTTAAGGGCTTTATAGGTAATAACTAACACTTTGTATTTCGTTCAGAAACATACCTGCAGCCAGTGCAGTTCTTTTAGAATCGGTGTTATATGGTTCCTTTAGGTAGACTCAGAGACCAGTCTGGCTGCCACATTCTATAACAATTGTAGTTTCTGAACTACGTACAAAGGCAGCCCCATGTAGAGTGCATTACAGTAGTCAAACCTTGAGCTTACCAGCATATGTACCACCATTTTAAGGCCACTAGTCTCCAAGAATGGGCATATCTGGCGTATCAGCCAAAGCTGATAAAAAGCACTCCTGGTCACAGCCTCAACCTGAGAAACCAGGGACAGTTTGGGAACCAGGAGCACTCCCAGACTACGAACCTGCTCTTTTAGGAGGAGTATAACTGCATCCAGAACAGGCAGATCTAAACCATCTCTTGGATCCCGACCTCCTACAGACAGTAGGAACTGCCTACTGTCGAACCGCCGAACCGGCCCAAGGTCCTGACCGGTCCAGAGGCCCTTAGAATGGGCTCCAGACCAGTCCGTGCACATCCCTAGTTCGAAGCATCAAATAAACCAAAATCACAGGGTGTTTCTCAAGCTAAATCTGAGTTTGAGGCTGCAATATCAAATCCTAAAAACAATACCTTTGAGATTCCAGCTAACTGGCCCTCAAGAAGAATTTTACAGCCCAATCAGGTTATGCTAACAATAGTCCTGAACCATCTGAACTCGGGACACTGGAACTCCAAGGGTCACATTATTTACTCTTTGAGTCAGATGCTGCGGTTTCGATCTACCTAGATTGATTTACAATCCTTTGATAAATTACCGAGCCAACGCTTTGAGACTAGACTTCTGCTTTCTTTCTATCAGCCATTAATTCCTGCAACTCTCCTCCATATGTGTGACTATTTGGATAGTTTGAAAAAATTTTCCACAGAGAGTTTTCTCTACTCTCTGTTCAACCACTGTTATCTAAAAGTACCTCAAGTCCACGAAGAAAAACAGCCAAAGATGCAAACACAGCTGCTGATAAGAGCACCCCGGATCATAATGTTTCTCTTAATACATCTGGAAATGGCTTTATGGAAGTTGTATCTGAAATAGTTAGTCGGCTGGATAATTCATTTGCTTCCGTATGTAGCATTGCAGACTCTTTGAGAGGTAACAACTCTGCTCAAACTAAGGAGGAGGATGAATATGGTGACTTAAAGGATCTAGGGAAATCAACGTTGCCAGAGCAGACTACTACTCTTCCTCAGGAAGTTCTCTCCCAACCTCTCTTAGCTCTATCAAGATGAATCTGACCTGCCACAAATGCAGTGTGCAGCTGATTTGGAATCGGACTTTCAGCAGTTGGAGCTTCCCCTCCCAAGGAATACCACCTTGCCTAATATGGGTCCTGGAATGTTATTTGCCAACGATCCACAGAGGGGCGTAACTATGGGGGGGGCAGGGGGGGCACATGCCCCGGGCGCCACCCCGGCGGGTCACGTGGGGGGCGCCAAAAAGTGGCTTCCCCCCCGCCCCCCTGGATCGCCCACCGAGTGTGGCGGCGGGCATGCGGGCGGCAATTCGGTGACGGGTCGCCCGCCGAGCTGCAGCAGCAACGGGTCGCCCACCGCGCCGAGTGCAGCGGTGGCTGGTGTGGGGGCTGGCCTGGCGGCAATGGGATGGCCTCCTCAGTGTAGCGGCCGAGTGGTAGCGCGGAGTGCAGGCAGCAATGCCGACTCCGAGCCGGCGTTGCTTCCCAACTGCGCAGGCATGCCAGGTGCGCCTGCGCAGAAGCGACACCAGGCCAGAAGGCAGGCTCTGCGTCGCTGCCTGCACTCTGCGCCGCCGCTCAGCCGCTACACTGAGGAGGCCATCCCATCGCCGCCAGGCCAGCCACCACACCAGCCACCGCCGCACTCGGCGCGGCGGGCGACCCGCCGCTGCCACTCAGCGGGTGGCCCGCCACATCGCCGCCACCCACCACATCGCCGCCGCCGCCCGCCACATCGCCGCTGCGGCCCGCCACATCGCCATTGCCGCCACCGCAGCCCGCCACATCACCAGTGCCGCCACCGCGGCCTGCCACATCGCCAGTGCCGCCACCGCGGCCCGCCACATCGCCATTGCCGCCGCTGTGGCCCGCCACATCGCCACCGCAGCCCGCCACATCGCCGCCACACGCCACCACTGAATTGCCGCCACCGCCGGCGATCTGCTGCCTGGGGAGCGCCGCCGCCGCCGGCCCAGGTATGTGGGGGCCGGGGGGCAGCGGGGGGGCGCCATTTCAGGGCGCTTGCCCTGGGCGCCGTTTCCCCCCAATATGCCACTGGATCCACACTCTGATGACATTATTGCCTTAATATCTTCAGGTTTCCCTACTGAGATGCGACAAGAGCCTCCAGCCTCCTCTGTGCCCCTGGTTTCCTCTTGCTCAAAGTAGTGACATCTGTGATAGACATTTTGATCAAACTGCATCAGAAAAAAGCCCATTGCAAGGGAGCACAAGTCGGTTTCTTTTCTGAAGGGAATGCATTCTTACTACCTGCCTCCACTTTCAAATTCTAATACAATTTCCTCTTCATGTTTTAAATGAAAATCTACAAAGAATTATATACCAACAATGACAATGAGAAAACTTTCCCTAGTAGAACAGAATTACATATTCTGTTAACACCACCTAGATAATGTTTACCAAAAGATTATTTCTATTCTGGCACCCTGAACCATCTTATCCAAATGTTAGTGAACTAGGAGTTGTGCTGAAAGGGTTGCTTTTGAAAGTGGGAACCACTTCTTTCACAAACAAATCGGTTATTATTAAGGAAAACAGTGGAGGGCAATAACTACAAAGAAACACAACGGCACAATATGAAAGTCATTTAAGACTGGTTGGGAAACAAAAGGATAGCATGCAATCTCTAAAGAGTTCATCTTTGGCATATTCCCAAGATGTGGACAGGGAGTATGAAAGTTACCACTATTCATTGAAGTTGCTCAGACTTCCTTTCTTTGAACTCTCACCTGGTGGTGTCGACATGCGATTTACCATCTGGTTTGGCACACTGGCATGAATCATGTTTGGGTCAGGAAGAGGACCATCTGTAACATGGATGACAAATAAGGTTAAACTATTAAGACTTTTACAAGAGTTAGATACAATGCAGCTTGTGTAGGAAAGACCAGGGGCCCACAAATGCAGTCACCAAAGGCAACCATAAGTTTAGGAAGACCCTCTCATTTACCACTTGGAAACTAACTTTTTTTTTTTAAAGAGTTGCCAGAAACACAAGGCGGCCAAGTCTTTCAAAATGGCACCAGTTAGCATCTCAGTGTCATGCATTGGGTTACAACTAATGCACCCACTATTGTTCCCTCCACCTCATAAAAGCCCCTCAATCAGCAGCTGATCTCAAGGGGATAAATTTGCTTTGACTCTGTGGAACAGGATGTGAGATGAGAGCACCTCCCTGGCTACCAAAAACCTTGGCTGGTTACTAAGCCCAGGGAAAGTATATGTCCCCTTGATAAAGACCAACACAATCCGTGGGGTTGTATCATTCACATGTAGCCCTCAGCCACGTGAAATCACTGCATGGGGAAGTGGTTCCCATATGGGATGAAGGAAGTCCACAGAATTTGCCATTCCAAAATACTGTCAAGTTTTTCTTGTTGCGGGTTTAAAATGTTGCTTTTTCATTTGACACTCTACGAAGACATGATCAAAGCTAGTCAAGCTAAACTTAAGATTTACTGTTTAACAGAAATATCCCAGGAAATACTGGCACAATAGTACTACAATAGGTTCTAACTGGGACCTCAACTATTCACCACCACCATGGCAGGAACTGTGGGTAGTGGGCATCCTTATGTCAATTAACATCTAATAAGGTAGTGTCTAGATACCAGCAGTGAACTGCAGTGGGACACACACATTATGTAAAATAGCAGAGGCTCCCAAGTTCACTGCTGGGCACAAGAGGTCTGCTTAGCATATTAAGGAATTGTATTCCCACAACTAATTCTTCCAGCCACCTGTCATTTAGATTCTTGAGACTGATCAAGAGCAAAATAGTTTCAGTAGAAGTTTCCCTGGTTATGACAAACTGTAATTGCGTAGCACTTACTCGCCGTCATCCCAGACTGCGGCTGTCCCATGGGCCCTTGATTCATAGGAGCTGGTGGCATGCTTGGGGCATTTGGTATCAGTTTCTGCCTCTGCAATCTGGTTCTCCTCTTTTCCTCTAGTTCCTTTTGGATTTTATAAATCTTCTCTGCTAGCAAGTGATAGTACTCTGCCTGTAATGGGAAAAGAGTAAGGGGAAATAATAAGTAAAGCTAGCTATAGCCCTATTCACACTTTATGGTCAATACTGTACATAGAGTGTTTCCATATACTGATCTCTGGACACAGATATTCACATGTGTTCAATGCACATACAGGAGTACACGTCCTGTGGGTCCCCTGCATACGAGGGGTCCTGTACTCAGATTCACGGTTAAAGCGGATGCATGCAGGGTCATTCACGTACATGTCTACCGGCACAGGCACACATGTGCAACATAAATACATACAATAAATAATGCCTGAGTAGAGCTAATGTGCATTTCCAATCAAAATAGGAGACTGCAGAAATCTAGGCATATTAAGATGATTTCCCCCACTCAAGAACTGAGGCCACCTTCTCAACAGAATTTGATATTCTGCACTAGTAAAATGCTGATAATTGTGATGGAAGCGCCTTCATATTACAGAGATCCAGACCAGGGGTAGGGGTAGAGGAAAAAGAGGGAGTGGATTCCCTGTCAGTGGAGACCAGAGCACTGGAAGGTACCACGGGAAGGGTTTCAAATCAGAGCTCCTGGCAATCAGGCTCTGGTGCCGTATCTCCTGCACTCCACTGCAGAGGTGGCAGGCTGAGCTTGGTGCTGTAAGGGTGCCATTTAGGCTACAGTACCAGCCTGAACTCTCAGTCAGCTGACCCCAAGGGCTAATCCCCGACTACCAAGCCCTATGAAGTCCAGGTCTCACACTGCACTTCAGAAAGAGCAATTAATCACTGATTCAAGTATGCTACATAGACTCCTGTTCCCTTTAACCGATGGCGCCTTGACCACTGCCCGACTTTGACTATCCACCTGCTTCTGGCCCCTCTGGAATGTCATCCCTGTTTTAGGCCACACACCTGCTTCTTTATAGATTTATAGCTAGCTTCCTTAGGTCCCAGAATCAGACGGCTTCGATCCTGCCCCTTGCTGGGGCCTAACCACCACCTTTACCCCTAAACCCCCACCCCCAACCAGGCTCTGTGGGCAGGCTTGGGCTTTACTGCAATGTTATCCCCAAACAGCATTTTACCTGAGTACATGTGTACTCAGATGCACTGCTGGGATATGGACTAAGCCTGCTCCCTGCCCCTGAAGACTCTTTCTTAGAAAGATCAGGTTTTGTGTGTGCGCGCGCGTGCATACACACACTTTCATTTACTTTGTCTAACAGAACTAAGTGGAAGGGATTTAGAATCAAGTCTGCACATCTGTATAGGCCCAGTCTGGATTCTGTTCCTTGATCACAACAGACCCTGACAAATGGCTTTATAGATAATGAAGCATTTACTATACGAAGATTCACTGATATTACTGAAGCATTCCTTCCAAAGTATCTTATGCACATATTCAGTGATGTGAGACATGACTTCTGTAAAGCAACAGAGGCAAAGGACTGACAGGACCAGGTATTTAGCAATGAATGCCTGAGGGTGGAAAACGGATACCAAGAAAAAGATAAAGCTCATACTCACCCTACTATTTGCTGATTCGTACATGTCCCCTTCTACTTTCCGAGCATAGGAGACAAGATTTGCCATGCACCTATCTTTTAGTGCTGCTGGGTCAGGAGTCGGAAATATGGCTTGCACTCTGCAGGAACAGAGGACTTTTTAAAGACACACTATTTGTCTCCTGTACATCTGAATCCCAAAATGAAATGCCCCTTAATCACTATTTGGTCAACAATACACACGCTACAAGTTTTCGCTATCATAATTTAAAACAAAAATACTGTGATCGGCACCCACAATTTCTCTTCCTCTGAACCTACAACTCTTTGATCCAGAGAAATATTTTTCTTGAGCAAGGAGTTTCTGCTCCAGAAGAAGGGGAACTGTGGGTGCCACCCTCTGAAAATACATGGAGTTTCACATGCAATTTCTAATCCCCATTATGAAGGTATTTGCTATTCCTTTAAGAAAAGAAAAAGCAGTCGGTAACTGGACTTATAAGCTTAACTATGATAAGAATTGGAGGGGGCAGGCAGAGAGAATAACATAAAATCTACTGGGAACCAATCAGAATGTTTATCAAGTTCAATCAAACAGGAATCCAGGCAGAGAAGGGGTGTACTGTCCAGCTAAAGAGTATTTCATCCTTCTTAAATAGCCTATTTTCATCAACGTCTGGAAAAAGTCAACAACAATGACAGGAATTCTGTAGCTATGCAAGCCAAGAAGAGGTGAAAATGATCATTTTACTGGACCTCCTTTGAAGGTTTGCAGCATATAAACCATGCAAGATGTTTTAAATAGGGATATATGCAATATAAATACAAAATTAGCTGTTGCAACACTGGGCCACAGGAAGCACAAACCCCTGAAACCAGCAATTGAGGGGACTCCAGAAGAGTATAACCAAGTATAAACTCAGGCAAAGCAGAAGCTTTTTTAGTCCTATCAGTTTGGGGAAACCAGGAGACTGCCTTGGTAGAATCACCCTGCAGCCTAGGAACGAATTATAGTCCTCAAACCCTTTCAATACAGCAGGCGGTTCACCAAAAGGGGCAGCAGAGCACAGGCCTAGCAGCTCCTGACAGTATGTCACCTTTCTTTTACATGTGATTTGAGTACTACATATAACTAAGCCACATAAAGTACAAAAGCTGGCCTTTTAAACACCTAGATGTACAAATAAGCCTTGTCTTGACTGGGTCAGGGAGCAGCCAACAAGCCCAAAACCCAATCAGTGCAGAATGTGAGGTTGTCTACCACATCTCCTCCTTCCTTTACCCCCAAAGCAATTAAGAACATCCCTCCACAGTGTTTGGATATCTTCCGCACAACACCCCTCTCTACTAAAAGGGCCTGTCAAGTGTGCAGGTACACAGACCTGGACTCTCCCCTTCCTACTCAATCGCTTTGCTCTAAATCCCCAAGAAAGGGCTATGTTTTATACAAGGCTATTTCCGGCCCATGCCAAGTTGATTTGGTTGAATTAACAGTGCCCCTTCTAGCAATTACCCTGGCTGGCTCAGATGAATTCTATGTTAGTTATCTTTTCTCTGACAGTGATGACAAAGTAACTTCTGCAGTCGCTAAGTTTTGCCTTGTTGCCATTCAGATTCGTAGTAAGAGAGTACCTGGATAGTTTGAGTTCACGAGGTTTGTTTATTTATTTATTTATTAACATTTTATATCCCGCTCTTCCTCCAAGGAGCCCAGAGCAGTGTACTACATACTTAAGTTTCTCCTCACAACAACCCTGTGAAGTAGGTTAGGCTGAGAGAGAAGTGACTGGCCCAGAGTCACCCAGCTAGTTTCATGGCTGAATGGGGATTTGCACTCGGGTCTCCCCGGTCCTAGTCAAGCACTCTAGCCACTATACCACGCTGGCCGGTTTATGAATATCTATCTGGATTAGTTTATTGTTAACGTTTGGACTGTATGTATATATTATTCGGGTCAGCAACCGCAGATAAACTGATCTATCTAAGTTTATTTGGAAGGGACCAGGTCAAACCGGCTACTACTACAGCAGCAACAGCTACCCTGGACAACCTAATTCAGCTATTACAATCCTTTAAAGGAATAGTAACACACCTTTAAAAACAAATTTATGGGAGCTCCTAAAGCCATCAGTAATAGGTACACAAAAGCATGGGCAATATAGCTCATTTTACAACTCCTAAAGAGCAAGGAAATAGATTCCTCTAGTCGTGACTTAACGGATTCAAGTCTCCACTCACCACAAAGCTGACTGGGTGTCTTTGGGCCAGTCAGTCTCTCACTTCACAGGGTTCTTGTGAGGTTAGAATTGGCAAGAACGAGAGCACACCATATAGGTTGCTCTTTGGAGAAGAGATGGCATATACAAGTTATAAATAAAAACCTTCAAGGCAAGTCTATCAGAATGAGCCCATCTTCTGATCCACCTCCACCAACCCAATGGGATTTTGTTATCTTCCTCCTCAACTCACTAAGGAAACATACAGCTAGGGTTATATCCCGGAATCTATTTGGTCAAGGGAAAGTTAGTCTAGTCACTAACTATGACCCATCCCCCAGAGTAACTAATCTGTGTTCATTGTGTTTGTTTACTTATGACACCTTCCAATCAACTCCCTTTCAGTCTTGGAAAAAGATGCATTTCTGTCTAGCTGGAGGACCAGATATGCCATCAGATCACTAGGCAATTACAGTTCTTCAACGTGGTCTCTGTGCCTTGAAAATGGAAATGCGGTTCAGTGTTTGTTGATTTTATTTTATTTTTACATATGGGTAAAGGAGCCCAGAGCGGGTAAAGGAGCCCAGAGCGGTGTTCTACATACTTGAGTTTCTGTGAAGTAGGTTAGGCCCTAGTGTTGGCAACTGTAAAGTGATGCATCCTTTGGGCAAAAAACCCCAACTTCACATATATGCTGATGGGGTCTGAGCTGTCGGCGACTGACCAGGAGAGGGATCTTGGGGTTCTTTGACGTGGTCTCTGTGCTTTACACGAATGGGCTTTGCGCCTGCGCAGAGACCACATCGGAGCTTCCAAGCTAGAGTTCTAACTTTTTTGGCGGTAACCCCACCCCCACGGTATATAGGAAGCTGCACAGGCTTCCCTCTACAGTCTTTCTTCGTCCGCAATAGAAGACACATCGTTGAGCACTGCTTGCTAGATCGCGCTGTTAAGTATCTACCCTTGCCGGTTTTTACTCTATATTTTGTTTAGTATTTCCCTTCATTAGCATTTTTATTTCGTCCCCAGTACCACCACCCCCTTCAAAGTTTCCTTGGATTTTCACTGTTCCGTCGTGGCCCTTGGGCCCGGCGTGCTATGGTTTCCTTGGTCCTTCACTGGCCTATGGCCAAGACTACAAACTTTAAGCAGTATGGTCGCTGCAGATCTAAGATCCCCTCGACTGACAGCCACAAACTTTGCCTTTTTTGTTTGAGTGAGGCCCATAAGGTTGGTTCTTGCCCACACTATGCGGCCTTTACCAAACAGGCACCAAGAATCGAGCATCGCATCTTCGTTCTTGGCTTTGGGAACAAGCCTTCAAGTGTTCAGGCTTGGACAAACCGCCTACTATGCAGGCCTCTTCAAGTGTTTCTCCTTTGGCCCAGGACTTACAGCCCATTTCCTCCCCACCGGGGATCTTGGTGAACACACCAGAGGCCAATGTACCGGTCAATCCTGTGGCTTGGGCTTCGACCTCGGTACTGAAGAATTATGTGGCAGTGTCGATCTCGACAGCGGCACTCATTGAACCACGCTCCGTCCAACCGGCCAAGAAGAAAAAGAGAAAGAAGACCCATAATGCTCCGGCGGAGCCCGCTAAGAAAAAGCATAGATCGACGTACAATACTGATCACCGATCTCGTACGCTCCAGACGGAGACTATTCTAGATGCTGAGGTGGCTTATGCATCTAGTCCCCATGATCCCATTTATGAATCCGAGTGGGATTCTGAACCCGAGGCTCTTCCACCGGAACAGCCCTGTCGATGGTCTAATCGAGAACTTGAGGCAGCCCTCAATGAGCGCTACGCCTGTCAGGTTGAGGATGAGGCGGACTATTTTTATGCCCACCAGGAGCTTCGCCAACACTGCCGAACACAGGCAGCTACTGAACCACCCCTTCGGCATTCTACCTCACCCTGGCCGTCTACCTCGGTACCGGCATCGGTACCAAACCCTTGCTCGGAGGCTACACCTCTTCCCCCTCCGCTTCCACCCCGAACCACATCTCTGCTACCGCCGTAGGTTCCACCAAGGAGTTCTCCCGTGCAGGCAGCCACGGCTACGATCATCCCGGATTCTAGACCACCTCCTGCTCGGCTTCGAATCCAACCCCTCTCTCCTCTGATCTCGAGCGACTCCTCAGATTTGTCTTCGGATGAAGAGGGACCAGAGTCCTCGATTTCAGACAAGATATCGTTGGGTTCTTCGTCCCCTACACATTATGGAACCAAGGCCTAGCTCTCCTTCAGAGGATTTCCAAATATACACTAACTTTGTCTCCCGTATGGCTACCTCTCTGGGAGTTCAGCTTTCCCAAGGGGATAAGTCAGAGCCAGATCCTCTCTTCCAAATGATTGAAGACGATGCCCGTCCTTCGGTCTTGCTTCCTTTGAATCCCCCCATCCACAAGGTCACCAAGGCCTCTTGGTCAAAACCCTCCTCCCTCCCCAGACATCGAAGAAACTTGATTCTTTCCATAGGGTGCACGCTTCCCCTGACCAGGATGACTCCCTTCTAAAAGAGCACCCCTCTACTGATTCCACTGTAGTAGAGTCCTCACTCTCTAAGTTCCATGGATATACCTCTTCCACCCCACCCGACAAAGATGGAAAGAAACTGGACACATTGGGAGGCGTTTGTATTCAATTTCATCTTTACTGACCAGAATTGCAAACTATCAGGCTTACTACGCCAGATACCAGTCTTTTCTGTGGGGCCATGTTGCCCCTTTCCTGGACCATTTGCCTGAGGAACAACAAGGTCCAGCTAAAGTTTTCCTGTGTGAAGCCCCACAGGTCTCAAAACAGGAACTTCACGCAATTCATCACTTAACAGAAGGCGCCTCTAAGGTGATGGCATCCTCAGTTCCTCTTTGCCGCCATACCTGGCTCAGATCTTCCGGACTGATGCCTGATGCTGGATCCAGAGTGGAAAATCTTCCCTTTGATGGTTCATCCCTATTTGGAGAAATGACGGATGATACCTGTCAAGGTCTGGCCAGCTGCTAGGGAAGTTCACGAAGCAAGCGGAGCTGCTGAAATTGGATACGGCTTGGCTGAACGCTGTCGACAAGAATGTTGATGAATGTTTATTCTCAGCAATGAGTAGGAGGCTGGAGATGTGATTTATAGAGCAAGCCGAGAGCTCCCAGCTGGTAGGAATTCAGGGCTTGTCAGCCCTCAGCAACAGGCGTTTGCTCCTCCTAACAGCCTCTAATTGTGTTCTGCGTCTCGTGAGCCTGCGCTGTTGTGGAGTCAGTGGTGTTTCATTGCTTAGCTCTTCTTTGCATTGGTCCCCCCCGCCTTCCGCTGACTCAGGTTGCCGTGCCTGCTCTAAATCATTAGTTGGATCTACCACAGCCATTTCATGAACGCTGACAGCCGGGCTCTGCCCCTCAGACACTCCTGAATCGGCTGGTAAGTTGACAGCTTCCCCTTCCTCCTCACTGTCGGAGCTCGAGGGCGTGACAATACCCTTCAGAAAGTGCAGAAACTTCGTAACACAGCCCACTCTATGTGGCTCCAACAGTCCTCATCCCGGCCTTATAGGCCCCAGAAATGGCAGCAACAGCCATACTCCTCTAAACACCAGTACTACCAACCACAAGACAGGTCCTTTTGTTCTACCAGATATCAACCTTACAGAAAGCGCTCCAACTTCACCGGCTCCAAGCAGCAGCCGCGCTCTAAGGGGTCCCAGCCCCATACTAAGAGACAATGACTTGAAAACCCCTCCCAGATGGGGCACCAGGTTCTCCCCCTTCATCTCCACCTGGGAAAATATCACCACCGACACCTGGGCTCTTACCATCGTGAGAGTCGGCTATGCTATAGAGTTTGCATCTACCCCACCATACAATCCTCCACTCCCCACACCAGCCACCCCGGCTCTCCTCTCGGAAGTCAACTCTCTACTCGCAAAATCTGCAATAGAACTGGTTCACAACCAACGATCTCTGGGTTTCCATTCCCGATACATCACGGTACCCAAGCCGGACAGCTCCCTCCGTCCCATCCTGGATCTCAGGGAGCTGAACTCCTCCAGCTCCCTCCTATTTCTAGCCATGGAAATGTGGTTCTGGTGCATTCGCCACAGCGTCAACCCCCTGGCAGTCCATATTCAGGGCCAGGACATCACGGTGGACAAGTTGAGCAGGACTCACTCAACGTCCCACAAATGGCAGCTACATCCCCCCACTCTCCGCTCCCTCTTCTGCCGCTGGTTCCTCCCCGAAATAGACCTCTTCACATCAGAGATGAATGCTCAATGTCACCTGTATTGCTCCAGGTCCAGGATTGGGCCCAACTCCCTCAGGGACGCATTTGCTATGAACTGGGCGGGACTTCTGGTCTATGCCTTTCCCCCGATTCCTCAAGTTCTTCAGAAAATCTCCCAGGACCGACCGTACTGCATACTCATTGCCCCGTGGTGGCCAAGGAGGCCCTGGTTTCCCCACCTCTTCTGCCTCTCCAATCATCAATACCTCCGCCTGCCACACAACCCTCGCCTCCTCTCCCTGCAGAACGGTCGCCTCCTCCATCCAGACCTACAACGTCTCCATCTCACGGCTTGGCACATAGTCCCTACCTGCCCGTAGACCTACAGAGAATAGTTAAGGCTTCGCGTAAACCTACTACCCTCACCTCCTATTCCCATAAATGGACACGTTTTCAGAACTTTCTAGAAAACAGGAATGTTCCCTTACACTCTGTCTCTGTAGAACATGTTTGTTCATACTTACTGTCCCTCAAGAAGGCTGGACTGAAGATGCCTTCCTTGCGAGTTCATCTCACAGCCATAGTGGCTAATTCTCCACCGTCTCCACCGTCGTTATTCCAACACCCCACGGTCAAGCGTTTTCTGAAAGGCCTCACCCACCTTTACCCAGACTCACCAGTCATGGTACCTGCATGGGACCTGACCTTGGTGCTCTCCTCTCTCATGCACCCTCCCTTCAAACCAAGATTTCTCTGGCCAAGATTTCTCTGGACCCCCTTTCCTGTAAGGTGGCCTTCCTTACAGCTATCACTTCTGCCAGGCGGGTCAGTGAACTCAGAGTACTGAGAGTTGACCTTCCTTACCTGGTTTTCCATAGAGAGAAAGTTGTCCTCAGACCAGACATTGCCATCCTCCCGAAGGCAGTTGCTTCCTTTCATCGCTCCCAACCGATCTTACCTGCATTCTTCTCTGAACCATCGTCTGAAGCCGAACGACATCTCCACACCCTCGACGTTCATAGAGCGCTCGCCTTCTACTTAGACTGAACCTCTGCTGTATGCACCTCTACCTCTTTCTTCGTGCTTCACTCTGGACCCAACAGAGGCAAGCAGGCCTCTGCACAGACCTTATCCAGATGGGTGGTTCGCTCCATCACTTTAGCATACCAGCTCTCCAAGAAGTCTCTCCCACCCTCCATCAAAGCACACTCAACAAGGGCGGTCGCGGCTTCCACTGCCTTTGACAGGCCTATTCCTTTGGACGTCATCTGCCAGGCGGCTACCTGGGCATCAAAACACTCATTTGTGCAGCACTACACCCTGGATGTCCAAGCCAGAAAAGACCCGGCGTTTGGCAGGCCGGTGTTACAGTCCATCTTCGCCTGATCCCTCCTCCAGGTGAACATGGCACGGGTGCAGCTTGCTATGCGCCCATTCGTGTAAAGCACAGAGACTACGTCGAAGAACGACAGGTTGTTTACCTGTAACTTGGATTCTTCTAGTGGTCATCTGTGCTCTTACATGCCCTCCCATCCTCCCCTCTTTTAATGTCTTTTCTGCTAGTCTTTCAGATTTGCAGACTCAGAAGACTGAGGGAAGCCCACGAAGCCGCCTATATACTGTGGGGGCGGGGTTACCACCAAAAAGTTAGAACTCTAGCTTGGAAGCTCCGATGTGGTCTCTGTGCAGGCACAAAGCCCATTCATGTAAGAGCACAGATGACCACTAGAAGAACCCAAGTTACAGGTAAGCAACCTGTCGTTCTAATTCTTACTCTGTCCCTTCTGAATTCTAAAAGCAACATCTTTTATGGTTTGGACAATACCTAATAGGTACAAATCAGTCACCTATGCAACAAATATGGAGTACTATTTATAACCTTTGAGTGTATGGCTTTCTGCCCCTTTCATTAGCATCTCCCACTACTCCTCATATACACTTTACAGCTTACTAAGATGAGATAAGAAGAGCCAGTGGATACCTATCAAAGATCAAAGGTATTTTTCTTTAGAAGTTTTACTGTGAGTACATTTCTCTCACCCCCTTCAAGCACTATTCTTCACTGAATGACCATACTTACAGTTTATGAACAAGATGATTTCGGAGGTCCTGAGTAATATCTTCATGCCATTGTTTTCTAATTCCAGTGCCAGAAGGATGTGCTGCTGTTTGCATGGCCCCCAGACTGGCAACATTGGCATTTTTATTCATCATGGGACTGGAAGGAAATAGAGTGGGAGCTCAAACACACAACGTAGCATTGAACTAGAACTGTAAGGATTTACAGGTACCACAGGACACTGGGGATAGAGGCAAAACAATCCAAGTTCAGATTCCTATTCAGACATACAGCTCATTGAGGCACCCTGGTCTATAAGTGGTTCTTTCAACCTAATGTACACCTATGGGGTGTGATGATAAAATTAATTATGGTTATATTATCACCTGTTTTGAGATGACACCGATTGTTGGTGGCAGAGGCAAGACAGATTCTAGACCAATTTTCTTTGAGCTGTTTAATGTTTGTTTGTTTATTTATTCATTCATTTAGTCATTCATTTTTTATACCACCCTTCCGAAAAGCCTCAGGGTGGTTTACAATTAAAACAGAAACCATTTAAAAAAACAAAAATTAAAACTGACATATATATATATATATATATACACACACACACACACACCAATTAACAATTAAAACATCTTAAAAAACCATTAAACAATAAGAACAATTAAAACCCTGAAAACCAGGTTAGAGCATTAAAACGAATTAAAATCCTGGAAGGCCAGGCCAAACAAATGCTTTTAAGGGCTCTCCTGAAGGTCAATAAAGAATTAAGATTGCGGATTTTGGCTGGGAGTACATTCCACAGCCCAGGAGCAGCTACAGAGAAGGCCCGCCTCTGAGTCGCCACTACACGAACTGCTGGTAACTTGAGACGGACTTCCTCAGATGACCTTAATGTGCGGTGGGGATCATGCAGAAGACTACACTCTCTAAGGTAACTGACCCAAGCCGTTCAGGGCTTTAAAGGTAATAATAAGCACTTTGTATTTTGCCTGGAAACATATTGGCAGTCAGTGTAACTGTTTAAAAACAGGAAAAATAGGGTCTCTCCGGGTTGCCCCAGAGACCAATCTAGCTGCCACATTTTGAACTAATTGAAGTTTCCGGACTACGTACAAAGGCAGCCCCACGTAGAGCGCATTGCAATAGTCAAGCCGGGAGGTTACCAGCTGATGCACCACTGTTTTGAGGTCATCCTCTTCAAGCAATGGGCACAGCTGTTTTATGGCCTGGGTCCAGGAGTACTTCCAAGCTGAGCACCTGCTCCTTCTGGGGGAGTGTAACCCCATCCAGCAGAGGAAGATCTAACACACCCCTCAGATTCTGAGCCCCCACAATAAGCACCTCTGTCTTGCTTATATTCAGCTTCAACTTTATATCCCTCATCCAGCCAATTACTGCCTGTAGGCAGGCATTGAGAGAATGAGTGCCATTTCCTGAAGATGAAAAGGAGAAGTAGATTTCGGTGTCATCAGCATACTGATAACATCCAGCACCAAACCTCCTGATGATCTTACCCAGCGGTTTCATGTAGATGTTAAAAAGCATTGGTGACAGAATTGAGCCCTGAGGGACTCCATATAACAGCTCCTATTTTGAGGACCAACTGTCACCAAGCTCCACCATCTGGAATCTACCTGAGAGATAGGAGCGAAACCACTGCAAGGCAGTGCCCCCTATCGCCAACTCCCTCACGCGATCCAGAAAACTACCATGAGAGATCCAGAAGAACCAGCAGAGTCACACTCCCTCTGTCGATTGCCCAGTAAAGGTCATCCATCAGGCTGACCAAGGCTGTCTCAACCCCATAGCCAGCTCTAAAGCCAGTTTGAAATGGGTCTAGATAATCAGTTTCCTCCAAGACTGCCTGGAGCTGGTCGGCCACCACCCTCTTGATTACCTTGCCCAACCAAGGGAGATTGGAGATTGGCTTGTAACTGTCCATCGCTAAGGGGTCCAGGGAAGGCTTCTTAAGGAGTGGTCTAACCATTGCCTTCTTCAGACAAGGAGGTACTCTACCCTCCCTCAGCGATGCATTTATGAGCCCCTGGTGGTGCAGTGGTAAAACTGCCGCCCTGTAACCAGAAGGTTGCAAGTTCGATCCTGACCAGGGGCTCAAGGTTTACTCAGCCTTCCATCCTTCCGAGGTCGGTAAAATGAGTACCCAGAATGTTGGGGGCAATATGCTAAAATCATTGTAAACCGCTTAGAGAGCTCCGGCTATAGAGCGGTATATAAATGTAAGTGCTATTGCTAAGTGCTATTGCTATTATCTAGGCCACCTTTAACAATCTCCCTGCTAGACAGAAGCAGCCAAATTGGGCAAGGATCAAGAGAACAGGTGGTAGGCCACACCGCCCCAAGCAGCTTGTCCACATCCTCAGGAGTCACAGATTGAAACTGATCCAATCTAATACTGCAAGAAGGATTGCTGGACACCTCCTCCATAGACCTTGCAGAAATAGTGGAGTCCAAGTCGGCCCAAATACAGAAGATCTTATTCGCAAAGAACTCATTAAAGGCATCACAGCAGAGCAACTCCAGGGACTGATTGGGGACACTGTATTCCTTCAAAAGGTTAACAATTAAAGATTCAAATGTGATGGCTAGCTGTGCTTCAATTTTTGTCAAGGAAATAATTCCCTTAATTTCCAAGGCCAAGTTTTTCCAGAATCAAGTACATTTTATGCTACTTGGCCCTTCTTTGTTCTAGTCCCTTCTTCTCTTTGTTGCTGACACAGCACACTCGTCCCTTTGCTACGTGGACAAAAGCAACCCTGCCGCAATAGCCCTGTCCATAGTTCCAGCACCTTCAAATGGCAATCCCTAACTACTTTCAATCTTTTCTGCAACATGACTGTCCCTGAGAAGTGGAACTGTGCTGTTATAATTAAAGCCAAGGTTTGAGGATCACATTCAGGGTTTTATTTATTCTGCCCTTGTGTGGAACCACAGAAGTATATATTTCATTACTGGGTTCAGAATTCAACACCCTGGGCCTCTCAACGTTCACTCAAAAGGTTTCTAGTCCTTATCACAATATGGTTATCGACTCAAAGCTGGTTAAATCTTTAAGACAGAAGGGGTACATAGAATTTGCTGTGATCAGGCTTGAGTGCCCCACTTACATCCTTGCCCCATCCAATGACAAGCAGAAGCAGAGTTACTGTGAGCAATTCTTGCTTTAATTTGGCTTCTCTTGGCTCAGAATTGAACTTCTACAAAAGCATACACAGCCCTATTCATACTGTATGTTATAGTTCAAACCCTGTACTATACAACACATGCACCAGTATGCATAACCTTCCAAATAACAGGATGCAATCTCTTCACCCATTACATTCAAATTTCAGTTGACAGATCTAGCTGTTCCAGAGCATGCAACATCATTACGAAATTAAGGACAAATGAAAACAAATACCACCTACTACAAAAAGAGAGTAGCTATTAAAAAAGAATTAGGCTTTAATGACCCATGTACCTATAACCTTTACCAAAATGAGTTCTCAGGTACAGGCTGAGCCTGTAGCGAGAAAACATTGATACAGTGCATACAGTAAGAATAATATGTCATACCCCAATACTAATTCAACTTCATCCCATTAAACATATTGTCCTCCTCAGACTGGACTATCTGGGAAACAATGAAATCTTTATAAAGAACTGCATTTGCAACAAGCCCAGGGATAACAATTTAATCCTATATCCTTTTTTCTAAAAAGGTCCTCATATTCAAACCCCCTTTTCTTTTTATTTCATATTCTCTCATACATAGATAGAATATTTTGCTCAATATATTTGAAATGGTACACTGTATACAATTAAAACAAAAAATAACTTACTTTTGAGAATTCATAGCTGAATGCAGCATTGGGTCAGATAACAAATTCTGGGGTTGAACACCAACACCTCCATTCACTCCCATAGGATTAGCATCTAGACAAGGAAAAGGAAGCAATTAACTATGCCCCACTAAAGATGCTTTGCTCTAGGTGCCCAGAAGTCCCAATGTAGCCTGTTTGCCAGGACAGAATTAACTCCCACCCTATCCACCCAGTTCAAAGCTGGAAAATCCCCCGATTCTTAGCTGTCAAACATGGTACTTGGGAACTATGCACAAGGCAACTTATTCTTGTGTGAGTAGCAATATTCAGCAATATTTGTATTGCTGGCTCTTAAAATTGGAAACATTTTCCCTAGTCAAGCTTTAATTGATAATTGAGCACAACCTAACATGTCCTGTGGACATGTGTCATCCAAAGGCAGGTCAAGGATGCTTTGCACTTGGCAGTATTTTCATCAATGGAAATTCAGTTACAAGATGCTGTTACTGGATAACTCATTCCTGTTGCATTAAGCATCAAGGCCCAAGCCTATTATTACAACTTCAAAGCACATGTATTTTTCATCCTGACTTAGTAATATTTCAGAGAGCAAGCAGACTTCCAAAGAGCCTTTCTAAGAATAGGATCACTGACTCCTAAGGCAGGGGCGTAGCAAGGTTGGAGTGGGCCCAGAAACAAGATTTTAAAATGGGCCCCCACCTCACTGAAGCTCAGCTCATGAAGTAAAGAAATCTTAAATGAGGATGAATAGTAGTAACAAAAAGCATAGTAACCCTATGTGCCACAAAACTCCTGCTAACTTGGCAAAGAGGCACCTTTTAACGTGGTGATTCTCTTTATTTAGCAGGGGGAGAGTAACTGGCCCTATCCACCCCCAGCACAGTACCTCCAGTGACTATTGCTGGTGTCTATCTTGTGTTTCTTTTTAGATTGTGAGCCCTTTGGGGACAGGGATCCATCTTCTCTCTCTCTGTCTCTCTCCCTCTCCCTCTCAACCGCCCTGAGCCATTTTTGGAAGGGCGGTAGAGAAATCGAATGAATGAATGAATGAATGAAATGAATGAATGAATGAACATCATCCTAAATTATTTTTTTAAAGGGTTTTGTAAATTGTGGACAATGCAAGTCATTTAATGGTACTAGAGAAAGACATGCTGTTCTGGTAGCTCCAGGTCTTAACACTCACATCAATTTCAGAGGATGAATACAACTGAAGAGAGCCCGGGCGGGTGCGCGGCTGGGGGAATCAGTCATGTGACTTGCCTCTGGGTGCCCCCCAAGGCAGTGGGCCCCCAGACAACTGTCTCCCCTTGCCCTATTATAGTTACACCCCTGTCCTTAGGAGACCTGGCAGGATTTTCCAGCCTGGCAATGTGTCATGTGGTTGAGGACATTCTTCATGGTGCAACAATGAGGGAGGTTGCACTGTCGCACCCCGTTTGCTTGTTCCTGCCGCTGACACTTGTGAGCATGTAAGAGGAGAACAAGCTGCTGTTGAATGAGCTTGCGTTTTTCTGGGTCTGCTGTAGGTGCTCCTGATCCCATACCTTGGGGGGCAGTTGACACAATCGCAGCCTGGAGATGAGAAACTGGAGAAGTCTGCTGTTGACCCTTCAGAAGGAAATACAGGAGAAAAACTGAAATCTAACCCTTATTTATTTTTATTTATTAGACATATATACTACCCTTCCTAAAGTGGCTCAGGGCTTATAGTTCTCTAAATCCACCAAATGCACAGTAAGTTATTTATCTTTTCAAACTTTGCTTTAACCATGAAATAGAACTAACTATACAATAGTTTGTTACAAGCATGACTGGGGCTTGCAAGCCTCCCTTTTGGGCATTAAGGGGAGAAATAATAAATAAAATGGAAAGTTCAATGACTTAACACTGTTTCATCAAAACTCTGTTGAAATCCTACTTTCAAGCATTTGAATGAAACGTGTGTGTTACAAAACACCAAAGGAAAGCTTTCCATTCTTTCCCCTTGTACACAGAGAGGGAAAGGAGATTAGCAAGGCCAAACATCATTTTTGCCACTGTATAAATAGTAGTGACACAAACAGTTGCAAAACTAAACTATGGGTACCTTCTCCTTTAATAAGCAGAATTAGTTCAAACAGGTACAAACTGTCTCAAGTTATTTCTAAAAACTATTGATCCCAAATAACAAGAAACATAGAATCTTGATTTGGATAAGGTAAAGGTAAAGTGTGTCATTGAGTCGGTGTCGACTCCTGGTGACCACAGAGCCCTGTGGTTGTCTTTGGTAGAATACAGGAGGGATTTACCATTGCCATCCCCACGCAGTATGAGATGATGCCTTTCAGAATCTTTCCTATAGCGCTGCTGCCCGATATAGGTCATTCACATAGTCTGGGGAACATACCAGCAGGGATTCGAACCGGCAACCTCTGGCAAACTGGTGCATATATGCTTGAAGCAAGCTTTTGAGTTACACAAGACTCTTTCTCAGGCCAAACATTGATAAAAATGGGAATGATAACAAGTTGCTGTTCAGGTTATACAGCTTGCCCAGTTTACAAGGAGGACAAAGGAATGCCAATGCCAGCTACTGACTTTGGCTGAGGATGGAGCAACTAGCTGAAAGTCAAGGCTTCATCCAGCAAGGAATTCCTCATTAGAAACAATTTATTATTTGAGAGAAAACAGATTTAACTTCAGGGTTCTTGGCCTTAGGCCCTCAGATGTTGTTGGACTACAGTTCTCATTACCCCAAAGCACAATGCCCTGGCTATATTGGCTGGGGATGATGCGAATTGTAGTCAAACAACAGAGAACACAAGGTTGAGAAACCTTGGATTAGCTTTCATCCTTAAAACAACCACCACCACCATCTCCTGGCAAGCCTTCCGTGTTTTCAACAGCTTCAGAACAGGGCAAAACTCAACAAGTTCCTGCCCACCCCCAGTAGCTTACAGCCTCAAATAAGGCAGGCTTCAAAACGCACCTCTCGGGCCTTTTAGGCCCGTTTTTCGGCTCATTCAGGCCTTGCTAAAAACAGCGTGGTGGCCAAAATGGCGGCTGCCGTGCATGCACAAAAGGCCTCTGCGAGGCCTGGCATGACCCACGGCCTCGCAGAGGCCATTTGTGCATGCACTGTGGCCATTTTTGTTTGGGCACCCATTTAAAAAAAAACACGCAATTTGGGCTGCCGTGCTGCTTTTAGCAAGGCCCAAACGGGCCAAAAAACAGGCCTAAAAGGCCCGAGGGGGTACGTTTTGAAGGCTGGAGGGAAGAGGGGGAACCTCTGCACGCGCACCCCCACCACCTCAATGATCATTAAAAAAAAAATTAAGTGTTTAAAATTCGCGAACCCCCCGAACCATCGGGATGGTTTTGGTTCTGGGGGTTATTGAGCCGGATGGTGTTTGGTCTGGGGGTCGAACCATCGAACCCCCAAACCAAAACCACGAACCTCGAACCCCCGAATCTGTCTGCACATCGCTACCCAACATAGCTGCCCCACTGGAGCTGTTCCCTGCAGCTTCCTCTGCCTTGTCTGCTCAACCCCACCAGGACCCAACCAGCCTGGAACCATTTCACCCCCCACATAACAGGATATGCCGCCATCTGGTTAGTCCGCTGGGTTACATTGAACGTATTTGTTATCTGCTTCTAATTGGAGGCAAGGGACCTTTCCAAGGAAGACCCTCAGGACGTTGCTGTTTTCCCAGGCTCTTAACTGAAAATTTTAATGTTTTATTCAATGAGATTGTTTTTTATCTGTTTTATGAAAGTTAACTGTTTTATATTGTTTTTACATTTATGTTAACTTTATACATTGCCTAGAGATGTGTCTATCAGCCGGTATAGAAATACAGGTGGACCTCGTCATCTGGAGATTCTGTATCCATGGATTTGAAGTCAGGGAAGAGACACCCAACCTCGGCATACATGGGGGGTGGGCAGACATCAATTTTGCATATCTGTGGGTCAGGGTTGGCCAGAAATGACCATGGAGGTCATTTATGTTGGAAGTGAAGGACTCTGCGCTGTCTCATGTCTCAGTGACAGAGCGGGACAGATTAGTGAGTCAGAGGGCTAGAGGGGTCAAGACATTGGTCATCCCTTCTCTACTGCTCTGACACTATCCCTTTGATATGTAGATTGCTACTCTCAGGGACTTACTTACTTCCTGCCCCTTCCTCTTCCCTTTTTCTTCTCCCTTGCAACCCACACACTCCTCTCTCCCTGCACCATGTGTACAGAGATGCAGAAACCATCCCTCTGTATCCAGCTAGCTAGCTAGATTAGAGATCCTATCTCTCCACTTTCGTATCTAGAATGGAGTTCTCCAATAAAGACTCTTTATATTGATTTGAAACTATGAACTGGCTCCAAGTTTCTTTTACTTTCAGCATACACGCATGCCTAGGCAGACTCAGCTGTGTTTTGCCTCAGTGCGCTCTGCTGTTATAGAAAGGTATCTCTTACCAGAGAGAATTCCCAACAATTTCTGCCTGCCATTTTAGGAATTGGAGCCACAAAATGGCTCCTTTTTTAAAAAACTCGATTTTCGGGGCACAGTGTGACTTGGGAGGAGCAGCAGAGACAGGTAATGAGCTTCACACATACACACACAGTCAAAAACTGGTCAATTTTCAGCCGTTTTCAGGCAAAAATGGCTGACCTGTAACCTAACCCCCGCAATCTCATAGGATCAATAATTCTATATTTGCAGTTTCCTTATCCGCGGTAAAGCCGCGGAGCGAACCCCCGCGTTTATCGAGGTCCACCTGTATGATAAAGACAGGGTCGGGCTGTAAGGGTTTTTTGGACTGTGAGCCTTTTGGGGACAGAGAACCATCTTATTTTTCTATGTAAACTGCTTTGGGGTGACATATACATGTTTACAGTGATGGCTGCTGCTATCTGGGACTGTGATGGGCAAGAATGCTAGTTGCAAAGACCTCACTGAACATTACATGAGTATGCCCATTATTTCTAATAGGCCTACTTACAGGCAGCAGACTGCATTACTTGAGCCAATCAAATCTAGCAGCAACAAGAATCCCTCCCACACACCCTCAAAAAGAAAAGAAAACAGCCCATGGTTGGTAAAAGGTAACTTACAGTGTCTTGCCAACCAGGGGAAAAAAAGAGGCAGCCTATCTGCTGGGAGACAAAGAACTTCCTGCTTCCTCCTCCAGCTTCTGCAGCTTCCTCCCCATTCTTCTACTAGATGGAATAGCCTGCTAATCAAGGCCATTCCCTCACCTCCTTGCTTTGGGCATCCTGCATCACCGCCTCCCCAGATTAGACATAAAAAGGCAAAAGAGACACATGTGCATAAAACATCCCAGGACAGCATCCTGGCATGACCTGATTACACCCCTGGCTATAATCATGATAATTTCTCTTTAAGCATGGGCCCAATTACCAAAATCAAGCACATCCAACACTGTACACTCACCAAGACAAACTCCAGCTAGCACCAACAAGCATGCTCAATGGTAAAGGAGGTCACCATTTATTCCTTCACTTGCAGCCCATTTTTAAAGAATACTGAATCTTCTTAGCTTCTAATAGCAACTGGACATGAGAGTCATAGGCTTGCTCCAGTGTGGACCAATGCTCCCTCTAAGGCGTGCACATGGGCACATACACACAAGGTTTTTGACGTTTGCTCAGTTAATTTTAGATCTCACTCAGGAAGGCTGCACTCTGAATGCACATGCACACACTGTCTTGATGCTGCCACCCAGAACAAAACTCATTCCGCACACAGTTGAAAAACATTAGAGGGAACACTGGTGTGGACTAAGATTTTTTAAGGTTTTTAGCTCTCAACTCTTTGTAACTCAACCACATGGACTATGTTTTCATCTTCCTTTCAAAACTTACTACTACCCTCCAGAACAAACATTTCGGGCTATTCACGTAGAAGTTTCCTTACAGTCAATGGACTTTATTTATGAGCAGCTTGATGACAGGATTATTTTCTTCATGAATAGTTCAATTCTGAGCTGTGAAACAGAGTTTCTGCCTAGAATTCACAACTTTACAAAGGCTGAAAGCTTTAGTAAAGCTTCCATTTTATCAGTTTATCATTAAATCAGTCAACTGAAGCTTTAATTTATTTATCAGGAGCATGGGTGTGGCTGAGAGACTCCTGCCTGCAACTGTCAGGTATTCTTCCCAGAGTGGCCCCATTATCTAGAGGAATATCTTGCCGTACTCACACATATAGTTTTCCATTCAAATGTAAACCAGGACAGACCCTGCTTAGTAAGGGGACAATTCATGCTTGCTACCACAAGACATCTGGCTTGTTTTGAGCCAGAACTTTACAACATGTTCTGGATTGGAAGCCCCTCCTTGGACCATCATTCCACCTCCATGTGGAGGAATCTACCCTTTGCCTCCATGAAAAGGGGTAACAGCAGTATGAGAAGTGGGATAAACCTCTATTACATACATATCATATACTAACATCTGACTTCTCAAGATGAAGGAGTTGAAAGTGTTGTTCCAAGTCCATTTCTTCCATTTCAGGCAAAGATTGCTGGTAATACTGCTGCTCAGGAACTGCCTGTTGACAATTCATATCTGCACTTGTTATGGACAATAGATTTTATACCTGCTCATCCATGTTTACACCTGGATTTGAAGGCTAAAAAGCAAGCCACAAAACAAACAAATCCAAACATTAAGTAGAACTAAATGTTTTGGCAAATTATTTGCTTCATTTTGCATTTCAGAACCAGACCATATTTCAGGCAAGTCTGTCCACCTGTCTGTTTTCAGATATGAAAATATGCTATGTCACACATTAGGTATGACCAACATTTGCCTACCATAGAGGAATGCTTAGTTGTACTCTTCACCACTCCCACCAAATGCATATACCATCTCCCTTACCAGGGAGTACCTGGTACTCCCTGGAAGTACCTGGAATACCATCAATACCATCTCCCTTACCAGGGCCCCTGTGAGACAGTTGACTTACACTGAGTGTGCATTTTTTAGGCTGGGAACTAGGGATAGATTGGGGATTCTGTTGGTGTACCGATCACCCCGCTGCCTGACTCCCTAACTGAGCTGACGGAGCTGGTCATGGAGTTGGTGTTGGAGTCTCCTAGACTTTTGGTGCTGGAGGACTTCAATATCCATTTTGGGGCTGGCTTGTCTGGTGCAGCTCAGGAGTTCATAGCAGCTATGACAACTATGGGCCTATCCCAATTAGTTTCTGAACCAACTCATGTTGCCAGCCACACACTTGATTTGGTCTTCTGTTCGAATCAGGGGGGTGTTCCGTGGGTGGGGGATCCGGTGGTTTCCTCATTGTCATGGATGGAGCCCCTGGTGGCGCAGTGGTAAAACTGCCGCCCTGTAACCAGAAGGTTACAAGTTCGATCCTGACCAGGGGCTTAAGGTTAACTCAGCCTTCCATCCTTCCGAGGTCGGTAAAATGAGTACCCAGAATGTTAGGAGGCAATATGCTAAATCATTGTAAACCGCTTAGAGAGCTTCTAGCAATAGAGCGGTATATAAATGTAAGTGCTATTGCTATTGCTATTGCTACCTGGTTAAGGTTGGTATCATGGCCACAATCTACCCCTGCAGGGGTTATAGACCTATTAGGATGGTCCGCCCAAAAAGGCTGCTGGATCCAGTAGGTTTCCAAAAGGCCTTGGAGGTTTTGAAGCTGGTGTGGCCGGTGATTCTGTCGATGCCCTGGTGGGAACCTGGAATAAGGAACTCACCAGGGCAGTAGACACGATTGCTCCTAAGCGTCCCTCCAAACCTGCTTCAAAAATGACCCCCTGATATACCGAGAAGTTGCGATGGCTGAAGCAGCTGGGTAGGCAACTGGAACGCAAGTGGAGGAGAATTTGGCTCGAATCTGACAGGATGCAGCATGGGAATCATTTGAAGGCTTATGTGGTGGCAGTGCATGCGGCAAAAAAGGAATTTTGGTTAGCGTACATTGCGTCCGCGGGTTCACATCCAGCAGAGCTATCCCAAGTTGTGAGGAGTGTAATTTCTGCTCCTTCTGCTTCAAATCAGTTCCCAGAGGCACTCTGCTGTGATGCTTTTGGTGGGTTCTTTGCGGACAAAATCTCTTGTATTCGGGCCAACTTGGACTCCACTATTTCTGCAGGGTCTATGAAGGAGGTGTCCAGCGATCCCTCTTGCAGTGTTAGATTAGATTAGTTTCAATCTGTGACTCCTGAGGATGTGGACAAGCTGCTTGGGGCGGTGCAGCCCACCACTTGTTCTCTGGACCCTTGCCCAACTTGGCTGCTTCAATCTAGCAGGAAGATAGTTGGAGGGGGCCTAGTTAAATGCATCGCTGAAGGAGGCTAGGGTGCCTCCATGTTTGAAGGAGACAATAGTTAGACCTCTTCTTAAGAAGCCTTCCTTGGATCCCTCAGCGATGGATAGTTATAGGCAAATCTCCAATCTCCCTTGGTTGGGTAAGGTGATTGAGAGGGTGGTGGCTGACCAGCTCCAGGCAGTTTTGGAGGAAACTGATTATATAGACCCATTTCAAACTGGCTTTAGAATGGGCTATAGGGTTGAGACAGCCTTGGTCGGCCTGATGGATGACCTTTACCAGGGAATCGACAGAGCGAGTGTTACTCTGTTGATTCTCTTGGATCTCTCGGGGGCGTTCGATGCCATCAACTATGGTATCCTTCTGGGTCGCCTGGGGGAGTTGGGAATAGGGGGCACTGCTTTGCAGTGGTTCCGCTCCTATCTCTCAGGTTGATTCCAGATAGTGGAGCTTGGTGACAGTTGCTCCTCCAATGCTTTTCAATATCTACATGAAACTGTTTGGTGAGGTCATCAGGAGTTTTGGTGCTGTGTGCTATCAGTATGCTGATGACACCCAAATCTGCTTCTCTTTTTCATCTACATCATCAGGAAATGGTGTTCATTCCCTAAATGCCTACCTACAGGCAGTAATGGGCTGGATGAGGGATAACAAATTGAAGCTGAATCCAAGCAAGACGGAGGTACTCATTGTAGGGGCTCAGAATCTAAGGGGTGAGTTAGATCTCCCTGTGCTGGATGGGGTTACACTCTCCTGAAAGGAGCAAGTATGCAGCTTGGGAGTACTCCTGGACCCAGGCCTCACCTTGGTATCTCAGGTGGAGGCCATGGCCAGGAGTGCTTTCTATCAGCTTCGGCTGATTTGACAGCTGAGTCCATTCCTTGAAGAGGACAACCTCAAAACAGTGGTGCACTAGCTGGTAACCTCCAGGCTTGAGTACTGCAATGCGCTCTATGTGGGGCTGCCTTTGTATGTAGTTTGGAAACTTCAGTTAGTTCAAAATGCAACAGCCAGACTGGTCTCCGGGGCAACTCGGACAGACCATATTATGCCTGTTTTGAAACAGTTGCACTGTCTGCTGATATGTTTCCGGGCAAAATACAAAGTGCTGGTTATTACCTTTAAAGCCCTGAATTGCTTAGACCCAGGTTACCTTAGAAAGCGCCTTCTTCTGTATGATCCCCACTGCACGTTAAGGTCATCTGAGGAGGTCCGTCTCCAGTTACCACCGGTACATCTGGCAGCGACTCAGAGGCAGGCCTTCTCTGTAGCTGCTCCTGGACTGTGAAATGCACTCCCTGCACAAATCTGTAATTTGAACTCTTTATTGGTTTTTAGGGGAGCCCTTAAGACCTATCTGTTTGGCCTGGCCTTCCAGGGTTTTAAAATTGTTGTAAAGAGTGTTTAAATATACCTGTTTTTCAAGGTTTTTAAACTGTTTTATTGTTTAACTGTTTTATGGTATTTTATAACTTAATTGTTGATTGATTTTAATTGTGTGGTTTTTTAATTTGTAAACTGCCCTGAGCCAATTTTGGAAGGGCAGTATAAAAATTGAATGAATGAATAAAAATATATCATATTGAGCAACTGTAATCCAACCGCATCGTTGGCACTAAACTCTTAAAACAAGGTATATTGAGTTATGGGGGGGAATATTACTCTCTAAAGAATCTGGAGCCACGGCTGGAGAATTCACAGAGTAAGAACTGGCCATTTGTGCCTGTGTATGAGCAGCTGGACCAGGGATGCACAACTCAAATGCCCTGGTGGACCAGAACTAACCATGACTTGATGTGCAGGGGCCAAGGTTAATTTTTAGCTCATTAATTATTGCATTAAAATTATTGAAGATAAAAACAGTAGTTGACATCCAGAATAAGTTACTTGTCTCATTAAAATCAATGGAACAAGTCAGTCATATCCCATTAACTAATGGGACTACTTATTAGTAACGTGAGAAAATGAGACCTGAAGAAAATTATTTTTTGTATCCTAAAATTAGTGAAAATGTTTGTCTTATAGCTGTTGTTGAAGAGAGCCTTGCAAGCTCAAGGTACCCATTCTAGAATCTAAGAACCAGGCAGGCCCATAGCGAGCTGGTGGCATAGTGTGTACCTGCCACACCAAAAAAATTTCTTCCTCCCCAGCCTCACTGACTGTTTTCACTGGACATTTTATAACCTGCCACCCCTGACTTCTGCAATCCCTCCCAAAAAATCTTTTGAGGCTGGCTACAAGCCTGCAACCAGGGCAATATTAATTCTAACTATATCACCTTCTCAGAACATTCCCCACCCACCCCAGGCAGACTGTTGCAAAACTCCAGAAGCACAACCACCGACCATTCTTCACTGTGCATGAATAATACTTCCACATGCAAATACATCTATCCTGAATCTATAGTATCTTGTACACCATTTTTGTGTCCTTGCACTCCCCTGCCCAGGATATTCCCAACCAAGAGTTCCCGGCAACCAAGCATCCTGCAGCCTCTCCACCAAATAGTGGTAAGGCTCCTGATGCACTTTTGAAGGCGAGCTCCTGCACATTCCACGTTAGTTCTGGGAGTGTCTGATAGACCCTTCAGGGCGCCGTGCTCTCTCAAGCAGCACCCAGTTCAGGAAGTTGCATTGCCCCTTCCTTGCTTCTGCTGCCTCCAGCTTGCGTCTGATGATGGACAGAGGCAAGTGGGGCACATCATCGCAGGAAGACTGAGCAGGAATGAGCAGCGCGCCCCTTCCTGCACTGGACCACTTGCAGCTGATGCAAGCTGGAAGCAGCCAGCCAAGAAGGGCTTCCAGCAGGAGAAGGGTAAGCAGAAACTGGACAGCAGAGCGCTCCCTGGAAGGGGAGGGTGAAAGGAAGGAGAAAGAGGTATGGAGGCAGCTGTCTCTGCCCCATTCTCCAGGGCATGTCCAGCAGCTCCACCTCGGTTTGCCTTCACACCAGCGGGAGGCAGACAAGCTAGCCAGGAGGAACAAGAGGGGCTCTGTGGCTTCCTTGCAGCCTGAGTAGCCGGAGCAGCAGCGTGAGTCCTCTTGAGTGTGACTGACCTGTAAGGAGCCGGTGATTGAAATGGGGAACTGAGAGGCTGATGGGCGTGGTCGTGGTGCTTGCAGGTCCGATGTCCACCCAAGCAAGCCACGGGGTGCCTTTCTGTGAATGCTTCCTAGAAGCCTTTTTTGGTGAAGGCTTCTAAGAAGGGACTGGGTCCATGGATGGTGGGGGTGGTGAATGCCTCTCTAAGGCAAGGGGTGGTGCCCCCTCAGCTGAAGGAGGCAGTCATCAGGCCCCTCCTAAAAAAGCCCTCATTGAACCCAGATGATCTGAATAACTTCTGACCAGTTTCTAACCTCCCCTTCTTGGGCAAGGTGTTGGAGAGCGTGCTGGCATCTCAGCTCCAGGCTGCCCTGAATGAATCTGATTACTTAGATCCTTTCCAGTCTGGCTTCTGACCTGGATATGGGATGGAAAACTGCCTTGGTCGCTCTGGTGGATGACCTATACTGGGAGATAAACAGAGGGAGTGTGACTCTGTTGATTCTCCTGGACCTCTCAGCAGTTTTCGATACTATCAGCCATGGTATCCTTCTGGGACGTCTCTCTGGGTTGGGACTTGGGAGCATGGTTATACAGTGGCTCCGTTCCTACCTTGAGGGTCATACTCAGAAGGTGGTGCTGGGGGATGTTTGGCCTTTGGGGTGCCACAGGGATCTATTCTGTCCCCCATGCTGTTTAACATCTACATGAAACTTCTGGGAGAGGGTCATCCGTAGGTGTGGGCTGCAGTGTCATCAATATGCTGATGACACCCAGCTCCACCTATCTTTTAAGTCAGCATACACCAGGGCGACAGTGGATGGTCTGAACCATTGTTTGGAGGCTGTTCTGGACTGGATGGGGGTAAACAAGCTGAAACTTAATACGATACAACGGAAGTGCTCTGGGTTGGTAAAACTGATTATCTGAGTAGTGAGGTAAATCTGGTCTTGGATGGAGTCACACTCCCTCTGAAAGACAAAGTCTGCAGCTTGGGGGTGCTTCTGGACCTAACGCTGTCCTTGGAGGCACAGGTGACAGCAGTGTGCAGAAGTGCCTTTTACCAGCTACAGCTGGTGTGCCAGGGGCAACCCTACTTGGAGACCCTACCTGACCTCAGTCACTCATGCTTTGGCAACGTCCAGATTGGACTACTGCAATGCGCTGTATGTGGGGCTGCCCTTGAAGATAGTTCAGAAGCTTCAGCTGGTTCAGAATGCTGCAGCAAGGATGCTCATGGGTGCAAATCGCTTCACGAGTATTACACCTGTCCTGCGTCAGCTTCATTGGCTACCAGTCCACTTCCAGGCTAGATTCAAGGTGCTGGTATTGACCTTTAAAGCCCTACACGGCTTGGGACCGGGGTACCTGTTGGACCGCATTTGCCCATATTAACCTGCCAGGGCCCTCCGCTTGTCATCTGAGGCCCCGCTCATGGCTCCACCATGAGCAACAGAGATCCGATTGCTGAGGACTAGAGACAGGGCCTTTTCGGATGTGGCCCCTTGGCTTTGGAACGCCCTCCCGGAAGAGCTTCACCATGCTCCCTCTCTCAGTGTTTTTAAGAACGAACTAAAAATGCCTCTTTTTAAAGAGGCTTTTAAATTTTTCATCTGTTGTGCATATCTAGTAGATTCTTTAGTTTTTATAATGCTTAGTTTTTAGCATTAAGATTTTAATTTGGAATTTTAAATGCTAATTTTGATTGTGTTTTTAGCTTGGATTTTTAACTTGGTTA
The DNA here is from genome assembly GCF_027244095.1 of Hemicordylus capensis. NCBI lineage: Eukaryota > Metazoa > Chordata > Lepidosauria > Squamata > Cordylidae > Hemicordylus > Hemicordylus capensis. Next base: position 214,679,644 of record NC_069661.1, on the reverse strand, counting down.
ATTTGGTTAATTGTATTCATCTGGTTTTATATTGTAACTGTTTTATAAATGTTGTGACTAGCCCCGAGCAGTAATGTACTGGAGAAGCAGGGTATAAATGTTTAAAATAAATAAATACAATAAATTCTGGAGAAGTAGAAAGGAGCAGCAAGAGAGGCATTGGGAGGAAGGGGGAAGTCAAGCCCCATTCAAGACTGTTCTTTGTGGTTTTGGCATGGGGAGAGCTTGGCTCTGCTTTTTCAAAAGGGCTCTTCCTCACCACACGAGCCAGCAAGAAAGTCCTGCCAGCCAAATCTGGCCCAGGCAGCTGGCCATGTGTTGTGCAAGGCAGGTCCCATGCAACTATCTTTTAAATAACCCCAGGAAAACCGAGCAAAGAAATTTCTGCATCACAAATCCATCTCCGCGCTCTGCGTCCCAAGCAACCCCACCCAGGCTTGGCAGGGGCATTCCCCTCCCCACCCACTTGCGCAAGAAGCGCAGCTCCTCAGCACACAACAGAGCCGGATTCTAAGCAAAGTTTCACAAAGTTCCACAATTCAAACCTTCCAAGAAAGAGAAGCCAGGGCTGGTGCACTGCCAAGCCCATGAAATGCCCACCTGTGGAGGGCTCAGTTTCAGCCATCAAGTTGCCCCTGCTGCTGCCCCCGCCAACTGGCACACCTTTGCTGGTGTGGAGCTCGGAGAAGGGTTGACCTACACATCACCTAACCGTGTCCCCCTATGGCCCACCATCCCTACTTCCGGCTCAGGAAGAGGTGGAGGCCCCGAGGAGATGAGGCAGCGAGTGTAGGGTGCGAAGCCCTGTTCTGCGCCCACTGCCCCTGCCTCAGTCTCCTCCTCCTCCGCCTGCCCGCCCACCCAGACCAGTCTTCCTGCTCCCAGAAGACTGGGTGCGTGGGTAGGGGAAGCAGAAGAGGAGGTGGTGGGCACAGGACAGACGGCTTGAGAAGCTCAGTCCTGCTGCACCTGGCTTCACCAATACCCCACCACACCTCTTCTCCTTTGGCTGGCCACCGCCCAGCCGCTCTGGGAGGCAGCAGCAACTGCTGCTCCTGAAGAAAAAAATACAAGGGAAGAGCAATGGGCGGCAGCAGCCAGGCTTTGCCTGAGCCACCAGAAGTCCTAGGGTTGGCCCTGATTTATACCCATGTAAACTACTTTGGGGACTTGTGTTGAAAAGCGGTCTATAAATATCCATCATAGTCGTACCTCTACTCACCCCAGACTCCGCAGCAGCTACGCCCGTGTTGGCAGCTACGCTCACTATCTTCCGCCTCCCAGAGAGACGTCCCCTCTTGCTCTGGCCCTGCCCCTGTGGTCCCACCTCCATGGGAGGAGAATCTTCCATGGTCTTATGTATAAGTGTATTTCTGGACTAACATGGCTTTCCTGCTTGACATGAGTGGAGCCATTTTTGTGCCAGAGCTGCTTGGCAGCTGGAAAGAATAACCCTTGTGCACATGAACTGACTGTTCAGCAGTTTTTCTGTCCTGTGCCAATGTCTTATATGCCACTGAACAGAGACCAGTCTGACCTTAATGAGGAGAAAAAACACAAATAAACCATTTTTGTCCCCACTTGGAGCAAAATCTAAAGTGCCAAATAAACAAAATGGAAAATAGGAGGGGCAGTGAAGAGAATGCTCTCCGTGTAGTAGTAGTAGTGCTCAGAGCACACATAGAGAAGGAATTTTAATCATGAGCTGATCAGGTAGTCAGATAGGCAACCTATGGATGGCTGAAAAAATGTACTTTTAAAGAAGCAGTGTGGACTGGTTACCTCTTTTATGATGGGGCCAGTCTCTTTTGAGATTAGAAACAACAGCTTTGAGGTGTACTTTTTATTTTAAATAATGCTTTTTGAGATGCCAGGAAGAGCTAAAGAATCATGCAAGCTAGAGTTAACCATTTGAGGCCAAAATTTTTCAAGGTTCTTTTACGACTATGGGAGAGATATGAGTTTTTCAACCCTTGATTATTGATTAGTGTTGATTGTTGATTCTCAAAAATCTTGTTTTAACTTATGCATTTATTTTGATGCAAACCTTTTCAATATAAACCTGTTCTTCTTTTCCAAGAAGAGCCATTTATAGATTTTGTTAGACAGTCACAAAACAGAGGGTAGTTTTCACAAAGGAGGAAAGAAGTGGGGTCCCCCTAGGGATATACTGGGGTGAGTGCTCTTTAACTTATTAATAATGATCTAGAAGTTGGGGTACACAGCAGAGTGGGCAAATTTGCAGATGACACTAAACTATTTAGGGGAGTAAAATCCAAAACAGATTGTGAGGACCTCCAAAAGGATCTCTCCAAACTGGGCAAGCAGGCAATAACACGGCAAACGCAGTTCATTCATTCATTCGATTTCTATACCGTCATTCCAAAAACAATGGCTCAGGGCAGTTTACATAGAAACATAATAAATAAATAAGATGGATAAATAAATAAGATAAGTTCAATGTAAGTAAGTGTAAAGTGATGCATATTAGGGCAAAAAACCCCAACTTAATGTATACAGTGATGGGGGCTGAGCTCAGAAGCATAGGGAGGCTGGTGGCGGCCCGCTGGCAACGCCCCCTGCATCTGATGTCAGACACGGAGTGGCTGCCCCCACATCTGACATCAGATGCAGGGGGCGTGGTCTTCCTCCCTAGCAGGGCTGCGCGGTCCCATTTGGGAGGGAGAATGACCTGCCCTACTGCATCGGCAGCAAGACCAGGAGCGGCTCTCCCTGCCTTTAAGGCAGGGAGAGTCACCCTGGCTGCACTGCCAATGCAGCACAGGCCGATTTCGGTTTCACAGGCCGATTTCAGTTACGACCAAAATAACATGTCTTCTGACGTCAGACACGGGGGGTGGGGGCATGTCTGGGGCTGTGCTCGCAACCCTGGATTGGTAGCTGCCCGGGTTCTTTGAACCCTTTCACCCAATGGTGGCTCTGCCCCTGGCTGAGCTGTCAGTGACAGACTGGGAGAGAGATCTTGGGATTGTGGTGGACAGCTCATTTAATGTGTCAACTCTGTGCATGGAGGCTGTGAAGAAAGCAAAATCCATGCTAGGGCTCATTAGGAAGAGGATTGAAAATAAAAATACTACTATTATAATGCCCTTATACAAATCTATGGGGTGGACACATTTGGAGTACTGTGTACAATTCTGGCCACTGTATCTTATGAAGGACATTGTAGAACTTGAAAAGGTACAGAAGAGGGCAACTAAGATGATGAGGGGCCTGAGCTTGGAGCCTTCCTTATGAAGCAAGGCTACAGCATCTGGGGCTGTTTAGTCGGGAAGAGGCAACTACAGGGAGACATGGTAGAGATTTTTTTTTAACATTTTATTTTAAAGAACATTACAGTCCAAGACACTCCCCAAAATGAAACACTTTCATATAAAGTTTTAAAAGAAAGAGAAAGAAGAAGAAGAAAAGAGAAAAGAAAAGAAAAGAAAGGAAAAGAAACCCCCCCCGACAAACAATGCATATATATGTAATCACCTTCTAAAGCACATACAATTCATTAAATTTTGAACATATAGCTTGAAACTCTTATTTGCCTAAACAGAAAAAAAAAACAAAACCCAATTCAAATGCAGATAATGAACACATTTCAGTAGTCCAAAACTGAAGTTCCAGAGTAAATCTGCTTTTCCAATGTTGAATTATAATCTTTTTGGCCACTCCCCAAGCATGAAGAATCCATAGTTGTTGATAAAAGTGTTAAATTCCATATCCTGGGAATATATCCCAGGAGAACATAGCTAACTTTAAAACACAACGATAATTGCAGTGTCTTATTTACAATTTTATAGACTTCATCCCAAAAAGATGCTATAATTGGGCATGACCAAACCATATGTGACAATGTCCCCTCATAAATATTACATCTCCAGCAAACTGCGTTCTGAACCCAGCCCTTTCTGAACATCCTCTGGAGAGTCGAGTAAGAGCAAAACAAATGTTTTTGCTGAACAAGTCTGAATTTAAGATCTATATATGCTCATCGGGAAGAGGCAACAACAGGGAGACATGGTAGAGATTTATAAAAGTATGCACAGAGTAGAGAGAGTGGACAGAGAAATCCCCCCTCCTTCTCTTGTTACGGGATCTGGATCTCAGATCTAACAGAACACCCTCACCCACCTACCCCAGTTTGGTGTTCACCCCTACTGGAGAGTTGGCATGGTTAACGTGTCTATGAGAAAATAGTGCAGAAGTAAATTGGCGCAGCGGGGAAGTAACTTGCCTGGGGAGCAAGAGGTTGAAGGTTCAAATGCTCACTGGTATGTTTCCAAGACTATGGGAAACACCTATATCGGGCAGCAGCGATATAGGAAAGTGCTGAAAGGCATTGCCTCATACTGTGCGGGAGATGGCAATGGTAAACCCCACCTGTATTCTACCAAAGACAACCACCGGGCTCTGTGGTCACCCGGATTCGACACTGACTCGATGGCATAGCTTTACTTTTTTAAAAGCAGTGCTTTAGTACTGGAGTTTGGAATAACCTAGGAAGACCTAAAGAGGGAGGAGCATGGCAAATGTGTTTACGAAGATGAATACAACTAATATTTATATACTGCTTTTCAACAAGTTCCCAAAGATATAGATAGCTTACATAGGAAGCTGCCATATACTGAGTCAGATCATTTGTCTATCTAGCTCAGTATTGTCTTCACAGACTGGCAGCAGCTTCTCCAAGGTTGCAGGCAGGAATCTCTCTCAGCTCTATCTTGGAGATGTGAGGGAGGGAACCTGAAACTTCCTGCTCTTCCCAGAGCAGCTCCATCCCCTTAGGAGAATATCTTACACTGCTCACACTTCTAGTCTCCCATTCACATGCAACCAGGGCAGACCCTGCTTAGCTAAGGGGACCTCCAGCTGAAGGACCTCCATATTATAATGCCCTTATACAAAACTATGGTGCGGCCACACCTGGAGTACTGTGTACAATTCTGGTCACCACATCTAAAAAAAGCCATTGTAGAATTGGAAAAGGTGCAGAAGAGGGTAACCAAGATTATTGGGGCCTAGAGCACCTTTCTTAGGAGGCAAGGCTACAACACCTGGGGCTATTTAGTTTAGAAAAAAGACGATTGCAGGGAGACATGATAGAGGTCTGTAAAATCATGCATGGTGTAGAGAAAGTGGACAGAGAGAAATTCTTCTCCCTCTCACATAACACTAGAACCAAGGGTCATCCCATGAAACTGATTGCCACAAGATCTAGGACCAACGAACAGAAGTACTTTTTCACACAACGCATAATCAACGTGTAATTCTCTGCCACAAGATGTGGTGACAGCCAACGACCTGGATGGCTTTAAGAGGGGTTTGGATAACTTCATGGAGGAGAGGGTCTATCATCAGCTACTAGTTGGAGGACTATAGGCCACCTCCAGCCTCAAAGGCAGGATGCCTCTGAGTACCAGTTGCAGGGGAGTAACGGCAGGAGAGAGGGCATGATGGGCCTAGATGGGCCTTGGGTCTGATCCAGAAGGGCTGTTCTTATGTTCTTATTCACATTTATCTACTCTGAAAATTCAACTGCATCTCAGTGAAAATCTATAGCCAGTAAAGTACCCTGTTTAACAAAGTGATCCCCAGTTGCTACATGTGAAGTTGTGCAAATAAACCTGGGATTTATGCATATAAGCATCCTTGTCCAGAGTCAATATAGATCTGACTTCATCAACACAGGCCACAGAATTGCTAGTTATTTAAGCTGAAAGCAGTGGAAGAACCAACATCCACTGAACACTATACTTCAGCCCTAATCAAATGTTGCATTTAAAGCATTTACAGCAGTACACCTCCTATCTGACTGCTGCAACTAAGAAGGCCTGTCCACTTTTAAAATAAATACATGCATTTGTATTACAAATACCTGAACACACGTACAATGTAATGTCTCAACAGCATTTTACAGCAGATGAACATCTGAGGTAGCAACATGTGTGTCAGAGGAAAGAAAGAACTAATATGGATAGCAACAGAAGTGAAGACGTCTTTCCCATCTCAGACAGGCATCCCTGATGTCTATATTTATGTCCAATATGGAAAGGATGTTTAAAAGGTAGATAATTAAATGCTTCAACCAGTGTTACAATTTTTTGTGGTTCAGTTTTGAGGCCCCTCCTTACCTTTCTTCCACAGCAATAGCCAAGGCTCTGCATAACTGGATAAATTTCCTGCTCAAACACTTCTGCCAGCTTGGAACAATACTTATACACCCTGGATGTTTTGCGATTGTAAAGCCAGGCATTGTTGAACATGAGCCAAATATCATCTACATATTGCCAGGGCTCCTGGTACTCTCCTGTATCAAGCTTCCTCTTGATAGTAGAAAGATCCATGGGGTTCTTCACTACATCAAAGTAATCCTGTAAGAAAGGGGGAAATGATTTAGAATGATGAAACCTTAGAAAGAGTTCTAAACCCTTGGGTCCTTGTTCCCATGTTGTTCCTGTTGAACATGGACTATGTGAATTGCTACTCTTACTTCTTAAATCCAGTTTTTCACATTGAATACTTTGCAACATGGATTATTGGAGCATAGAAATTATCAGAACAGAACACTACAATGAGTCCTCCACAAAGTAGTGTTTCTTTTTTCTTCAAACAAGAAGGCTCAACATACAGCCTTCCTTAACCTCTTTCTGATAACTACACTAGATTCTACTTGGAGCTAAAATGCTCCTTACTTTACACATACATAAAGTGAAACCTTAAAGAAGCGCCTACTGCTCTGAGACAGCCAGTCAAAGAAAAATATTCAGTTCTGAACTACTTTTCAAAGAGAGAACCTTGCTTTGAATGAGACTTCTTCTAGCTTCCTATGCGCATCTAGAAAAGAAAAATTGACACTGCTTCAGGCCACCTTGGTTACACATAAAAATATCCCTGGCAATGTTGCTATGCATTACAGAACTGTTTTATACGCATACAGGAATTCCTAGTAGGTGGGGATCCACAGGCCGCCGAAAAGGAAAGGACTCTGGTTCCTGATGGTAAAGTGCCTCCAAAGTTGGCATAAGTGCCTGCTTCAACTCTTCTGGCTTGAAAACTGTGCAAGAAAAAATGTGCAAGATCAAATTAACACGGAAACTGGGAAAATGCTGTAACATTCAGGCTATGTATAGTTCGTCATGTTCATTGTATTTATGTATTACATTTATATACCGCCTGACATGTGCATGTCTAGGCAGTGTACAAAAGTTAAAATACAAGTATAAAACAGAATAAAATGATTAAAGCAATTTTATGATATAAGACAGACCTTTTAAATGTAATTAATTAAAAGTCTGAGAGAACAGTGTGTCTTAAGGGTCTTTATAAATACAGCCAGAGATGGAGAAGCTCTGATTCTGACAGGGAGTGCATTCCAGACGCCTGGGGTAGCCACAGAGTAGGTTTGGTTCCAATTAGCTACTAAATGAGCCGGAGGTAACTCTATCGGACCTCCCCAGATGATCTTAATAGGCATGAAGGGACCGTCATGAACCTTCCCTTAAGTACCCTGGACTAGGGATGTGTGAGCAGGTTCTAAACTGAACCGGTTCAAAGCTGAACCAGTATGGTTTGAAGCCTCAGGGTCGAGTTGACTCACCCCTGGTTTGGCTCGACCTCAGACTGAACCCACCCCCACCCGGTTCATGGACCTTCAACTAAAAACACCCCCCCCCCCATTTTTAAAAACTTATCTCATCCAGGCGTTTCTCCAAGGTGGCGGGGGGGTGTCCCGCAGAGGTTCCCCCTTTCCCAGACAGCCTTCGTTCTTTCAAAAATGAACCCATTCAGGCCTTCTTTGGCCTATTCGGGCCTTTCCCCCAGTGTGGTGGCCATTTTGGAGGCCGCCACCCCTACGATGGGCCTCTGCATGGCCGAAAAATGCCCGAATGGGGCCATTTTTGAGAGAAGGAAGGCCGGTGGGTGGAGGGGTTACCGCTGAGGACACACCTTGGAGAAGCCCCCTGGAGGGAGTACATTTAAAAAACAATTTTAAAATAGTTTTTAGTAAAGGTCTGCAAACTGCACCAGACAGAACAGGGAGGAAAGGGTTAAAGGCGGGTGCTGGACCGAACTGGACCAGTCTGGTTTGGGCCTGTTTCAGACTCAAACTGAAGTGGGCCAGCTGGTTCCGTGCAAACCCTACCCTGAACCCAAGCTGTTAAGGGCTTTATAGGTAATAACCAGCACTTTGTATTGTGCTCGGAAACATATCAGTAGCCACTGCAGTTCTTTTAAGATCAGTTTTATATGGTTTCTTTGAGCTATCCCAGAGACTAGTCTGATTGCCACATTCTGCACCAATTGTCCAATGGTCTGGACTACATACAAACGCAGCCCCACATAGAGTGCATTACAGTAATCATGTTGCCAAGCAGTGTCCAGTTATGAAATGTCTGCCATGTGAAACACACAGAACAGGCAACTATACACAAACACACACAAATTTTGTTAAGGTTAAACTGATATACAGATCCCACACTTCTGTCCTCCAACCTAGATAATCCATGGCTTTGACAGAATTATTTCCATTACTAAAGTGCTCAATTCATGTCCACGTCTCAAACTTGAAAAGCAAAACTACTCAGTCTCCCTATTCAGATGATAAGAAAACCTTAGCATACTTTTCCTTTTTGGCAGTCCTGAAGCTAGTGCTCCTGAAGTACTAGGTCTTTCCTCCTCTTCCTTCACTTCTTGCTTTTTCTCCTTTTGCTCTGTTGGTTCAGATTTACATTGCTCTGGCATCGATTTTACCTTAACCTGGAAAACAGACATCTCAGAGGTAACACATATTATATGTAAAGCATACAAAGTTAATAGATCCTCAACTGTCTTCTCTATGGAGAACCTTACCCCTCCACAATTTTTTGGTACGTTATAACACTCCCTTGTATAAGTGCTTTAAAAGAATCTTGGGTCAAACACAAAACCCTTATAAAATAACCCAGACACAGAACTGTTATAAAATAAAATCCTTAATCTCCTGTTCCATCTGATTTATAAATTGCTGATACAGAAGGACCTTGATATTCGCGCGGGTTCCGTTCCTGGCTGCAACTGTAGATACAGAAACTGTGAATATTGTGTCGTTGGGGACTATGGGTTTGTGGGGGTTAGGTTCCTGGTCACTGGGGAAATGACCAAAATTTGCCAAAAGCCAGCCAAATTTTAGGGCAAAATGGGAGGAGGGCTCAATACCATGCTTTGTTGCTCCCCCTGAATATGCCCTGGAATGCCCCCAAATCGGCTGAAAATTGGTCAAAAATTGCTGGATTTTTCTTTCTTTCTTTTAATGGAGCCATTTTGGAGCTCTAAAACACAAAATTGCAGTTGGAAATGACCTTTGTGGTCATTTCCATCCACTCCGACCTGCAGATACAAAAGGTTAACGTGCTTTTTTCCTGCCCCCCCCCCCGCCAACATATGCCGAAGTCGGATGTCTTTTACCCCACCACAGATACGCAGATCCATGGATAATGAATCCGTAGATATTGAGGCCCTCCTGTATATTCAGATACCTAGATCAAGGGTAGGCAACATGTGGCTCTCCAGATGTTGCTGAATGACAACTCCCATCACCATCAGCTATAATAGATTGTGGCTGGGGATGATGGGAGTTGTAGTTTGGCAACATCTGGAGAGCCGCACATTGCCTACCCCCAATCTAGATGGAGTAATGGGGGATCATCTCCAAGTAACATTCAGCTTAACCGGAGTATGGTCTGAAATAACTATAGTATCAATATTACATTCCTGAATTTGGGATTCTAATGAATAAGATATCAAAAAATAATCCGAACTAAAACAATTTTTGTGAACTGGAGGGAGAAGTATATGCCTTTTGAGAAGGATTACAAAGTTGCCATAAATCCACTAAATTCAACTCTAACATATAATTTTGCAGTGTGATACAAATATGAGAATTTATCCTGCGTGAGAGAGTGCTACGATCCCAAAGGAGCTCAAGAGTTTGATTCAGATCACATCCAAGCATTATATGATCCCCTGACAAAGTATATGTGTTCAAAACAATCATGTATTTGTTCAGAAGAGTTTATAATTGGACCATATACTTTAAATGTTGGCCCCCAATAGTAGCAATAAGTATCAAAATACAGCCTTCTTCATCCACTATTTCCTGCTCAACTATTAACTTAAAAGATTTATGGATTTAAGTAGCTACACCCCCCTGCCCTCTTAGAATTTCCACTTACCCATATTTACTCGAATACAAGACAACTCTGAATTTCAGATGAGCCCCTTTAAGAACAGTGGTTAAATACAGCTTATACTCTTATTTACCCAAAAGGAGAACTCCTCTGAATTTAAAATGACCCCCTGGTTTCTAACATCAAAGAACTGGGGGGAAACTAGTCTTGGAGTCAGGTAAAATACAGTATGTACATACCAACCCAGGACTTTTGCTAAAGTTGTTTATCAATTGGAAGAATATGAGTCTCTTGCAAAAAAAGCCACCTCAGCCTTCAATTTCCTCAACTTAGTCAAAACCTGTCTCCACTTAGAACAGACAACAGCCCTTTGACATTCCAGATTATGATTTGTAATGCCATCCAGGTGCTGAGATATTATCTATTATCTAGACCCTTTTCCATCTGGCTTCTGCCCTGGGTTTAGGACTGAAACTGCCTTGGTCATCCTGGTGGATGACCTTCGTCAGGAACTAGACAGGGGAAGTGTGTCCCTGTTGATTCTGACCATGGTTTCCTTCTGGACTGCTTCTCAAGTATAAGGATTGGGGGTACTACATTAGAGTGGTTCCTATCCTTCTGAGGGGAGGCTTCAGAAGGTGGCGCTGGGGGATTTCCGCTCAATTTATTGGCCTCTGAGGTCCCATAAGGCTCAGTTTTGTCCCCCATGCTGTTTAACATCTACATGAAACCACTAGAGAGGTCATCTGGAGGTTTGGACTGAAATGTCAATATTTCATTCATTCATTCAGCGTATCTGTATACCACCCAAAACTTGCATCTCTGGACCGTTTACTGTAAAATAATACAAATTACAATTTATTCTTTTTAGAATAAAAAGGTTAAAACATCACAACAATTTAAACTTTTAAAAAACAATGTTAAAAACTATTAAAACAGAATTTAATTAAAAGCCTGGGTGAATAGATGCATATTTAAGGACTTTTAAAAAGTTGTCAGAGATGGGTGGTGGCAACAACTATTTATATTCCGCTTTTCAACAACATTCTCAAAGTGATTCACATGGAAAAATAAATGCACAAATAAGATGGTCCCCTGTCCCCAAAGGGTTCAGAATCTAAAAAGAAACATAAGGTAGACACCAGCATCAACCTCTGGAGGGCAGCTGTGCTGGGGCTGGATAGGGCCAGTTGCTCTCCCCCTGCTAAGTATAAGAGAATCACCACTTTAAAAGGTGTCTCTTTGCTCAGCTAACAGAGGATAACTAGCATGGGGAGGATCTTATTTCAGTAGGGAGTGCACTGCAAAGCCTCAGGGCAGCAATGGAGAAGGCCTGTTCCTGAGTAGCCACCAGATGAGCCGGTGACAACTCTGGACGAACCTCTCCTGATGATCTCAATGGGTGGTGGGGTTCATAGCGAAGAAGACCTTCTCTTAAATACCCAGGGCCTAAGCTGTTTAGGGCTTTATAGGTTATAACCAGCACCTAGAATTTTGCCCAGAAACTTATCGGCAACCAGTGTTAACTCTTTCAATACTGGAGTAATATGGTCTCTCCAAGATGACCCAGAGACCTGGCCGCTGCATTCTGGACCAACTGCAGTTTCCAGACTATGTACAAAGGCAACCCCACATAGAGCACATCACAGTAGTCAAGTCTGGAGGTTACCAGCCAATATATCATTGTTCTGAGGACATTTATATCGAGAAACAGACACAGCTGACGTATCAGCTGAAGCTGATAGATGGCACTTCTAGCCACTATCTCAACCTGGGACACCAGGGAGGGGTTTGGATCTATAAGCAACCTCAGACTGCATATCTGTTCCCTATGGGGAGGTGTGACCCCATCCAGAACCAGTAGATCAAACCTGTCTCCCGTGTTCCGACACCATACAGTAAATACCTCCGTATTGAGTCTCAGTTTGTTATCCCTCATCCTGCCCATCACCACCTCCAGGCAGGCCTTTAGGAGATTATGCCTTTTCCAGATGATGTTGAAATGGAGAAATAGATTTGGGTGTCATCAGCATACTGATAATACCCTGCACCGAATCTCCTGATGATCTCTCCCAGTGGTTTCATGTAGATGTTAAACAACATTGGAGACAATATGGAGACCTGAAAGACATCATACAGAAGTTCAGATTTTGAAGAACAACAGTCTCCAAGGGACACCATCTGGAACCTGCCCAAGTGGGGGGCACCACAAAGCAGCGCCTACTATCCACAACCCCCTCAGACGCTCCAGAAGGATACTATGGTTGACAGTATTGAAAGCTGCCAAGAGGTCCAAAGGGCCAACAGAGTCACACTCCCTCTGTCAGGAGGGAATATGCAGATGACATTCAGCTCTACCTCTCTTTGTCATCAGATTCTAGCGAGGCAGTGGATCTTCTGAACTGGGGGTTGGAGACGGTGAAAGGCTGGATGTGGACCAGGAAACTGAGGCTAAATCCAGACAAGACGGAGGTGCTGTTGGTCAGTAGGAAAACCAATTGGGATGAGAGGATTCAACCACTTCTGCATGGGGTTGTAGTCCCCTTGAAAGAGCTAGTGTGCAGCTTGGGGGTGTTGCTGGATGCAGCTCTGCTTTTGGATGCTCAGGTGGAGTCAGTGGCCAATGATGCCTTTGCACAGATCTGGCTAGTGTGCCAGCTGTGTCCCTTTCTCAAGAAGGCAGATCTGGCCACAGTTTTCTATGTCTTAGTCACGTCACAGCTGGATTACTGCAATACGCTTTATGCGGGGCTGCCATTGAAAAATAGTCAGAAACTTCCATTTGGCCTGGTCTTCCAGGGTTTTTGAACTACTGTAAACTGTTTTAAATTGTTTTAAATGGTTGCCCTGGTTTTCCAGGGTTTTTAGCTGTTTGCATGTTTAATTGGTTTTATTCTGTTTTTACAGTTTTGATTTTAATTGTTAACCTAAAGAAAGAAAGAAAGAAAGAAAGAAAGAAAGAAAGAAAGAAAGAAAGAAAGAAAGAAAGAAAGAAAGAAGACATTGAAAAACAGAGCAACTTGGCACAAATTTCTGCAAGAAACTCTCTTGGTAGTTTCATGCATTACCCTAAACCAGCCCACTATTTAATGAATTTAACTACCTTGTCCCAGAGAAGGACCTTATCCTTCGCACAATTTAATGCACTTCCATCTGCTGTACTGGAGGATAGGTACCATAAAATCCCTATTACCAGTCGAATCTGTCCTTGCAGGCAGGGTGTCGAAACTGTGACTCATGTTTTTCTATACTGCTCATTTTACAGAAATATCCGTATTTCTCTTATTTCCCCACTCTTATCAAATATCCCTGTTAGAATGGATGATGTATATACAACCTTTTTATTAGCTCTGTGCATCTACAACACTGTGTGTAGCCAAATTTTTTGTGGCCGCATGCAGGATCAGATCTGAGATTATTTGAATGATCAGTGTTTTGTATTACTGTATTATTTTCATTGTGTTTTGTATTGTTTCAGTGATGTTGGCTCAATGACCGTAATAAAACTTTACATACTAATAGTTCTTGAGTTCCAAATGAGCTCCTTCTCATGAGCATGTTTCAAAAGATCCTCTTTAACTGCAAATCTAAGAAACCTAACAATCAAAGAGTAAGGTCTATCAGTAGAAGGCTGAAATACGATAAATGCTTTCAATTTCCAACTGATAGTCCTCAGACAGACACTATATTATGCAGAAACACCTCCATGAATGAGACAGAATCACCCCTATCTACACCTTCAAGGACTATGCCTTAACTGCTGTTTTAAGTGCATCTACAGAAACCATAATATATATATATTATAATCAGCATTCATAGTTGTAAGAAACTTCATTAAATTATCCTTGCCTCTGCAGATTTTCCAAGAGGAGGAGGAGCAGGTTGAAGATGGAGGAGCTTTCCTCACTTTAGGAGCCATTTTAAGGCTTAAACAGCAAATTCTTCAATAAAGACAGCTAAAGAAAAGATAATCAACTGCCTAGCTGGTGAGTCCCACTTTGATAAGAACTGCGTGTGTGTGCGCACACACACACAATTTTCACCATGTGTACACAGCCTAGAAGGGTATGGTCTTTTGCAGTTTCCCAGCATTTGTACAGTGAAACAGTATATGCAATCCAGAAGTGTTAATTTACTATCCACATATTACTTTTTCCTTAAATACTTTGTATAAGAAACACTTAATTCCTATTCAGTCATGTTGGCCATGGACCTATCACTCTCTCTCAGCCTAACCTACTTCAGTACTGTTGTGAAGACAAAGTGAGGAAATTCTATGCATGCCACATTGAACTCCTTGGAGGAAAGGCAAGACATTTAAGTGAAATACTTAATGACTGCCTGCTCTTATATCAACCTGCCCAGCCTTTGGGATCTGCCATAGAGACTCTGTTTCCTGGCCCACTGTTAGCAGAAATGAATAAGTGTAAGGGAGGTGAAGAAGATGCAGGGGCTTGGACTGTGTCGGTTTGTCTCCTGACCTTGGTCTGGAGATATTTCAGAGCCTCCTGGCCACCCACATCCCCTCAGCTTGGCATGGGCAGCTTGGAGGCCGGTCTGTGTAGCTGCGCTTTGCCCTTTCTTCTTCCTGAGTGCTGGCAACTATTTCCAACTGTGAGCACTGATTTTCATTTGCCCCAGCTTGGAGTCACCTGTGAGAGAAGCAACTCTAAGTTTTTGGGAGCCTATAAAGACGGAGGAAGCACCAACAGCACAGCTGGTTTGCCCACTTGCTACTGAGACTTGGCTGAAGCTAATTTGTAATGTGTCTGGGTTTGTCTGGAGATGGGGAGACAGGGAGCGCCTTCTGTGGGGCAGCTATACCGGTAGTGGTGGGGAATAGAAGAAGTAATGTTGGCAGGTCAGCAGGCCATTCCAGGGGAAGGGTAGTCAGAAATTTAAGAGCTGTCTCCCCTTCCAGCTGTCCTGCCAGCTCTTTGACCTTGGGGAGCACTGCCAGCAACCCATATAGCCTTAACTTGCTCCTCTGCAATGCCAGGTCGGTCCAAAATAAGCCTGAACTCATCCATGATCTGATTATGGATGAAGGAGCCAACCTGGTATGTACTACCGAGACTTGGCTGAGGTAGACTAGTGGTCCAGTCTGGTCCCAGCTTCTCCTGCCAGGATACTCTGCAGAGCAGCAGGTGAGGGGACGTGGGCAGGGAGGTAGAGTGACTGTGGTCTATAAGGATAACATCTCTCTTACCAGGGTCCCTGTTAGGGTATCAGACCATACTGAATGTGTGTACTTAAGTTTGGGGAGCAGGAATAGATTGGGACTTCTGTTGGTGTACCAATCACCCCGCTGCCCAATGGAATCCCTTACTGAGCTCACAGAGGGTGGTGGCCTCTCAGCTCCAGGCGGTCTTGGAGGAAACTGATTATCTAGACCCATTTCAAACTGGTTTTCGGGCGGGCTATGGGGTGGAGACTGCCTTGGTCGGCCTGATGGATGATCTCCAATTGACAGAGGAAGCGTGACTTTGTTGGTCCTTTTGGATCTCTCTGTTACTTTCGATACTATCGACCACAGTATACTTCTGGAACGTCTGAGGGGGTTGGGGGTGGGAGGCACTGTTTTACAGTGGTTCTGCTCCTACCTCTTGGACAGATACCAGATAGTATCGATTGGAGATTGTTGCTCTTCGAAATCTGAGCTTAAGTATGGTGTTCCTCAAGGCTCCATACTCTCTCCAATGCTTTTTAACATCTGCATAAAACTGCTGGGAGAGATCATTAGGGAATTTGGAGCCAGATGTTACCAGTACACTGATGACACCCAGATCTACTTCTCCATGTCAACTTCTTCAGGAGTTGGCATATCCTCCCTAAATGCCTGCCTGGAAGCAGTAATGGGCTGGATGAGGGAGAATAAACTGAAGCTGAATCCAGATAAGACGGAGGTACTTATTGTGCGGGGTCAAAACTCCAGGGACGATTTTGATCTACCTGTTCTAGATGGGGTCACACTTCCCCAAAAGGAACAGGTTCGCAGCCTGGGATTACTTCTAGATCCACACCTCTCCCTGGTTTCTCAGGTTGAGGCAGTGCTCAGGGGTGCTTTCTATCAGCTTCGGCTGATACGCCAGCCGCGCCCGTTTCTCGAGATCAATGACCTCAGAACAGTGGTACATTTGTTGGTAACCTCAAGATTTGATTTCTGTAATGCGCTCTACATGGGCTTGCCTTTGTACGTAGTCCGGAAACTCCCGTTGGTTCAGCATGCGGCAGCCAGGTTGGTCTCTGGGTCATCTCGGAGAGACCACATTACTCCTTTGCTGATGGAGCTACACTGGTTGCCAATAGATTTCTGGGCAAAATACAAAGTGCTAGTTATAACTTATAAAGCCCTAAATGGGTTAGGCCCTGGGTATTTAAGAGAGTGTCTTCTTCACTATGAGCCCCACCACCCATTGAGGTCATTTGAGGAGGTCTGTCTCCAGATACCGCCAACTCGTCTGGTGGCTACACGGAGACAGGCCTTCTTGGTTGCTGCCCCGAGATTGTGGAATGCGCTGCCTATTAAGATATGATCCTCCCCATCTCTGGCAATTCTTTAAAAACATCTGAAAACCCAACTTTTCAACCAAGCTTTCTCAGCTTTTAAAAATGTGTCGGTTTTAATTCTGTGGTTGATTTTAAATTATTGAATTGTTTTAACTTTGTATGTGTGTTTTAATTGTTTTATGTTCACTGCCCAGAGATGAAAGATTGGGCGGTATATAAATTTGATTTTAAAATAAATAAATACATAATAAAATATGACAGGTACCAGGGACAGAACCTTTTCAGTGGTGGTTCCACTTACAAAGAAACCTCCCTTCTTAAGGAGCCAAATGACTTCCTTGCTTGCTCTTTTAAAGAAGGAATTAAAAGTGTTTTTCTCTCTCTTCAAAATTACATTTTACATATTTATGTTTTAGCTGCTGGATTGCAATTTTACTGTCTTGTTTTGATCTGTAACTTTTTTATAACAATTTAATGGTAATGATTGTGGTAATTTTTTTGGCAGGGACTAATTTTTCCTTGTGAGCTGCTCTGAGTTATGGAAAGTGGGATAAAAATCATTAAAATAAATGCCACATACTGACCTCTGGCTTCTCCTCTAGCTGAACATCTGTTTCTTCCAACTCTTCTTCTTTCATTTCAATGTCCATTTTCATTTCAGGCAAAGGTTGTTGCTGCTCAGGAACCACCTGTTACCAATAATAACAATAATAACTAGCTGGCCCAGGCACAGAACATTTACACCTCTAGTTCTCCGTCCTCCTTTCCCACTCCCTCTTGGC
Source organism: Hemicordylus capensis (assembly GCF_027244095.1). NCBI lineage: Eukaryota > Metazoa > Chordata > Lepidosauria > Squamata > Cordylidae > Hemicordylus > Hemicordylus capensis. Next base: position 214,662,174 of record NC_069661.1, on the reverse strand, counting down.
TCTTCCCCTGTTCTCAGCCCCCTGGCCGGCACTTTCTCTCCTGCCACCATTTTCTCCCCTCCGCCACATTCTCCCCCCGTCACAATTTTCTTTCTTTTTCCCTGCGACCTGCATGCCTGTCTACAGCCGCTTTCCTGTGCTCCTACTGGCAGCTCACTCGTGAACTCTCACGAGAACTGAAACACATGGGATTAGCGATGGGTACGTCTTAGAGAATTATATATAGCAATGATAATAATAATATCAACAACCTTTATTTGTTAGCCACCAAATAACAAATTGTTATGTGCAGGTGTGAATTGTAACAATTCACACCTGCACTGCTAGTGGATGGGAATGATACCTGTCCAATGTTTATACCTGTCTGCAAAAGCTACAGAAGAAAAAGTCCAAAAGTTTTAATTAATTTCATTATAAGACAGTTTTTCAGGCAACTCTGTGCACTTTTATTCAGATATGAGAATGTGCTATTTAACAAATTAAATGAGACTAACATTTGTCTACCACGGAAAAATGCTTGCTTGCTCTCTTCATTACTCCCACTGAATGTACCAACATACATTGTACTGAACGGTAATTGAATTGCATCTTTAGAAGCACTGAACTCTTACAATTCACAGGAGAAGTACTGCTCATGTGTGCCTGTGGAAGACCTACCAATGCCTGAACAAACTACACTGGGCATCAATTGGAGCTTCCAGAACAAAATCTGTCTCCACATAACAGTTGCCAGCTGCAAAACAGCCTTTCTGTAGAAACTAGTTGCTGATCAGAGGCACTTGCATGCTCTGAAAATGTGAGCAAAACCAAAGATATTCTCTAAGGGTGAGGAAAAAGAAAGGCAGTAAAGTATCTTTAAATGCTTGACTAACAAGCTGAAGGTTGCCAGTTCGAATCCACACTGGTACTATACTTAGCAGCACCAATACAGGAAGATGCATCATCTCATACTGCATGGGAGGAGGCAATGGTAAACCCCTCCTGTATTCTACCAAAGAAAACCACAGTGCTCTGTGGGCACCAGGAGTCGAAATCGACTTGACAGCACACTTTACCTTTAAAGTATCTTTGTACAACCAACAACCCTTTTAGATTACCAATAATGCCACTGACTGTATGGATCATTTTGTTTGCTTTCTGTAACTTGTCAGGAATATTAAGAATGAATTCACCTTCTTTCCTTTATTCATTTGATTCAGTTCTGGCCTAGAAAAATAATGACCTATTACTGTTTAGTTTTATCTGAAACTTCATGTTTGCATTTTTCAGAAAGATTTTAAGATTAGATTTTTCCTCCTCACCCTTATGTTTGAGGAGCAGGGAAAGGTAGATTAAGTTAATTATGTTTAAGTCCACATGAAAATGGTTAATTATAAATTTGAGTAACTATAGAAAAGGTCTATGTGACAACTAGTTTTCAACTGAGAGGGCTGGAGATGACATGTGTCTTGTTTATGGTTTTATGTTTGCTCATGATAATTTTAGACTATAAAGGGGGAAATTTAGATGAATTCCAGTTTGCTTTTAATGTCTTACCTGGTTCTATTCAAGGTGCATAACTCAAATATTCATGTCTGCCTGAATTAGCCTTGACTGGAAATAGGTAGGATGCTGATGTGGGGGGCGGGGAGCAGCTAATGACCATGTGGATAAACACACACTCCCCTCTGAAATATACAACAGAGCAAACTACTACTACTAATACTATGAATACTTATATACCACTCTTCAACCAAAGTTCTCAAAACAGTTTACATAGAAAAATAAATAATACATAAATAAGATGGTGCCCTGTCCCCAAAGGGCTCACAATCTAAAAATAAACATAAGCTGGACACCAGCAACAGCCACTGAAGGGATGCTGTGCTGGGATTGGATAGGGCCAGTTGCTCTCCCCCTGCTAAATATGAGAGAATTACCACTTGAAAAGGTTGCTCAGTTAGCGGGGGGGTCTAATGAATAAAGCTGAAATACTGTTATTACTACTTTGTATTATACTATTACTTCCGACTACAAACAGACAAACATCTGCCACACAATGCACCAGATATAACTGTAGTCGAGAAGAAAGAAAAACAAGTCAAAATTATCGACATAGCAATACTAGGGGATAGCAGAACAGAAGAAAAAGAAATAGAAAAAACAACAAAATACAAGATCTACAAATTGAAATTGAAAGGCTGTGGCAGAAAATGACCAAAATCATCCCAGTGGTAATTGGCGCCCTAGGTGCAATTCCAAAACAACTTGAGGAGCACCTCAACACTATAGAGGCCACAGAAATCACCATCAGCCAGCCAATTACAAAAAGCAACTTTACTAGGAACAGCCTATATATATTCTGCGACGATATCTATAACAACAGCAACAACATTGACAATAAAATTCAGCCATCCCAGGTCCTTGGGAAGGACTCGATGTCTGGATAAGACAAACCAGTCAATAAAACCTGTCTGACTGTGTAAATAAATAATAATAATAAATATAGTTCAGGGAGTCAGAACTGTGTATAGGGTCTTTACGTATGTATTACTCTATGTATTACCAAAATGATTTCCATCTTGTGTAAAAGAATGTGTTACATTTGTGGGGTTCTGGTTTGAGGAATGATGAAACTTTATCCATAATCATTACTGTCCAAATTTTGGTAAACCAAGGTTTAATAGATGTATGTCCTCCCGCACCTGCTAAATCCAATTATATGTTTTGCAGCCATTGTCAGGAAACTAAACAATTCTAAACAGGAGCAGATAATTTTTTAAAAATGAAGCATCAAGTTCTCATTAAATTATAGGGTCCAAATCCAAATCTGTATCTAATATTCCAGCTGCGTGTTTATGCACTCAACCAAAATTTAACTAGATATGGGCAGTCTAACACCCTTTGGACTGCATTTGATAAATGACCCTGGGGGTTACACTTAACTCTCAAGAACATATCCTCATCTAATGAACAAATAAGAATTAACAAATGCCTTCCAGCTTTCTCCACTGTTTGGCTCTAGGGATGGAATCAAATGCCAATTTAAAATTTATAAATACAGTATATAGAGATACATTAGTCTGAGCAGAGTATTCTTGATTAACTGCTGTAGTACTAACCCTTGATCAATGGTAGCGTGTCCCTCCCTGAAACTTGCCTGTTCCTCTGCCAAAAGGTTTTCTTGTTCCAATCTCGTAACTTCCAATATAAATGTCTGGCATAGAGCTTACTAACTGTGCTCAACAGGCTAAAAGGTCAATAGTTAGCAGAATCGTCCTTCTTGCCCTTTGTATAGACAGATAGAAGACTTTAGGCCAACTCCTGCGAAGCCACAGCCATCCCACCCACATTTTGAGAAGCTGCCGGTGCCCCCACGGAGATCCCCCATCCAGTCCCCAGTTCGCAGCTCAACCCTCTGAAATTCAAACGACCAGCATAAGGTTGACCTCAGATCTTGGAATGTGGCCGGATGGTCTGTATCCGTCAGGGATTCCCATTTCACTGACTATCTCTCCCACCATGACATCATTATGATACAGGAATCATGGACTGTTGATGAACTGTTGCTCAACAGATTTATCTCATTCTCAGTTGAGGCTGAACCGGGAGCGCTTAGATGCAAAGGCAGCTTGGGGGTGCTAGTTTCCACTGCCCTTTGAGCGACATCAAGGTCTCTCCCACCATTCAGGCAATATGCTATGGCAGTACTCATCCAATTCAGCCACTGTGTCCTGCTGTTGATTAACACCTACCTTTCCCCGCCACAGTGGAAACCCCGGATCAGAACCTTGTGGACCAAACTAGAAACCTATGCTGCCAACCTCAGCCTCTCGAACCCCAATGCACTGGTGGTGATGGGAGGTAACTTCAATGCTAGGCTGGGTCCCGACAACCACACCCTTTACACAAAACATCAGTGCCTCCCTCTCAACCTTGAGGCTGACAGACTTCTCCTAACCCGACTCTCAAACAATTGGAGGTCAAGTTTTGTGAGTCTTTGCTTGGCTCAAGCAGCCACCAGGCTCAACCTTTTCATCTTAAATGGCACTCTTGAAAGTGATCATCCAGACGAATTTATCTACCTGTCCAGCTCCAGAATGAATGTCATTGACTACACCATCATCTCCGGGGATCTGCTTCCAATTGTTGCGAGTCTAGAGATTATTTCTAAATTTGATAGCAATCACCTCCTGATGTCGCTCCAACTCAAGTCTGTTACTCAACAAACCCACACTGAGAACCAGTACCAGCCCCCTGTATCCCCAGCAGGAAGAGCCCTCTGCCATGCCAAATTGACCTCCAACTACAATATCCTAATCTGAGAGCTTCAAGAGCATTTAATTCACAAAAACAGTGCACCCCTTTGGCAGCGTCAGCACCACTCCAAGCCATGGTTTGATAAGGCTTGCGCTAACCTCCCCCCCCCCAAAAAACCTTTCACCACCTTCTATCATGTCTACAAAGCCAGCAGTGGACCAACGGGAACATAGCAAGTTGCCATATATTGAGTCAGACCATAGGTCCATCTAGCTCAGTATTGTCTTCACAGACTGGCAGCGGCTTCTCCAAGGTTGCAGGCAGGAATTTCTCTCAGCCCTATCTTGGAGATGCCAGGGAAGGAACTTGGAACCACAGCAGCTCCATCCCCTAAGGGGAATTATCTCATATAGAACACAGTGCTCACACATCAAGTCTTCCATTCATATGCACTCAGGGCAGACCCTGCTTAGCTAAGTGGACTAGCTCTCCTCCCAATGGCTGTGCAGGAGCTCCCACAGTAGAAGAGGAAATACAAACAACTGCTGGCACGTAAGAAAAGAGAAGCTATGAAAGAAAATGGGCACAACTCATCCAGGCAGTCAGTTCCAATGACAGCCTCATTTTGGTGCATCACAGAAAGCACCAACACCAACAGACCGGCCCATCTGGATTGCCATATCCCCCCAGGGTTCTGGGGAAAGTACTTCTATGAACTCTATGATGATACCTTTGCAGAAAGAAGCAGCCCTGGTCAAGCTATAGATGATACACCCACGTGGACACCAGTAACATCATCTTAGATAAAGAGCCTTGTTGACCAATTAAGACCAGAAAAGGCCAGGGGGAGTAGCTAATTCTACCAGAGGCCATTAAAATCTATCTGGACTTCTGGGCAGATTTTGGCTTCATTCTTCACCTTTATTGACACTTATGGTCAAACCCCCAATGACTGGGGGTTCACTCTAGGCAGTATCAGGGTTGATTTAATTTAAAACAAATTGATTTTAATCACAATTTAAATCATGATTTAAATAGTTTCACAGAAAGACCCGATTTTAATTATTTAAATCACCAATCAGGAAAATCATCATTTTCTAACTAAAGTACATTCTTGTTGTCTAATATAACCTTAATACATATTCAGAGACAGATGTAGGTTTCATTTTAAGAAGGCAGGCACACACTATAATAAATACACACAAAGCTGTTTTGTTCAGGCAACCAGGCCTTTCATTTTTTTGTTGCACTGTTTGAATTTCACATACATTATTATTTATTTTTTATTTATTTGTTATTTATTTGTTTGTTTGTTTGTTTATTTATTACATATCTATACTGCCCCATCCAAAGGCTCTGGGAGGTGCACAAAAGTAAAATACAAGAACAAGCATCATTTAAAACAAACAGGTTAAAACAATATAAAAGCAAATGTAAGACCGTTCAGAGCCATTTAAAGCCAATTAAAAATACTTTAAAACAATTTTAAAAACCTTGGAAGGCCAAGCCAAACTAGCAAGTCTTTAGGGCTCTCTTGAAGGCCAACAATGAGCCCAGACTACCAATATCTGCCAGGAGTGCATTCCCCAGGCCAGGAGTAGCTACAGAGAAGGCCTGGTTCCAAGTTGCCAGCAGACGTGCTGGTGGTAACTGGACAGAGATATCTCCGGATGACCTCAGTGTGCAATGGGGATCATACAGAAGGAGGAGCTCTCTAAGGTCTACTCTATTTCTGCAAATCCTCTATTTATTTACTGACCGCCTTTGACATTGTTTTTATTATTACTATTGCAGTTGGTGGGGGGAGGCAAGGGCTTGATTGTGTGTGTGCTGCATGTACATCACCTGCCTGTTTTCACTCATCCCTATCTACTATAATCATATAGAATATTCATAAAGTATATAATGAAGAGTTATGATTAATATTCACGATTATGTCTTTGACCTAGGTTCTTTTTTAATGCATTGTCTAATTAAAATCCAATTTAAGTTTTAAAAAATCAGATTGAAGTAAAAAAATCGGATTAAAAAAACATCGTTTTTATTAACCCTGGACGGTGTACAGTTTAAAGAGCCCATGATTACCCTAGCGCCTGAAACTTTTCTCTGAAAAAGAAAAGAGAAAGTAGAAAAAGCGGAAGGAGGACAGCGCAGGACTCCAGGCAGAGAACCAGGTCTTCTATTCAGAAAATCAATAGGGTCCCCGCACGCGTTAGATTTATGGGAAAGGAATGAAGGAATCTGAGAAGCAAGGCTCTTAAAAGTTCCTTTATTCTGAAAAATTACCTAGAATTCCAGGATTTCCTAGCACAGAAGCAGATCTCGCTTCAGCCACACAACTCCAGTGGGTCTTTCTACCGTTCAGTTCTGGCTACCCTACAAGAGAATGGATGGGCCACCTCGATCCCTCAGACAGACTCAGAGCAAAGGAAGCCGAACACCGAAAGGTGCAGCTCCTGGAGTCCTACCAACTCCAGGGTGAGCAACACAGCTGAGCTCACCCGCTTACTGGATGGGACTCCTCCTCCCTCCGCCCGGGGAGGAGACGCTCCTTTGGCCCGCCTCTTCCCCCTCCCATTTCGCCCCTGTGTCCCTTCTTCCGCGTCTTGGCGTCGGGGACCAAAATCTTCTAGAAACGACGTTTTAAGTCGTCCAAGACAGTGCCTCTTCCCACTATCCTTTTTACTACCCTTGCGCTATCCCCACCATTCATATGTGCACTACCAAAGCTTGCGTCAGGGGAATGAGCTGATCTTAAAAAACACTCTCTGTCCGTGTCGGGCGCTGCTTATTCATCAGGCGTTCGATTTAGACACCTAAACAAACAGCAACACAGCACAACGAGCTCCAGGAAGATAAGTGGTTGAAAGGAGTGTAATGACATCATCAAACTACGTCTTAGGAGCGACAAGTCCCGAAAAAACTTGCAAGTGGTCTATTCGCGCCTAGTGTCGGCTGGGAGGTTGGCCATGCTGGATAGTGGGGGCTTGGGAAATAGAGTAGAGCAGAGACGAGAAGGAGGAGAAGGAAGGGAATTGGTTTATCTTCAGAGATCGCCCTGTAGTGGTCGGTCTTGTCCTTACAGGAGGGTGGCTCAGCCATGGTGTGGTTCCCAGTACAGAGGCTTATCCCAGCTGTAAGGGGCATGTGCAGCTTTTCAGGTCAGAGATTTTCTTTCCTTTTAAAGATGAGTTTCCTTCGTCAGGGGAAGCATGGCAGCTGTTTGTGTCCGTCCGTCCCCACTCTTCCACCGCGTGTGTTTTTTAAGTACCTATTGTTTCCCTTTCTATTTCCACCAGTCCAGTTAAAATACACTTCATTTCTATGGCGAGTTAAAAATAATAATACACCTTGTTCGTTTTGTTTGACAGTCGCCTATAAAGTCGGAGGGTAAAGCTTTAAAATGTTCAGTGTCGCCAAAAGTACAATTCCTAAGTTGATGACTTTGAGGTAATGAAAGGGCATGGCTTTCAGAAGTGTTCGTTTTGTCAAAGAGGATCAATGTAAGCCTTAAGGTGGACACCAAAATATTTTGGTAGTGCTCTCAAAGTCAGAATCTCATGAATTCCAAAATGCATTGCTTTAAAAAAAAATTCTTTTGATATGGCCCTGAAATGGCCAAACTCATCCAAGTCCCATTGATCTCAATGTGAAAATTTAACTGTGTGCTTAAAGACACTCCTGTGGAAATTTGTGGGACTTAAAAGTGCTTCACTTTGGCTGTATTTTAAGAACCGAAGAACAGCCCTGCTGGATCAGGCCCAAGGCCCATCTTAGTTCAGCATCAGGGGCGTAGCTATAATTGAGCGAAATGGTTCAAAGAACATGGGCCTCCAGCTCCTGAGGGCCCTCCAGATCCCTCCCTCCCTTCCTATTTTCTTCAATATCTCTCTCACTGGGGGGGGGCACCAGAGAGGGGGATGAACACGGCCCCCTCTCCCCTAGCTACCCCCCTGTTCAGCATCCTGTTTTATATAGTGGCCCACCAGATGCCCCAGGAAAGCCCACAGACAAGAGCTGAGGGCATGCCCTCTCTCCTGCCATTACTCCTCCTCAACTGGTATTTAGAGACATCCTGCCTTTAAGGTTGGAGGTGGCCTATAGCCCTTAGACTAGTAGCCAATAATAGACCTGATCTCCATGAATTTATCTAAACCACTCTTAAAGCCATCCAGATTGGTTTCTGTCACCACATCTGTAGTTTATGTATCTTTCATATGTCCTTGTCTGTAGAACTACTGGTTATATAAAATGAATAGTTGATTCAAATCCTTATCTCAAGGATTTGAATGTCCCTCATGCTTTCAGATAAATGGTACAATGTTGCAGTTGCATTTGAAAATGTTGGCTCTTCCATTTGTACATTTCTCATATATTTGTGCAGACATATAAAAGCAAATAAAAATGTCTAGTTCTCCAAGGACTGTTGTTCATGTTACTTACTGTGAATAATCACAAAAAAGTGATCAAGCTTTTAAGCTCTCCAGAAACTTCTGGGTGGATATCAATCAAATCAGGGAGAGGTGGAAATTGGCAAAGCTGGGTAAGATGGTCTCAAAGTCTGTAGACAGAGAAATGAAAATTACTGTTCTTTTATCTATGTATTTTGCAGCCAGATCCTAACCACCAAAGAGTCTTGTGGGACCTTAAAGACTAACACATGTATTGTTGCATAAGCTTTTGTGGGCTACAGTCCACTTCATCAGATGTGTCCTAAATATGTTTGTTTATGTACAAATCTCACTGAGTTCAATAGAACTTACTTCCTAGAAAGAGTGCTTAGGTCTGCAGTCTTAAAGTCAGATACTGTGGATTTTAACTTGAGAATAAGTTCCACTGAATTCAATAGAACTTAAGTCCCAGATAGGTTTGCATGGGATTGCCACCTGATTCTACACAATTAAGCACACTTAAATTGATTTCAGAGGGTTTAGATGTACTTTATCCTATACAAGATCAAGTAGCAGCTTTTACTGGATTGGTTCCTGGAGATTTTGAGCTTTCTATTCTATACCACAGAGCAATTAAAGCACACTTTAAAAAGTTTTTAAAAACGTATTTCCTTCTCCTGTCAATCTACTTTAAAACTTTTAAATCAAAAGATACACTTTTGTTGGTAGAGGGGATTTCTTGTTGTAAAACTTCTCAATCATCTTGTAAGGTGACACAATAAATTATGAAAAATATGTAAGCACTTGAATGTAATCTTAAAGATAATTAAGATATTTACACATTTTAATCTTTAATTTTATTGTTAAGTTGATATGTCAGCCATGCAATGCACATATTAACGCCAACTCAACAAAAATACCTTTTATTGCACAAAAACTAACAGTTGGTAAACAAACAAAAAATGTTTTGGTGTAACACACCACCCTCAGTTAAGTTCACTTCAAATAAAATGTATTGTTAAGAAAAATCCTCTAATGCATATGTGAGTTGATATAATTTTTTTAGCTTGTAGTTAATTAAAACTTAATCTTACTAGTATAAACTATTTTTCCCCAATCCAGTAAGTTACAATAAAAATCGTAGACAGCTGTGTTGGTCTGTTAGACTAAAATCCAAAAATAGGATGATAGCTCTACAATGACTAACTGGAATATTATAAAGTAGTGAACAAACTTTTCAGCTCTTCAAACTGGATGTTAAGCAAATAAAGAAGTGTGGTGGAGCTGGATGTGATGAAATCTGCAGTTTGTAGCGATTTTGCGCTGGAGATTCAATATAGGCTTAATTCGATAGACAATGCTAGGTACAAGACTGATCTCAGTATGCACACAGGATCAGCAGGACAAGCAAACAAAAGTTTCTCCAGGGTTTAAAAAAAATGTAAAATCTAGCAGTTAATCAGATCTACATTTGACACTAAGAGGAACACATGGTCCCCTTGCAAGACAGAGAGCACAAATAAAGAGAAACATGGTAGTATTTCTATTAGTAAAGCTGAATATTAATTTTAGATGGTGCACCAAGTGAAGAGCCATTAGAAACCAAATTGGGTAGTACAGTATGCCCAAGTGGTTGGAAGGGGTGTAAGCCCTCAGAGTTGCGTCCTTTCACCAAATTGCACTAAAATATTCAGACTTTCAGTGTTCTGAAATAACTGGTTTAATTTTCTCACAAGCTGGTACTAAATATTTTTTTCTTATGTTCTAAGAAAATCGATACATGTTGATAACACAATACATGTTGATAACACAATAAATGCCACCACCAAGGCATTTGCTGCTCTTGGTAATTGAAGTAATGCGTGTGACAGAAAACACCTTAAAACTGTTTTGAGCTGTCAGACTGTTGAAAAAACTTCTTACAAGTAAATATTATCTTGTAACTAAATTCCAGACTTTTTGCATTTCACGCATAACTTTGATTTATCAAGCATTTCAATATTGTTTTGTTAAGACAGTAGTACCAATTCCTAGTATTAAATTACACTGTAGAAACACAACTTTTAGGCATTTATTTTTAGAAGCAAGGTGAGGTGCTTAAGTATTGTAGGTTTGTGACTTTGCTGCATCATAGCCAGAAAGGTAAAGGTCTTTCAGCTTGACACAATGCAGCTGTTTTCTTTTAGGCTGCAAGTTCTGTTTCCTTCGGAAACTGTCCATCCAACCTGTCCAACAGAGGAAGATTCCAAACCGGTACCTAGGCCAACCGAGTCCTTTCACACACCCACACCTTCTCAAATCAGGTAAGGCTCATTAGACCCTGGTACTGTTAGATGCTTTCTACATCATCCTAAGGAAGCCACTTGAAAAGAAAGTGAATTGAACATCCTTAGTAGAATTCATAGTCATGACAACTTGAGTCAGGAAGCATTTCCCAAAGACCCATAGTCTCTGTATATACATCTCTATGGATAAATGTAATATGTGAACCAGATGGTCTCAGGCACAGCTGGCAGCAATTTCCATGATTTCAGCAGCTGAAAAAAATGCCACATTTGCTGGCAACCGTTTTTGTGTTTCCTTGGTTCATGCATTATATCAGGAAATTAGGCCTAGATCATTTAGTCAGCCAGTGATGTGGGGTGGAAACTTCCACATACATTTTTCCAAAATGGAATGTTTTCCATTGCTTTATTTTTCTACATACAGATAATTTTCCATTTCTAAAAATACTAGTGAATTTTATGCAACAATACAACATAATAAATGGATAACAAGATAATATTAGGTAATTTTGAAGTTGTAAGTAACTTTTTTCCAGGTGATCGTCCCTTGCGTGCATGCGTGTGTGTGTGCCTTACACTCTCCTAGTAATTTGTAAACTGGGATAAGATGTGGCTCTCCCACATTCAGCTATACTGCCAGAACAGTCAGTGTGCACTTTAAAAAGCCCTCCACCAATAATAGGGTAATAGGGTTACCTCAGTTATTGGAAATGGTTGATAATCCTGATTCACAGAAGCTCTATTCAAGAGTTAAATATCTGCGAGTGCTGTACCCCAGTTTAGTGTCCAAGAAAACAAATATCAAAGCCTCACCTCTGAATTGATGCTATTTTAAACCACTCTCCTGGTCATCAGGGGGTCAGCACTTGTCTTTTCAGACAAATGTAAGTGTAGTACAGGGGAACAACACTTGGAGACACACTTACCTGAGTACAGGATCCATGTATGTAACGTCTGAATAGGGCTTAAGTATTGCTTAGATAGTTGTAATTTCTGTTAAGATCATCCCAATAGGACTTGTTATCAGATAAGAATGTTCAGGATTATGCAGTAGTTTAAGAATGCAGTTCTCAAATCCGCCACAAGAGTGTGAAGTCCCATTAACTTAAATAAGATTTGTGAGTCAGTAACTGAGCACAGGATTGTGGTCTTACGTTATTCTAAAAGTGTGCCTTGTTTGCAATCAGCAGCTCTTATGCCTTTGGTCCAGTTTTGTTAAGCCTCTTGTTTTCTGTTCTTTTTGCAGATAAAACATGGTTAAAAGATAAAATCTGAAGTTCCAAGAGAAAAAGCTTTTCCTTGGAGCTAATAAGTACACAGCTAATAATACTAAAAGGAATCCTCCTCCCTATTCTCAATTAGGAACTTGGTGTTTCTTGGAGAAATTTTCCTTGGGCGATCAAATATCCCTTCTGACATCATCATAAAAGACCTCTCTGTTAGATATCCAGAAGCTAAAAGTGTAGTATTAACGTTTACCCCTTTTCTTCTCTCTCATAGTCACCAGGTTTCACAGTCTGAAAATGAATGTTCCTATTTCAGTTCACTCTGCTTCCAGAATTCCTTGAAAATTCAAGTTTGCTCCATAACAGTTTTGCATAAATGTTAATTATCGATGAGTTAGTTGGTTTGAGATAGATTTTTTCAGTTATATATGAAAGAGAGATGAACTGAAAATGTGAAGACATGGGAGTAAGAGAAAGAATGGTGAGAAGCCAAAAAGGGGATGTGAAACAAAAGTAGGGTTAGTTGAGAGGAGCAGTAACTTGCTGGAGAAGGGAAAGTTGAGGTTAGAGAGGTGGCATAGCATTGTGAAGTTCAACAGCATGTGAAGAAGATGATTATGAAACAGGAATTGTACTTTTGATTTTTGTTAACAGGGGAAGTAACACCAGGGTTGTCGCAGGTGGAATATGCTCTCCGTAGGCACAAGCTGATGGCTCAGATACACAAAGAAGTGGAAGAGATGGACCACACAGTGATTCTACTATCCAATCCCACCTACTACATGAGCAACGATATTCCATACACCTTCCACCAGGACACCAACTTCCTATACCTGTGCGGATTCCAGGAGCCTGACAGCATCCTAGTGCTGCAGAGTGTGCCTGGCAAACCCTTGCCATCTCACAAAGCCCTGCTGTTTGTCCCACGACGGGACCCAAGCAGAGAGCTCTGGGATGGGCCACGGTCTGGTACTGATGGGGCAGTAGCTCTCACGGGTGTGAATGAAGCATATCCCATAGAGGAGTTTAGACACTTGGTGTCTAAACTGAAAGGTAAGAAAAAGCATACAAGAGATTTGGAATGGTATGACAATTGGCAGTGTGCATTCAATTTTACAGCAGTTTGCTTCCAGATGGAGGGCACTTGAGGAACAGGAGTCCTTCACTAGATCTTTGCAAAGATTTGTCTTCAAGTGTCACCCATATCATTTGCACCTGGCTCTGCAGGGAAGCAAACACTTCCTCTTCTGCACTTGGGAGGGCCTTTAAAGAGAAGTGATGCTGTAGGAAGCCCTAGTAACATTGTGGAAGCTACATGGGAAGTTGTCCAAGGGATGCTGGGAAATATAGTCCTTCCCAGCACTTTCCCCACTGAACTCTATTTCTCAGCATTCCTCACACACCTTCCCGTCAGCTTCCATGACATCACTGGGGTTTTATGCAGTGTTGCTTCTCTTTAAGGGCCCTTCTCAGTGCTGTGCACAGACCACTCTGTAAGCTGTCTCCATGCAAAGGTGCAAATTATTCATCTTCAGCACTTTGAAGCCAAATCTTTGCATAAGCCTAATGCAAGACTCCTGTTTGCATGTCTTCCTGTCTGGCTCTTCTGACATCACTGGGGCTTCTCTCAGCTTTGCTTTCCTTTAAGAGCCCTCCCTGATGTGATGCTCAGACTACTCCGTGCAGAGGTGAGTGTGGGGAGCAGCTTTTTCTGCTTGGACTGGGGGAAGTTGCAAATAATTCAGCTTCGAAGCCAGTTCTTAACAGAGACCGACCTTGCAGTTCTAGCTCTTTAGATTCAACTTCTCCATTCCTTAGCAAAGGAAAGATTTGGTCAACATGGCAGATGCTCCTGTTGCCATGTGATGACCCATTGCTTAGGGATCTTTACTCAGATAGTAGGAAAAATAACCAGATTGATTACTACAGACATGCAATTAATGTAACTTCTCTTTTGTTTCAAGACAAGCTTTTAAGTTGTTATCTGTTTTCTTCTCACAATCCCTTTCTTTGAGCAGTGACCATTAGGGAGGAGGAATGTACACATATGACATTTTTGCAAAGCAGCTACTCAAGATAATTTTTTAGGGAATTTTTTGGCCCATTAAAATCTTCATGCTAGCATATTTATTTATTCATTTATTCATTCATACATTTATTTATTTATTGTTTAATTTTGAATATCATTAAGACTATTTATATATAGTTTTTCACCATAAAATGTTCTTGGCATGGTTTACATAGCAAAAGGCATGAGAAGTTGGTTTCCTGTCTCAAAAGCATTTTACCTATACAACCCCAAGTGTCTCCTCTGCTAACTGGGCAAAGAAGCATCTTTCAAAGTGTTGATTCTCTTTTTTTAAGCAGGGCAAAAGCAAACTGGCCGCTTGGCCCCAGCACAGCATCCCTCCAGCTGCTGTTGCAAGGGTCTACCTTGTGTTCTCTTTTTAGACCATGAACCCTTTGAGGACAGGGACCTATCTTCTCATTATTCTTTTTCTATGTAAACTGCTCTGGAAACTTTTCTGTTGTTGAAAAGCAGTATATAACTGATAGTAATAAGTAACAAAGTAGCTAACAACAAAACAATTAGTAAAAACAACAAAATAGAAGCAGTGGAAGTACAAAAAGCACATTAAAAATTAAACAGAGATACAACTTAAAACCATCATTCACAGGAGATCAGGAAACATCTGCTGAAAACCAGAACACAGGCAGGGAGGGAGCCAGCTGCACCTCACATGGCAAGGAATCCCACATGGTGGAAATCCCTCTTAGGCATCATTGTCACCTGATCTTCAGAAGACAGTGGAATGCACAAGAGAGCCTCTCCAGATCTTAAAGGTTGGGGCAAACTTGTTTGGAAGATGGAAGTCCTTGGAGAATCTTGCTAATAAGACATTTAGAGCTTTAAAGGTATCTTGGTCCAAAGACCTAGTTATCCATGGGATATTTACATTACGGAATCAGATTATCTACCTTGCATAAATATATTTATGTTGTGCTATATCTTTCCTCAATTTATATTTTAAATATACATGCAACGTACTGTCTAAGGAGGTGTAGAACAGGCGAGGGGGAGTTTTAGCTACAGTTATTACTGCTTCCTTTCTGGCAGATCTATCAAATAATATATCCTTATATTGGCTGATAGTTATTTTATCATCTTTTAAAAATAATATCCACAAATTTGCAATGCTGTCAGAAGTTGTGGAAATGACCTTTTTCAGTTGCTCCTTCAAACGATCAGGTCTCTATTGTTTTTGAGGATCTTGCAAATTCTGACTTCCTGAAGTTTATGTTTCATTAATAAAACTGTGTGTTTATATTTGGTTTCACAGATGAATCTAGTATGGTTTGGTATGATGTTGCTAAACCAGTGCATTCACAGCTTCATTCTGATTACCTGTTGCACCTGGCAGAGGTCAAGGCTAGAAGTAAAAACCGTATCCGAGCTGTCAGACACCTAGTGGAAAATCTTCGGCTGATTAAATCTTCTGCAGAGATTGAGAGAATGAAGATTGCTGGCAAGATGACATCTCAGGTATGGGATAATGCAGTGATCTTCACTGTGCTGATCTCGGCACAGTACTGTGCTTTTCTCAGTGTTGGGAGAGCTCTTTAAGAGACACCGAGTTCTACCTTGAGACTCTATGGGGAAAGCACTCGGTGCCCTCAAAATCAGTGCCTTCATTTTCAAAATGTTTGCTCTTCTGAAGTCTAATACATCTGTGTTGGACTTTCTTGGCAATGTCCCACTCGCATGTGGAGAAACAGAGCTGTAATAATGGGTAATGTCAATGACTCTCATATAGACTGGGCGTATTCGCGTGTGGGTATTGACAGAGAGGCCAAATTTCTAGACATGCCAAATGAGTGTGCCTTGGAACATTTGGTTGCAGAACCAACCAGAAAGAAGGTGACCTTGGACTTAATCCTGAGTGGAACTGGTGTGAGATGTCAGAGTTGAAGAACCATTGGGAAACAGTGACCTTAGTGTGATCCAGTTCAGCTTATATGCAAGTGATGCATTGACAAGGAAGTCCAACACAGATGTATAGCACTTCAGAAGAGGAAACTTCTCAAAAGTGAGTGGACTGGTAAAAAGGGAGCTGAAAGGGCAAGTCAGGAGAGTCAACTCATCCCAGAAAGCATGGAATCTATTCAGAACCACAATAATAGTAGCTCAGTTGAAATGTATACCAAGAAGGAGGGGATGTACCACCAAGTTCAGGAAGACGCCAGTGTGGCTAACAAGTGGAGTCAGGAAAGCTATAAAAGGGAACACTTGCTTCAGAAAATGGCAGTCCTGCCCAAATGAAGAGAACAGAAAGAAATATGAACTCTGCCAATATCAGAAGGATAAATCTTACCAGGGAGGCGATTGGACCCTTAGATGAAGAGAGCATGAAAGGGATTATTAAGGAGGAGGAGATTGCAGAGAAGCTGAATGAGTTTTCATGGCGGAAGATACTGTTGTAAATCTGTTAGCTCGGTAACCCAAAAGGATTTACAACCCCCTTCAGCACTCCCCCTGTGAGATAACAGAAAGCAGCAGTGAAACTGCAAGAAGGTAAAGAAAAGAAACGGCTCACAAAGAAAATAGTAAACGAATAAAGTCCCCTGAACTGAACTAAGTAACCACCCCCCTAACAATAACTGAGTCATAAGTGAAAAGAAAACACAAAGCAAGGAATGAAACGAGCGAAGAACACCAGAACAAGTAATTAACGGAACAAAGCAGGAAAGCATAAACAAGGCAAACTGGAACTCGGAAAAGTTTGGAATTTAAATAGCACACTGTCTGCCGCCAGTGAAAGTTGCAAACAGCATCTGAGCAATTGAGAGATGGCTATATATATATATGGCTCAAGAGAACCAGCAGCCAATCAGGCTTCCCCGAGTCAGCACTTCGGCTTCCTCTCTTGTGATCTCCTGCGCCTGCATGACTGCCACTGAGCTTGCCTCTTGAGATGCCTTCTCAAGAGAGATGAAATCCCAGGCTCCTCCCCATCAGAAATCATGTCTGGTAGCTGTTGCAAATCCTCAGCTCCAGAGTCTGGTCTCCCTGCCAAATCCTGTTGCTGTGCCTCTAATCCCTCACTAGCAGGCAAATCCTCCTGCTCTGACTCTTCTGAGTCAGAAGTCTGAGCCATGACAGATACAAGACAGTGTTGCCCACTCCAGAACTGAGCTTCTCAAGCTTGGAGGCTGAAGAACTGGGTCATCCTTAGAGGGGATGTTTTAAACTGCCTTGAAAAACTAAAAATTAACAAATCGCCAGAGCTAGATGTAAACCACCCAAGAGTTCTGAAGGAACTCAAATGTGAAAATATGTAATTTGTCCCTACAATCAGGCTCTACCAGAGGACTGGAAAGCAGTTAATGTAACTCCCATTTCCAAAAAGGCATCCAGGGGGGTTCCAGAAAACTACAGGCCAGTTTGCTTAACCTCTGTGCCGGCCAAGTTAGTGGGAAGCCTACTTAAGGACAAAATTGCTAAACATATAGAAGAACAGGCCTTACTGAAGGAGAACCAGCATGGCTTCTGCAAGAGAAAGTCTTCCCTCACTAACATTTTGGAGTTCTTTGAGAGTGTCACCAGGTATGTGAACAAAGGTGATCCAGTTGACATAGTATATTTGGACTTCCAAAAAGCTTTTGACAAAGTTCCCTACTAAAGGCTCTTGAGTAAACTTAGTACTCATGGAATAAGAGACAGGTTCATGTGTGGATTGGTAACTAGTTGAAGAACCAGAAACAGAGGATAGGGGAAAATGGACAGTTTTCACAATGAAGGGAAATAAGAAATGGGGTCCCCCAGGGAACTGTACTGGGACCAGTGCTCTTTAACTTGTTCATAAATGATCTAGAAGTTGGGGTAAGTGGCAGAGTGGCCAGATTTGCAGATGACACTAAACTATTTAGGGTAGTTAAATCCACAACAGATTGTGAGGAGCTCCAAAAGGATTTCTCAAAACTGGGGGAGTGGGAAACAAAATGGCAAATGCGGTTCAGTGTAAGCAAGTATAAAGTAATGCATATTGGGGCAAGGAAACCCCAACTTTATATATACACTGATGGGATCTGGGCTTTCAGTGACTGACCAGGAGAGAGATCTTGGGGTCATGGTAGACAGCTTGTTAAAGTGTCGACTCAGTGTGCAGCAGCTGTGAAAAGGGCAAATTCCAGGCTAGAGATCATTGGAAGGGGATTGAAAGTACAAATGCTGATATTATAATGTCCTTATACAAATCTATGGTGTGGCCACATTTGGAGTAATGTTTACTGTTCTGCTCACCCTATCTTAAGAAGGACATTGTAGGATTAGGAAAGGTGCAGAAGAGGGCAACTAAGATGATCAGGGACCTGGAGCACCTTCCTTATGAGGAAGGCTACAACATCTGGGGCTTTTTAGTTTGGAAAAGAGGCGGCTACAGGAAGATATGATAGCTGTATAAAATTATGCATGGAGTAGAGAGAAAGAACAGAGATAATTTTTTCCCTCCCTCCCTCCCAGCACTGGAACCCAGGGTCATCCCATGAAACTGAAGGCCAGGAAATGTAGGACCAACAAAAGGAAATATTTTTTCACACAGTGCATAGTTAATCGATGGAATTCTCTGCCACGTGATGTGGTGATGGCCACTAGCTTGGATGGCTTTAAAAGTGGTTTAGACAAAAACATGGAGGACAGGTCTATCAATGGCTACTAGTCTGATGGCTATGGGTCACCTCCAGCCTCAAAGGCAGGATGCCTCTAACTACCAGTTGCAGGGGAGCAACAGTAAGAGAGAGGGCATGCCTTCAGCTCCAGCCTGTGAGCTAGCCAGTGGCATCTTGTGGGCCACTGGAGGAAACCAGATGCTGGACTAGATGGGTCTTGGGCCTAATCCAGTAGGCTGTTTTTATGGATATAAGATGAATTGGATTATATTATTATTATTTATTATTTATTTACACAGTCAGACAGGTGTTATTGACTGGTTTGTTTTATCTAGACATCGAGTCCTTCCCAAGGACCTGGGATGGCTGAGTTTTATTGTCAGTGTTGTTGCTGTTGTTATAGATATTGTCGCAGAATATAGGCTGTTCCCAGTAAAGTTGCTTTTTGTAATTGGCTGATGGTGATTTCTGTGGCCCCTATGGTGTTGAGGTGCTCCTCAAGGTCTTTTGGAACTGCACCCAGGGCGCCAATTACCACTGGGATTATTTTGGTCTTTTTCTGCCACAGCCTTTCAATTTGTAGATTTGTATTTTGTGGTTTTTTTCTATTTCTTTTTCTTCTATTCTGCTATCCCGTGGTATTGCTATGTCGATTATTTTAACTTGTGTTTCTTTCTTCTCGACTACAGTTATATTTTATTATTATTATTATTATTATTATTAATAATTCAGTTTCTACACCACCTTTCCAAAAATGGCCCAGGGATGTTTACACAGAGAAAAAAATAACAAATAAATAAGATGGATCCCTGTCCCCAAAGGGCTCACAATCTAAAAGAAACATAAGATAGACACCAGCAGCAGTCACTGGAGGTACTGTGCTGGGGGTGGATAGGGCCAGTTACTCTCCCCCTGCTAAATAAAGAGAATCACCACGTGAAAAGGTGCCTCTTTGCCAAGTTAGCAGGAGATTACAGTATGGTCAGTGTTCACCAGTGCTTCTACGCTTTGCACCAGATCCTGGACAGCATTCAGGATTAAGTCCAAGGTTGCCTTCTCTGTTGTTGATTCCATGACCTGTGTTCTAAGACACAGCCATTTTGCATGTCTAGAAATTTGAACTCTCTGTCAATACCTGCACATGAATGTGGGGGTAATTGAAGTCATCCATTATTACAGCTCTGTCTCTCTTTGACACCTCTCTGATTTGCTTCTCCAACTCCAGGTCACTCTCAGCGTTTTGATCCGAATGGCGATAGCATGTCCCTAGTAGTCCTTGTATTGTCACCCATAATGATTCTGTGGATGACCCTGCTCCTACTAGATATTCTAGCTTGTTGGAATCTATTCCTCCTTTAATATACAGTGCACCCCACCTACCCCGTCATTTCTGTAGAGTTTGTATCCCGGAATAACCGTATCCCACTTGTTCTCACCATTCCACTAGGTTTCCATTATGCCCACTATATCTATGTTTTTATTAGCAATCAAGCACTCCAGTTCACCCATCTTGGCTCAGAGGCTTCTGGCATTGGCATATAAACACCTATACGCCAAGTCTCTTGCGTTGGCGTGTGCTATCTAAAAGGTCATTTGACCTTTTTTGACCAGCGGTCGTGTGTTTCCATCTGCTCTACTCCTGATTCTACTCTGTCCCCTTCTGTTTTATCTGAAAAGCTTGCACCCTCACACTTCAGGGGATTTTGCTTGCTGAATTAGATACCACCTAGTTCCTGTTGGCAGTCCCCCAGGCATCATTTTAAAAGCTGTTCTGTGACCTTTTTTATTTTAAGCATCAGCAGTCTGGTTCCAGCTTGGTTCTAGCAGAGCCTGTCCCTTTTGTACAGGCTTCGCTTGCTCCAAAATGTATCCCAGTGCCTAACAAATCCAAATCCCTCCTCCCGGCACCATAATCTCATCCACACATTTAGATCCCTCAGCACTGCTTGTCTCGCTGGCCCTGCAAATAGAAGAGGTACAGTGAGGGAAATAAGTATTTGATCCCCTGCTGATTTTGTCTGTTTGCCCTCTGACACAGAAATGACCAGGCTATAATTGGAATGGTAGGTTTATTGTAGCTGTGAGAGACAGAATAACAACAGACAAACCCTCAAAAGCCCAGTGCCCAAAAGTCAGCGATGGATTTGCATTGTAGTGAGGGAAATAAGTATTCGATCCCTTCACAAAAGATGTCTTAGTACTTGGTGGCAAAACCCTTGTTGGCAATCACAGAGGTCAGACGTTTCTTGTAGTTGGCCACCAGGTTTGCACACAACCCAGGAGGGATGTTGTCCCACTCCTCTTTGCAGATCCTCTCCAAGTCAGAAAGGTTTCGAGGCTGATGTTTGGCACCCCGAACCTTCAGCTCCCTCCACAGATTTTCTATGGGATTAAGGTCTGGAGACTGGCTGGGCCACTCCAGGACCTTCATGTGCTTCTTCTTGAGCCACTCCTTTGTTGCCTTGGCTGTGTGTTTTGGGTCATTGTCATGCTGGAATACCCATCCACGACCCACTCTCAATGCCCTGGCTGAGGGAAGGAGGTGCTCACCCAAGATCTGACGGTACATGGTCCCATCCATCATCCCTTCAATGCGGTGAAGGTGTCCTGTCCCCTTAGCAGAAAAAGACCCCCAAAGCATAATGTGTCCACCTCCATGTTTGACGGTGGGGATGGTGTTCTTGGGTTTATAGGCAGCGTTCCTCCTCCTCTACACACGGCGAGTTGAATTGATGCCAAAGAGCTTGATTTTGGTCTCATCTGACCACAACACTTTCACCCAGTTCTCCTCTGGATCATTCAGATGTGCATTGGCAAACTGCAGATGGGCCTGTACATGTGCTGCCTTGAGCAGGGGGACCTTGCGGGCACTGCAGGATTTCAGTCCTTCACGGCGTAGTGTGTTACCAATTGTTTTCTTGGTGACTATGGTTCCAGCTGCCCTGAGATCATTGACAAGTCGTCCCCCCCCCCATGTAGTTCAGGGCTGCTTTGTCACCGTTCTCATGATCATTGCAACTCCACGAGGTGAGATCTTGCATGGAGCCCCAGACCGAGGGAGATTGACAGTTATTTTGTGTTTCTTCCATTTGCGAGTTATCGTGCCAACTGTAGTCACCTTCTCACCAAGCTGCTTGGCGATAGTTTTGTAGCCCAGTCCAGCCTTGTGCAGGTCTACAACCTTGTCCCTGACATCTTTCAACAGCTCTTTGGTCTTGGGCATGGTGGTGAGTTTGGAAGCTGAGTGATTGCTTGCTTCTATGGACAGGTGTCTTTTATACAGGTACTGTAACAAGCTGGGATTAGGAGCACTCCCTTACTGAGGGTGTTCCTCATCTCAGCTCATTACCTGCATATAGTGAAAAGACACCGGGGAGCCTGAAATTTGCTGGTTGATAGGGGATCGAATACTTATTTCCCTCTCTACAATGCAAATCCATCGCTGACTTTTGGGCACTGGGCTTTTGAGGGTTTGTTTGTTGTTGTTCTGTCTCTCACAGCTACAATAAACCTACCATTCCAATTATAGCCTGGTCATTTCTGTGTCAGAGGGCAAATGGACAAAATCAGCAGGGGATCAAATACTTATTTCCCTCACTGTAGCACTTCAGATAATGTTACCTCTCTGCTTCCCTGAGTTTCTCCAGGTCAACCACCTTGGCTTCGAGGGAACAAACTTGTTCCCTGAGAGCCAGCAGCTCTTCATACATATACTACTCTGTGCAATATACTGGGAACCACCCCCTCCCCTACTGGCATTCTACCTTCATAAGTGGTTTTATTGGCTATTTAGAATATATAGAATTTGTTTCCTTTAAAGCTATGTCTTAGCTACAGTTGTCAGCTAATTAAAAGTGTTAAGCTCTGTTCTCCAAGAAGATTACAGAAGTATCTTTCTTCTTGTGCTGGGTGTCTCTGGCGTGATAAAGGGGGACCATTTGTGTGCCTCCCCGCACACTTTCCTGCTAAACTGCTTTGATGTCTGTTAGTAAACTCCTGTTCATAAAGCTCAGGGTAGCAAAGCACCCCTGGTCCGAACTTTGTCTTCTCAAGAGCTGCTTCCAAACTGAGCCACTTCAGGAATGTGGCCCATCCCACAAGCTGTGTGATTTACCTGCAGCTAACCCCCACCCACTGTCTCTTTAGGCCAGGTCTGCTCAACTTTGGCCCCCAGCTGATTTTGGACTACAACTCCCATAATCCCCAGACACAGTGGCCAATAGCTAGGGATTATGGGAATTGTAGGCCAACATCTGCAGGAGGGCCGAAGATGAGCAGGCCTGCTCTAGGGACAACTGAAACTGCCCTGTCAAAAACAAACCCCTAGCCAGCCAAAATTCAAACCCTAGAAAAGACTAGCCCTAATAAACTTGCCTTGTCCATTCCCCCTTGTTTTCTTGTTGATGTATTTGCTTGCTTGCTTGGTTCTTTAGGAAAGAAATCAAACATTTGCTCTGCCTTGTCTTCTCAAGAGCTGCTTCCAGACTGGTTTGGGGATTAATCCCCACCCCTATTTGATTCAGGGCTTCAAGGTGTTCTCAGTTTTCTTTGATGCAAATTGAAGCAGTTGCTGTAATCTGGGGCTGGAGCTCTGCCCCTTCCTCACTCCTCTCCACTGCCCTAACACCTTTATTTATTTATTTATTTATTCGATTTCTATACCGCCCTTCCAAAAACTTCTCAGGCGGTTTACCCAGAGAAATAATAAATAAATAAGATGGATCCCTGTCCCCAAAGGGCTCACAATCTAAAAAGAAACATAAGATAGACACCAGCAACAGTCACTGGAGATACTGTGCTGGGGGTGGATAGGGCCAGTTTACTCTCCCCCTGCTACATAAGAGAGAATCACCATGTTAAAAGGTGCCTCTTTGCCCAGTTAGCAGGGGTTACCCATGTGGACAAGAAACAGGATGGCTACTCTTATTTTTTTCCCGGGTGATAAAGGCTCTCATACAGGCTTACTATATAGGGAACTGGAGTACTGCCTTTTCTTTGGAGCTGAGATGGGCCCAGATCCATGGCAGGCACCTAAGCTGATCTCCCTTGCTCCCAAGTAGGCCCAATGAGGGAGGCCTTCGACCTCTAGATAAACATTTCACTGCTGATGCTGGAGCTCACCCCTGCCTCACTATCAGCAACTCTCCTGGGGTTCTGGACACAATGATGGGGGTTTGGAGGGGTGGATCAGAGGGTCAATTGAGGAGTGCTGGATCACCTGCATTCCTGTGTTCTTCCAGTGGGGCTTGGTGGAATGGGTGAATTCCATCTGTTTTGGATTTATGATTCCTGGGAAACTCTTCTTGGTGGAGGGCCCCCTGGTATTTGCTTCTCTCCCAAGGAGGCCTCATCAAGGCTCCAGCCTGGGAGGGTTCTCCTCCCATTCCCTCCTGTGTGAGGAATTAGGGCAGGTACCTTACCTAAGATAGTTTCTGCAATTTTTATCTATCTATCTGTCTATGAATTTGTATGTGCGAAATAAAGTCAGACTTCCCAATTACCTACAGATACCAAATGTTGCATACACAATCCTGCCACCTAAATTAGCTGAATGTACTATTCTCAGCTGCTAGTTTTGAGGACATCTCATGTGGGTTATCCTCTCCACATGCTCCAGAGGACAGGACAAACAATCTAGGCAGAGCCTTTAAAAGACAGGAGAGGATAAACCCTCCCAGTTTAGTTTGTCCTGCTTCGCTCCAGAGAAGGCCGTTTGTTTCCAGCTGCCTGCTTCTAGCTCTCCCTTCTAGGCCTTTTCCCCTTTTCTTTCCCATTCTTCTGTGCTTGCCACCTTTCTGCCTTAACAATTCTTCAACCCTTATCTTTGCCTCATCAAAAAAGAGAGAGAGCCCTTCATTTGTTCCTTCCCTCTCCATTGTGTGCTTATTTCCTCTATTCTCTCCTTCTCCCGCTTTTACCTCATGGAGCCAAAGAGAACGGGTATTCTCCATGTTCTTATGCCCAAAGGAAAGAATCCGTCACCTCAGCATGAAAAGCAGCTTCTCCATGCCATGCAAGTGCAATGGAAGCTTCAGGACCACTGCGATCCACATGGTCCGTGCCGGAGTCCAAGAGGGGGCAAGGCTCTTCTGGAGCTCTGAAAAGGTCCACAGATGACCTTGCGGCCTCAGTGACCTGCGCTAACAAGTGCTTCCATCCCTTGCCCCCCTCTGAGCCTCAGGAAGAGCCCAACATCGTCATCCTGGAAGAGGTTGTTCCAGTCGCCCCCACGGGCCCGAACACCCTCCCCAGAAAACGGAGCCTCCCCGCCAGCCATCCCGTGGGTCTGAGGTCATCCGCAGCCAGACGCTTCCGCTCCTTCCTCCTCTGAAGTGCTCCTGCCACAAGCACAGCTTGCAGGGCAGGAAGACGATACACAGCCACCTGTTCTGCTGCTTCTGCCTCTGCCCTCACTGACTCCTGGGGCAGCAGAGCCCCCAAAACTCCACCTCACTCGACCCCCAGCTCCCTTCGAGGACAACAACACAGGCACTACTCCAGGCCCGGTAGCCCCAGCACCCAGAGGATCGGTGAGTCCACAGCCGGCTGGCCCTTCACCCCGCTGTCCTCCTGCTCTGCCCAGAGGGCCCATCCTGTCTCCTTCCAACCCAGCAGCCCCCACCTTACTCGAAGATATGCCCAATGCCTGACAGGCTTGGTTCATGGAGGCTATACACTCCTTCCTCGAGCAATTCCAGCCAAAACAACCCGAAAAGAAAAAGTGCAGGCATATGAAAGAATCTATCTCTTTTGAGTACGCTTCCCCCTCATCTTCTTCTTAAGAGTCTTCTGAGAGCCCTGAAAGGTCAAAAAAAGTCACATAAGTGTAAAAGGTGCAGCAAACAGAAGAGGGTAAAAAAAAAGTCCAAACACCAGTCCAAACATAATTGCAAAAGGGCCAGTCCTCATTCCTCGGATATCTCTGATTACAGCTCTCCAGAGCCCCACCCCGGGGGGCCAACAGCCCCTGTGGCGCCCCCAGCACCCCTTTTGCCCCGAGACCTACCAGATGGCGCTCCACCCACCCCCACTAATGGCCCGGACTCGAGGGAAGAGGGTGAATGGTCAGATGGCCAACAAGTTTTTTTTAAAAATGTTTTATTTTTTTATATATATATTTTTTTAATTTAAACATATTTTTATACTGCCCAAAACTCACGTCTCTGGGTGGTTCACAACAAGCAAACAAACAAAAAGTTAAAACATTAGTTAAAATAAATGACAACAGAAAACTTAAAACAGTAGTTAAAACAAAATAAATGATATAGTAAAAGTTAAAACATCACAACGATTTAAATTTTAAAATAACATTTTAAATTGATGTTAAAACAATACTTAATTAAAATCCTGGGTGAATAGGTGCATCTTTAAAGACTTTTAAGAAGTTGTCAGAGACGAGGAAGCTGTTATTTCAGCAGGGAGCACGTTCCAAAGCTCTGGAGCAGCAGTGGAGAAGGCCCATCCCCGAGTAGCCACCAGACGAGCCGGTGGCAACTGCAGATGGACCTCTCCTGATTATCTCAGTGGGCAGTGGGGTTCATAACAAAGAAGACGTTCTCTTAAATACCCAGAGCCTAGTCTTCCCACTCATCTTGCAGGCTCCTTCCACCTGAGGATTTCTCTCAATTGCTCCTCAAGACACTTTACACCCTGGGCCTGCATTCAAACATGTGTAAAGACACCTCCGCCCCTTCCAGGGAGTCACTGGTGCTATCTACCTCTTCCTCTAATGACCCCCTTTTTCCTCTTCCCAAAACCTTTTCCAAAGTAGTGAAACAGAAGTGACAGGTGCCTGCCTCTTCAAAAATGACTGTCGCCATTGTTTCTAAACAGTATGCGTTTGTTTCTTTGGCAGCAGCTCTGTTCCAACCCACCCCCCCAAGTCGACGCCCCAGTGGCTACTCTGACCTTGGGGGCAATCCTGACCAAAGACAGGAAGTCTTCACTGAAGGATCCCACCAAAAAGAAGTTAGAATCCCAGCTTCAGAAAAACACAGACACCATCTCAGTATGCATCAAAGCTTCCACTGCTGCCTCCATCGTATCTGCTCTGGTCCGATGAGTCCAGAGGTGCTTCAGTCTCCAACTCCAGATCCATTGCGAGACAGAGAAGTTATCTTAAATATCTAGAAGGCGCAGGCTTTCATCACTGATGCCACCTTGGATGAAGACGGTGGTCTTGGTGGATCAGAACATGGAGATATGCCTCCAAGAGGTCCATCGATGCCAGGAAGTCCCCATGGTGCAAGGCTTCCGAGATGGAGCGGGTGATCTTCATGCGGAACCTTTGGCTCTTTGTCCGTTTCACCTACAAGAATCTCCATTACCAATACACTGCCCTTCCATTTGGCCTCTCCTCAGTGCCTTGGATCTTCACGAAGACCCTGGCCCCCCGGTGACCTACATGCGCCTCCAAAAGAGCCGGGTCTTCGCTTGCCTGGACGATCTCCTGGTCCAGTCACCCTATCTCGTCTCAGCCCAGAGAGACCTCGATTCTCATCTCCCATGGTTTCCATGTGAACGTGGCCAAGAGCAACTTGATTCCCTTCAACAAGATCTTGCACCTGGGAATTATCATAGACACCCTGACTGATCGCCTCTTCCTGCCTCAGGACTGGATAGACAAGCTTCAGTCCCTCATTCGACAGGTGCTACTTGCAAGTTCAGTCCCATTGCTCTCCCCAGTCCAACTCCTGGGACTGATGGTTTCCTCTCTGGACATGGTCCCTTGGGCATGCTCCACCTCTGGCCCTTGCAGTGGTTTCTCCTCCCTCACCAGTTGGCCATTTCACAAAGCAAACACATTAGAATAGAGCTCTCCCCATCAGTCAGAGGTTCCTTGAACTGGTGGCGTCTGGATTCCCACCTGAACACAGGCCGTCACTTCCTGGATCTGCCACACACCATCATCACAACAGACACCAGTCTCTCCAGTTGGAGAGCCCCGTGCCTCAATCTCTTGACCCAAGGCATATGGTTCCCTCAAGAAGCAAGGCACAGCATACACTGGTTGGGCCATCTGACTGGCCCTTCTGGCTTTCCAGGACAGGATACTTCACCATCACATCCTTATCTGAATGGACAACACAATGGCCAAGGCCCATGTCATTCGCCAAGGCGGGACTTGCTCCAAGTCATTACATGCTGAAGCAGTCTTTCTGTTCTGCGCGGAGATGCATGTCGCCTCCCTTCTAGCCCATCACATAATTGGCTCCTTGAACACCCAAGGGAATTGGCTCAGATGGCAAGATCTCCATCCAGCAGAATGGAAGTTCAATCTCCAGGTGTCCCAAGAACTCACTCTCTGCCAGGGCTGGCCGATGGTGAACCTATTCTCCTCCCAGTCCAACTCTCAGCTTCCAAGATTCTTCTCCCACTTCTCCTGCAACAGAGCAGAAGCAGTGGACTCCCTGTCAGCAGGGTGGCCACAGGAACTCCTACATGCATTTCCTCCAGTGCCACTCCTGAGCCGCCTGCTCCGCTGCATTCACCTGCTCCACGCAGAAGTTATCCTCGTGGCTCCCTTCTGGCCAAGGTGTCCCTAGTTTCCAAAAGTCCTTCATCTCGCCATGGCAGGATCCTGGTTCCTGCCCTCAGTGCCAGATCTACTCAGCCAGGGCCCAGTACCACAATCCAGCATGGTTCAGGCTTGCTGCCTGGTGACCAAATGCAATCTCCTAGGGTGACATGGTTACACTCCCAGGGTCTTAGACACAATCCTTGCCTCCAGATGGGTCTCAGCTAACTGCATTTACCAGATTACCTGAAAGGTTTTCCTTCACTGGTGCCACCAACACAGTACAACTCCGGAAAGCTGCGAAATTCCTCAACTTCTTCACTTCCTACTGGACAGCCTGGACAAAGTGCTTAGGGCGAATACTATCAAGCAGCATTCAGCCGCCCTAGTCCCTCTCCTTGCCCCATCCACGAGTAGAAATATCCAATCTCACCCTCGCTTACATCGCTTTGGGGTGCCATGCTGTCTTCCCTTCCAGTGGTCCACAGATTTCTCTCCTGGGAGCTCCACAAGGTTCTTTGGATCCTTCATACTCCTTCCTTCGAACCTATAAAGTCTATTCCACTGCGGATACTTTCCTTCAAGCTCATCTTTCTTGTTGCCATCACTTCTGCCCGGAGGATCTCAAAACTCAGGGCCCTCTTCGCGATTCCTCAACTCTGTGTCTTCTCCCATGACTCCATTCGGCTGATTCCCGACCTGTCTGTTCACCTGAAAGTCTCGTCAGTCTTCCACAGGTGGCAAGATGTAGTTCTCCCTTCCTTCTGCCCCAGGCCTACTGCACCCAATGAGAAACAGTGGCATAAACTTGACGTACATCGTTGCCTAAAAACCTATATCTCCAGGACTGCTATAACAGAGTCTCTTTTTGTTTCGTTTCTCCCAGCCACCATGGGCCAATCCATGCTCTCTGCTACCTTGGCCCATTGAATCAAGGCATGCATTGCCTTGACTTATGAAGTCCAGCATCTTCCACGTCCTATGCGAGTCACGGCCCATTCCACTCATTTGGCAGCCACTTCTGCAGCCTTTTCCACCATTGCCCCCTTGGATGAAATCTGCGGGGCCGCCACGTGGTCTTCTCCTTCCACTTTCATGAGACACTACAAGTTGGATCTCTTCAATTCTGCCCAGGCCGCCTTCGGCAGATGAGTCCTATAGCAGGTCCTTCCGACCCAGTAGCCAGGGATGCTCCCACCTGGGGTCTCTTAGGTGTGGCATGACCCACGTGAGATGTCCTCACCCAGCACCCGAAAAAGGAACATTGGTCACTCACGATGAAGGCCTCTTCTGACTTCTGGTGTCGAGGACATCTCGACCCACCCTGGGGCGTCCACAGCTACTGGTCAGCAGTTTTTTCTTCATTTGCCTCTTCCCTCAGTCTCTGCAACTGTGCTTGTCTGTTATTTTCCGTGCCTACTAGTTCTTTTACTTCCTTTTCTAGAAGTTTGGCTTGTCAAAACAGAACTGGAAGGGGCTATTCTCTCCCGCCTTTTAAAGGCTCTGCCTAGATTGTTTGTCCTGCCCTCTGGAGCATGCGGGGAAGATAACTCACTTGAGATGTCCTCGACACCAAGAGCCAGAAGAAGCCTTCCTGGTAAGTGATCAGTGCTCCTCTTTGTACACTGGAATATGCTGGAGAAAAGGTTTGGTTTTTTAAAATGTATTTTTTAGAAGAAATTCTGAATATAATCATCATATTTTAACTTATTGTTC
The DNA here is from genome assembly GCF_027244095.1 of Hemicordylus capensis. NCBI lineage: Eukaryota > Metazoa > Chordata > Lepidosauria > Squamata > Cordylidae > Hemicordylus > Hemicordylus capensis. The sequence continues at coordinate 214,632,134 of NC_069661.1, read as the reverse complement.
TCAACAGATTTTTAGCATCAATAATCAGATCAATAATTCCAAAATGGCATCATGCCCAAGAGAAGCAGAAGATCTTAGAGTCAGGTTCAAATTTACCATACATGGTAATTATTCAATAAAAGGAATAATTTTTGAAGTTGAAATCCTATAAATTTCAAACGGTTCTTTTACTTCCTTTTTGCAAGCACATTTTCAAACATTATGTTTCAAACATTCTGTTACCTATATTTAATTGCTTGAACTTTCTTGTATGTGTAATCTACGCAAAATAACTTTGCCCGGTCAAAACAGACCTTGCCTACTAGTTAAAAATAATTGAATGGTGTTTTTTGGTTTTAATGTGCTGCCCAATTAATCAGGAAAGCCTTTTTAGCCTATTAACTCTTTAAAACCAGTTTAACTATTTTGCAACCATTATAATTAGCATATCATTTTAATGAACATGGTAGATGCCAAACACAGTTGATGAGCATGTGAGAATTTGGATGGCGAAGGGCTGTAGCTCAGGAGTAGAGCAAAGCTTTGTATGTAGAGCAAAGCTTTGCAAGAGTAGAGCAAAGTTTTGCAGTTTCATACCATGAGACCCTCATTGTAATGGCCTAGGGCTAACTAATACAATACATCTGGTGCGTTCTTTTGTAACCTCAGATCATGGAAATACTGCTAGACAGAGTACTTCGATCACTAGTCCTGTTCAATGTGAAGCAGGTATGCAGGTATTTATCTTTGCAAGCTGCAACGGACTCTTCTGTTGTTTTATTCAGACATCATAAAATGTGAAAAATCTGAATTAGTCCTTGGCGGGGCGGGGGGGGGACCATTGTCCATTGCAAGTTGATTTCAATTCTTCGTTTGCAGAATAATGTAATGAAGGGGATATACCTTTGAAAAAGCCTTTGTTTTTGAGTTATTTGACCTAAGGTAGTGAACTTGAAAAGGACTCGTTCTCCAGTCTGACAAGGCTTGTTCACCAAAAGTTCTTGTTGCTGCTTTTTGACAGGCATTTATAGAGACAATGTTTGCAAGCAAAGCTCCAGTGGATGAAGCCTTTCTTTATGCAAAGGTATGTGCCTGGCTGGGTCCTGGCCCATTGTTCTTCCTTCAGCTGATTCTTGCATTGAACTCTTAGAGGTTTCTGTGAACCCCCAGGGGACAGTAAGAAAGACCTTCACTCTGTTGGCATGGTTGATGCATCTTTCCCTAAATATTCCATCTGCTGAAGAGCCTGTTCTCTAAAGGGATTCCAGTGATGGAGGTGAGGTTTTAGCAAACGTCCTGATAAATCGGAAGTGTTGCTTAAAATGGTGTGTGTTTTAATACAATTAAAAAATCAAAGCATTTGTTCTATTTACATTCATATACACAGGTATTTATACCAACATACCCTCAAATGTTGTCTCCCTGTGTGCCATGAAAAACTTGTGTGCCATAAAGAAAATGGCATCCACACAAACCTAGAAGTCTCTGTTCCCTTCATAAGGAACAAATTGTCTAAGGTCTGAATAGAGCTTGCCATGAAGAAACTGTGACTTGTGATAAAGAGAGAGGAGCACCTCCTAGGTTTTTTCTATGCTTCTTTGATCTCCTGCAGGAAATCCTTTGACTTTCTTGTTGTCCTTAAAAAATTGGTTTCTGCCTATGGTAATAACGCTGAAATTAAAATTATTGTGGAGCCCAATAAACACATCCAGTGTTAGAACTGTCAGAGGCCAGGTGAATTCAATCAGCTACTAAGTTCCAGACACTTTTCTTTTTCTTTCTTTCTTTTCTTTCTTTTTTTGGAGGGGGGAGCCCATCAAAACCCAGAAACATCATTTTGCTGCCTCAGGGGACAGCAGGCTCTTTGTATTCATTGGCTGTAGACTGATTTGCTCATATATGTATATCTTGTTTTATTTTTCCACCAGGGAGATTAAGGCAGTTTATAAGGATTTGTCCCATTTTTTCCTCACAACAGACTGTGAGGTACATCCATGGCTGTGGAGCAATTTGAACCGAGATCCCTCTCATACAAATCCAGCATTCAGTCCTATATACTTCACACTAGTTGTATGGACTTCTAACGTGTACCCAGATTTTTAAAAAGGCAAAGGGGCAGGAACTTGTATTGGTTTGTCAGAATTAATGGATGTCCTCATTTCCAACTTAATTATTCTAGTTTGAATTTGAGTGCCGGGCTCGTGGTGCAGACATTTTGGCTTATCCCCCTGTTGTTGCTGGTGGCAACAGGTCCAACACCTTGCATTATGTGAAAAACAATCAGCTCATCAAGGTAACCAAATAGATTCTAATGCTTCTTTCTGCAATGTATTGATACTATATCTCTGTGAAAATCAGCGAAACTATTTGGAAATGCATCTGTTTTGGAAAGCACCTAATTGATGCTTGCTGTGTGCTGTAAGGATGTGCAAGGTCTGGCGGGCAGATGGTTTGGTGGTGTGGCGGGGAGTTACCTTTTAAAGAGCAGAGAGGGTAGTCTTACTAACCACCACCCCCGTCGCTGTGCCCAAAATAGCTGCGTAGGGGAGCAGCATACTTTCTTGCTGCCCCAGTCAGCATCAGACTGGAAGTGGCCGGTGCATGTACATGACATGGCATGCACATGCGCACTGGCCACTCCTGGTCTGACACTGACCGAGGCAGCAAGAAGGTACGCTGCTGCCCCGTGCAGTGATTTTGGGCACGGTGTCAGTAGGGGAAACGTGGCGGCAGGGGATAAGAGCACCCTTCCTGCTCCTTAAAGGTAACCCCCACCACCAGACCATCCAAACTGCTGGACCTCTGAACCAGTTTTGGGGTCCATAAAAGGACCGCTGAACTGGTTCGTGCACATCCCTAGTGTGCTGTTCAAACTGCAAAGTTCTGACTTGTGCTTCCTGAGTGTGTATCCACACTATGTCCTGGCATGGTGAGTGGAACATGGAATGGAGTTATGGTTAAGAATGTGCCTTAGCAGAGACTGAGCTGTTGAATGGCTCTGCAGTCTCCCTTGCTTGTTTTACCTACTTGTGTCACTCGATTCCCAGAAGAGGAGAGTTTTCATGTTTTCCTTAGCAGTTGTCCCCTATACAAAGAGAGGGTAGTCTTACTGGTTATTTTATTTATTTATTATTAGATTTATACACCAGCTTTCATAAAATTATCCCAAGCCATAGATGGGACTTAATGTTGGGCAGTGGAAGCTTCATTGATTCTCAGTACTTCCATCAGACTTGGCTTTGAAAGAATAGGCATACCCTTTCAGAAACAATAATCTAAGCTTGCCAAACACAAGCTTCCTTTACTAATTCTCTATGGGCCAATTCAAATGATACTAACTCGAGCACACATAAAAAAAGAGGGGGCACACCAAGAGTAGGCCCATTGGGACATCCTTTATGGAGGTACTGATCCCTTCCTGGCAGGTCTCTTGATTGTGTGTGGGGGCTGTTAATCCAAATGGCCCTTAATCATGTGCTACAAATACTTGTATTGAGAATCAGTGAAGCTTCCACTGCCCAACATTAAGTCCCATCTATGGCTTGGGATAATTTTAGGAAAGTTGGTGTATAAATCTAATAATAAATAAATGAAATAACAATAAAATGGCTTGGTTTCCTCTGAGCTGGAAAACTAGCTGCTGTTAAAATGTAAACTTCTTGTCCTGTTTTGACCATTAGATATTTAAAAGTCCAGGTTTTTCTAGTGTTAGCTGTGTTGTTTGTTTGCTTGCTTAGGGGGATTGAGTCTTCCTTTCTACTCTGACAATATCCAAGGCAACTTACAATCAGAATAAAAAATACAACTCAATAAGAACATCAAAAATAAACCAATCTAATAAAAGAGCAAATAAACCAGTAATAGCTGTTCCTCCTGCTGCCCCCCAGAGGCCTCAGGTGTTACTGCTGCTCCTGCTCCAACTGCAGCTCTTTAAAGGTTCTATGATGGGCATGGGAAACATACCTCTCCACGCCCCATGCCTGGGGTGTGTTACCTAGTAAACAGGCCAGGTCATTCCAGATGTTTTTGTCTCTGAGGATGGAGCAGCTCCTGACGTGGACTGCTGTCTCGTTCATGGCTCCTGACTCTTCCTGGCAACAATGGTGTTGGATGATGCGTCTTGACGGGAGGGTGTTGTAAGATGTCCACTCCCCAAGCCTTAGCTGTTACTACCATGGATCACACGTGTACCAAATTTCAGTTCTCTGGCTGGTCTGGAAGCCGTAGTAGCCCAAGAACTCAGAGCACCCGAGGCAAGGTGCCAAATGCTGCCTCCCCTCTGCATACATGTGCTTACCTTTTGCATGTGTGTGGTGGCTGCAGCGGCAGCTGCTTCTCTAGTGCAAATGCGTGCACAGATGCGAACGTGCAGCCCCTCCACAGCTTTTTTGAAATACTTGCTACTGCTACTACTGCTGCCTGCTTTGGTACACACCACCAAGGGCAGTTGAGTATAGTAGACACCCCACAGAGCACCTTCTATACACTGCTGCTCTTTCATTATCTCCTCTTCTGATTCCTCCTTTGCTTTGCTAGCCTGACAAGGGAGATAGGAAGGTGTGTGTTGGGCTACAAGGAGGCAGCGGCAGCGGCAGCAGAGGATCCTCTCACTGTGACTCTTTGCAAAGAAGTAAAAGGCCATTCTAGTGGTGGTGGGTGGAAGAGGGAAGCAGGGGGCACCGGGAGGGGGGGCATGTTGCCTGCCCTGTGGTGCCCCCAAAATGTACCACTTGAGATGAGCATCTTAGTTTGCCTGGTGAGGGAACTGCCCCAACTGGACTATGTAGAAATGTCTCCCTATAAGACTTTCCTAGAAATAAGGATTATTTGGGTCACTTGTGTACTAAATTAACCTTACTTGACAGTGTGGAAGTACTTTAGCAATTTTAAGGTATAATTTGATCCCCAGTTTTGAAAGAAAGCTTTACAAATATCCAATTTTCATATTTTGCTAGTAATTGTGGTATCTTGAATATGTATATCAAATTTTAGCTCTCTAGGTCTTGTATAAGTATTGGTAAGTGAATGCCTCAGTCGAGGCCCCAGCAACTTCATATATTATATTTCTTCTTACCTACCTGTAATCAGTCTTGGTTGATTGACAAAAAGAGAGTAAGAAGATGTTGCAGGTAACAAATTTATTTGAAAGTAGAAGAGGGATCTTTCTGACAAAGCCAACTTCAGAAAATCTAGAAAAACGTTTCGGAGAAAATTTCAAAAGAGCCTGCTTCTGTATCAAACTCTCGTTTGCTCCTGTAATGGGTTAGATAACCATTGAAATGTCATCAGCTTGACAGGTTAAAAGTTCCAGTCAGATACTTCGGCTGCCTCATCCGATTCTGAAATCTTTAATGTTATGATCTCTGTAAGCTATTGCTGTTCAGAGATGTTCTGCTAATCATGTGGTTCAGCCAAATTACATGGCTAGTTCCTATAACAGTGATACCACCAAACATCAAGCCTTGGTGGTGCTAGTGTGAAAATTAACCACATTTGTCTGGCTGAATTCCTTGATTGATAGTTACATGTATTAACTTTTGTGATGAGAAGCTCTGATCACACAAAGGCAGTTTTGTAATGGTTACTATCTCACTAAGGTAGTGCATGAATTGGGCCTTTGAGAGGAGTTAAAGTGAAAAAGCAAGACTTTGAACTCTTTTCTGCTCCTGAGTGGTTTATTGATTGAGCATTACTAGAATAAAGCCTGCCCCATCCCACTTCAGGGCACTTTGTCCTTCCTGTGCCTGTGGAGGAGGTCCACTTCCTCTCTAGAAAGAAGAACAGAGAGCTTCAGGGATATTCTCACACAACTGTCCTGAACATGATCCTCTTGGTCGAAAGAAAAAAAGTGGAATTTATTTCTGTAAATAAAGATATTTGCACAAAACAGAAGTCATGCATGTTCCTGCTTAAGGGACCCCTACAGAATTACTCCAATACTAGCTTCTTGCATATGGATGTTTTTGTATGAATGATTGTATATGCATTCATTTTAAAAGCGAACCTGCACTCAAGTGAAGAGTACAGGTAGGAAGTGTACTATGTGTGTTGAACATCATGTGTGAATAACTGCACATGTCTACAGATCTATGTGTGCAGACACTCTACACAGCTGCACAGGCACTGAATATAACATGCGAATCAAGCTACTGTTTGCCCTTGTTGATGTATATGCAGGGTCAGAGTCCAATATCTTATTGTGCTGTTGTTTATTGAGAAGTTGGTTTCCTCAGAAGTAAACGTTCTCTCCCCTTCCACTTTTCCTTACAGTGAGGCTGGCGACTGTGGCCAGTTGATGCCTGTCAGTCTCCAAAATCATAATGCTTCTGAACAGGTGACTCATAGTCACTAGGAAAAAAAGGAGGCTTCAGTGACTGGGGGAGGGGTCTCTCCTCTTTTTACTTGTGGGATGGGGAAATATAGGAATGATAATGAACAGCTGAAGCCCAAGGCACCTCTTTGCAAAGACAGCAGGCATACTCTTTCTTGCATAGCACATTATTGGTGGGACTCAGCAAAACAAGCTCTTAAAAACTTAAAAACAAGCTCTTTTATCTTCACTCTTCCCTTCTGGAACTTAAGAACTCTGTTCACAGCTGTTCTGAAATGGACGTTGAGGTTCACCAGAACAACAAAGTCTTTTGTAAGTGCTCCATTCGGTTGAGCTAAACTGTCCCAGAAATCACAGCCAGATTAATAAATGGTATTATTGAAACCATTTATTGATGCCAAAAGACCCAGGCTGCAGGTGGGAGTTCCAGCCGATTATCCTTGCTAAATTACAAAAGAAAAACTATACAGTACTTAATATTTAAAATATTACAAGTGATCTCTAGTTTTTATAGAATCCCACCAAATATGGTTCTTTGACCACTGATGTTAGCGTGAATAGGAAGGAATGATATTGCATAAGAAGTGGAATATCTTATACAAAAGATTCATAATCATGAATCTAATTTATTTCTCATCTTAGTGAGTGGAAGCAGGGTTATCTTTACTTTGTTCATTTGTTTTAATATTGATGTTCCACCTTTCAGCTGAATGCCTCCCCAAAAGCGCTTGCAATTAAAATCCATCACAAAACTCATGGAGATGGTACCAGAACAGTAACCGTTCAATTTAAAGTAGTAAGTCAGTACACATAAAATACAGAGGAAATAATTGAGTAGCAAGTAATAAAACAGGTTAAATGGTCTAATTCTTCAAGTATCCCCAAGAGGATGGAAACAGAGGGGATTCCTAAATCCAGAAACGAAGTTTAACTCAAGGTCTCTGCAGCTCTTATCTGAATTCTATGCCAGCTCTTACTGGACATCAAATTCCGAGCCTTTCACCAGTTTCCAACAAATTTAGCACATCCCCCCCACTCCGCGACCTCGACAGCATCATATGTTTGTGTTCCACAGGGTGGAGCAGGGAGTGGGGGGGGCAGATTTCATTTATGTTTATTTTTTTACATTTGTATTCCGCTCTTCCTCCAAGGAGCCCAGAGCGGTGTAAGTTTCTCCTCACAACAACCCTGTGAAGTAGATTAGGCTGAGAGAGAAGTGCCTGGCCCAGAATCACTCGGCAAGTACCATGGCTGAATGGGGATTTGAATGTGGAAGTGATATTCAAAATCCCACCCCAGTCCCCATTAACATTCTACCGAGAACCTTTCTGGACTTCTGAATGAGTGCCATTTTTAAAGTATGTAGAGTTTTTATTTACAATATATGAAGAGATACAGAAAAAACAGGTGATAGCTTCTACTGGACCCAGCTTCAGTTGGTGCAAGAGTATGAAAGCTTTCTGATATCAAAGAACCCCATCTGGCAGAACAAAAAATTAAGCAGTTGGCCACAGAATGTACAAGTTGGCATCTAGGGCAAAGATTTTAGTCCCTTCAGCGAGATGGTGGCCTAAACACAAAACATTTTTTACTTCAGACTCAGAATAAATTTGCCAGTTGGGGGTAATTGACTGCTGTTGGCTTCATAGGCCATGGCAACAAGGGCTGCATTCACACAATCACAAGTATCCTGGTTAATCAGAATTAGTGAACCCTATGGAGCTGATTGTGAGAACCCAGAATTTCAAGGCATTCCTGGTCAAATCTAGAGATGTGAAGGGGGGGGCATTTTTTCCCCCAGGAGTATGTGCCCTGGTTTTTTTCTGGGTGGGGTGTGGGGTTCTCCCTGTTTTCCTGCACTTTTCTCCCAGGCCTTCATATCTCTAGTCAAATCACTCCAGTTAGCTAGCATTTAACCAGGACAGATAACCAGGACTCAATCCTGGTTAACCAGAGTAGTTTGACCCAGAATTGCCCTGAAATTCTGGGTTCCCACAATCAACTCCACAGGGCTCACTAATCCTGATTAGCATTTTAACCACGATCCTTGTGGTTGTGTGAACACAGCCAAAGTATAATTGCTCGTAAACAACTTTGCTCCGTGTATAGCTGAGAGTTGGCTGTCTCGCCAGTCCACTAGATTATAGAAAAATTCTGTGCAATTCAAAAACACGCTTAAACCTGCACCAACAGAATTTGGTATAATTAAAAGATATTATCTTACCTATTTTGTATCTTTTACTATCTAGAGCCAACTTGGCAACAAATGTGAAATTGCTTTAGCATAGGATGGTGGTGGGGTTTTAGTGAGAAAGGGTAGGGCTACAGTTGGAAAATGCACTTCACACTCTCTAGGCTGCTGCCCGATGAGAAAGCACGAGTCGCTAATATTATTTAATTAGGCATGTGTTTGAGCTCAGGTGGGGGGACCTTTTCTTTTCTGTCTCTGTTTCAGTGATACTCTTGAATAACAACAAGGAACTGCTTTTTCTTGTGCTCCAGGATGGAGAAATGGTTCTACTGGATGGGGGATGCGAGTTCTCCTGTTATGTAAGTGACATCACCCGCACCTGGCCCATCAATGGCAGGTAGGCTCTGTTCCCAGGAAGGAAATAACATGTGCTTTTAAAAAGAGATTGAGAGAACTGCAGCTGACTGCATTGACATTTTGTGCTTATCTGGAGAGGAGGAGGGAAGCCAGACACAATTGTAATAAATACATAAATCTGTGATACATATATTTGCTGTCATTATTTTCCCCAGAGTGCTCTGTTTCAGCATTGTCATTTCTACATTTCATTGTGCTTCAGAGGCTCTTCTCCCTTGCTTATATGTATAGCTTCATCCCTCAACATACTACAGTGTGTGTGGAATTACTTAAAATTGAAGGTGATGCCAAGCCACTTTGCACTTTCAGCAGTATCTCATGCTCCTTCAGAATGCAGATAGGGGAATCACTCGATTGAACCTTCCCTCCTGTCAGAAATCTCCTATGTTGGAAACCTAGCCTTTCAAGGAAAAGGCCTTAGTTTCCTAGGTGCAGGAAGGTTTTGATGGTGGAGAGCATTCAATCATACAATCCTCCCACTGCATGCTTATGTGGAACAGTCCCAGGAGGGCTGTATCACATAATTTTTCTGGAACTGTAGCTTGACCCTTAATTCACCATTTAAGGCTTTCCTTGCTGTTTAAATCCCATGTGAGGCAATTTGCACTTGATTCTCATTCTCAGGTTCACTGGTCCCCAAGCAGAGCTGTACCAAGCTGTTCTGGAAGTACAAAAGGCCTGCCTGAGGCTCTGCTCTCCAGGTGTGAGCCTAGAGAACATCTACAGTCTCATGCTGACCTTGATTGGACAGAAGCTGAAAGATTTGGGAATCCTACAGAAAAGCACTTCCGAAAACCATCTTTTTAAGGTACTTGGCTTCTCTGCGTTGCTATCTACTCAGTCAGTTTATTTTCTCCATTGCAGAAAAACAGTCAACTTGAAAGCATAGGCCACTGAAGCCTTGAAATACCTGCTTCCTGTGTCTATGGCTGTCAGTAGGCTTTCTAGTATCTATTGTGACAGGTCCAAGAGGGATACATCAGATTGACTAAGGGCTGTTGACAGTACCGTCTTCACCCAGCAGATGGCAGGGCATTCAGATCGCTCACACAAGCAGTTGTTTAATTCCTGACAACTGTCAGTTTAGCAGGGTGGGGATAGGAGGTGGGATTGTTCTAACTTGTCAGTCAGATCATTAAACTCAACTGCCAGAGTAGCGGAGGAAATATGCCTCATTTTGAGGTAGTGATAAGAGATGCAGCAGTTATTTTCACAAGAATTTTGTTCTCAAAAAAAGTGGGAAACTTACTGTTCCAGAAGCTCACTGTGCCTAGCTGTGTAATGCTGCATGTGGCAAGGATGTTTTCCTTAGTTTGTTCTTTGAGAGGCAGCTATGCAAGTGCAAATAATAATATTTTAGCCCTGATTACTGCATTTACCCAAATAGAAGGCGACTCTGAATTTAAGACAATGTCTTAAAACATAGAGGCTAAATAAATACAGTTATACCTGTATTTATCCACAAGAAAGAGGACTCTGAATTTAAGATGACTTTCTCCCTGTATTTAACAGGAAAAAATGGGGGGGGGGATCTCCAGGATTCAGGTAAATATAGTATTTCCATCTTATTATCACCAGCCCCCTGAATGGTGAGGGAAATCAAACACACACACTATTATATTATATTATATCATATTATATTATATCATATTATATTATATTATATTATATTATATTATATTATATTATATTATATTATATTATTATTTAATATATTAGTATTAAAAAAAACCAGAAAGTGGTAGTAAACTTACATTCCACCATTGGCTGAAAGCTTTTGGAAATTAGGGATTAATAAGGTGATCCTGAGATTTAGGTTTGACTTTATAGGTGGAGATTGGCCATTGGAGATAATATCCTATGAGGATAACATCACATTTTGTTTTAGCTGGTAAATACAAGAAAGAATTAACTTTTATACTAAGTAAGGTATAGAGCAGAGACCTTGTCCAATTGAATCATTATTGAGTCCAATGTATGTATGATTCAAGGGCTACACTACAGACATTGCCAGTTGACATGTTTTTCCCTAGATGAGAGAATGTATGGAACCCAACCCACTGCTATCTGTAATGGTGTCCAGAAGGCTGGAAGTGACTAATTAAAACAGAAGGTAGCAATAACTGGGGATTGCTCCCAACACTCACTCACTCACTCACTCTCATGGGGGGAGCAAGTATCAGATACATTCTACTGCTTCTGTACTCAGTTTATATTCTCTGGACATTAATTGTGCTTCCTGCCCGTGCTGGTTGTCCTTTGTTCTTTTTAAAGAGAATACAGATCTTACCATGAGGAGGATCTGTCAGGATGGGTGGGATGGGAGAGCAGTTGCTTCCTCCAAGAGAACAGGAGCAGTGCTCTTGCTTCCCTACTTTCCCATGAGAGAAGGTGAGTGCTGAGGGTAATCTCCTCTGCCATTGCCTGGGCTGGTTGGGGGAAAAGGTGGTGAACTTGATTCCACACAATCTCCCCTTAGGCCTATGAATCACCTCTTAGAATCTGAAAAAAAGAAAATCAGAATTGTGCTGAGTCAGGGAAGTGGTGTTTCTAGCTCAAAACTCTTGTCTGCCAGTAGTGGCCATAGACATGTTTCTGGGAGTTTCACAAGCACCGTAAGCATGCAGCTAGCAGGTCAGAAGCGCACTGTATCTTAAAAAGGAAACCACACTTTTGGCTTTCACAACTAGTACCCACTGATAGAATAGACTCTATACTCCATGTATTTATCAAATTATCTTAAACCCTTGAGCTAGTTGTTATCACAGTCATCTTTGGCAATTGGCAGTAAATCCCATTGGTTGATCATGGTGTGGTTCAAACATCATGCAGTGGTTCCCAAACTGAGAGCCTCCAGATGTTGTTGAACCACAACTCCCATCAGCCCCAGCCACAGTAAATTGTAGCTGGGGCTGATGGGTGTTGTAGTTCAGCAACATCTGGAGGCTCCCCGTTTGGGAACACTGCCATAGTGTGTTGTTTGAAGAATGAGCCTCAGACATACATGCATGGACCCCACATTTAGTCCTCCCTCCTTCATGCATGAGAAGTGACAGAAAGATTTTGCTTCACATTTGAACTAACAACCGTTTCCTATTAAGTTCGTATTTGGGAAATGTGGTTTATTTGAACTATGGTTGGATAATAAACCAAGATATAAGCCACAGTTTGGCCTGGTTTGTGTTAACTAACCATAGCTTGAACAAAACAAATCCTAAGTCTGGATGTAATGGGGAATTGTGGTTAATTCAGGAACAGAAGCTTTCAATCTCCTCGTCTCACTTGCAAAGGAACAAGGGAAGGGAAAAGAGAACCTGAGCTTGGGCGGGTTCATTTGGTTGGTTGGTTGGTTGGTTGGTTAAGAGCCATCCAGTCGGTGTCAATTCTTAGCGACCACATAGATAGATTCTCTCCAGGATGATCTGTCTTCAACTTGGCCTTTAAGGTCTCTCAGTGGTGCATTAATTGTTGGTGTAATCGAGTCCACCCACCTTGCTGCTGGTCGTCCTCTTCTCTTTCCTTCAATTTTCCCCAGCATTATGGACTTCTCAAGGGAGCTGGATCTTTGCATAATGTGTCAAAGGATGATAGTTTGAGCCTGGTCATTTGTTCCTCAAGTGAAAATTCTGGATGGATTTGTTCTTGGATCCATTTATTTGTTTTACTGGCTGTCCATGGTATCCTCAAAAGTCTTCTCCAGCACCAAAGTTCAAAAGCGTCAATACTGCTTCTATCTTGCTTCTTCAAAGTCCAGCTTTCGCATCCATAGAGTATCATGGGAAAAACCATTGTCCGAACGATTCTAATCTTTATAGGTATAGACACATCAGGGCATCTAAATATTCCTTTTGCTTGCCTTAAACTTGCTACCTGTGAATATAAGAGGAAGGCCACAAGTTTTTTCTATTGTGAGAGAGAGTGAGAATAATTCTCTCCTCCACCATTCTTCCCACAGTGTTTATGGTTGCAGGGAAAAGTCAACTATGTATTATAGTAGTGTACAGTGAGGCTCAGAAACAATAAGACACTTCCTGCCCTCCTTCCGTGATGTGTTGATTAATAAGCCATACCAGAGGTTTGGTTGCTCCAGCTGACTAGAAAACTTACTGAACAGTTCTATGCATGTTTACTCAGAAGTCCTCCTGTGTTCAATAAGGCCTACTCTGTAGTAAGTGTGTTTAGAATTAGAGCCTTAGATATTGAAAAGAATCTCACCACGTTTCACTAAATGCCAGGAACTTTTTATTGAAAACCAAGCTCTTTACAAGGCATAATCAGACATGTCCGTCCAAACTAGCTCATTGTATACAAGCAATTAGTTCTATTCTTCCTTTTCAATGTTTGTTTCCAATATCAGTTTAAGTGCTGAAGAACTTAAATTGTCCACCCTGCATCCCTCCACATTATGCTTGCTCTACTGACATGTTGGTTACTACCTCCTAGGCTGTCCGGAAATACTGCCCACATCACGTAGGACATTATCTGGGAATGGATGTTCATGACACACCTGATGTATCACGATCAATTCCCCTGCAGCCAGGCATGGTGATCACCATCGAGCCAGGTAAAAGGATCCATTATCTGCAATGCTGGAAGTGTGTGTGTTTTTGTATTATCAGGGTTATGTGCCTGTCATATGTTCATATGGTTGCCATTACTTGGCATCTTGGGGAATCTCAGCTTTTTATCTTTTTTTAAAGCACGTTTTTAGATTGTATTATTTATTTATTATATCTGGCAATGAAAAGCTAGAAAACATATAGGCAGTGAGCCCATTCTCACGATTGGAGAATGGGCTTGGGTGAGGGCAGGAAGCTGCGAAAAGCTTACCTCCTCCGACAGACTATCCCATTCATGTTGCTGGGTGGCCAGATCGGCCGCCCAGACAATTGCTGGCTTCTGCCAGGAGCAGGGAGGTTTGGGCCCGTGAGGCCCCTGGAGGTTCCATAATGCACTGCGCAAGTGCATAGTGCATTATGGGGAGCCTCCCAACACAGGTCAGGAGGCTACGTGTGTTGGTGCCATGCACGCATGCATTCATTCATTCATTTATTTCTATGCCGCCCTTCCAAATGGCTCAATTTAGCCTTCTTTTAGGGCGCCCTCACACCCCAAACCTGGGCTAAGTGGCAGGCTCCCTAAGCGGGCTTGCCACAGCTCCCAGCGGTACACATGTGCACCGAAAACGGAGCTGGGCTTCCTCAGCTTCACTATCTCATAAACCTTAGTTAATAGAATGAGAGCTGGGCAAGATGTAAGTGGTTAGGGGCAGGGGCTTCATAATAGTCTATGCTTTTCCTAAATGCTCAGAGCTTTTCACATACTCGGTAAACCCAACCCTGTAAGGTAGGCCTGGCGAAGTCATGAACAACTTCAAGGAAGGAGGTGCTGTGGACGATGATCCCCTGGCTCCCAATACATTTTCTTCTTTAATAAGGACAGTCTTGATGTGCTCAGTGAGAAAGCCCCAGAAAAGGAAGCCTCTGTATCGGTGGGGCTGTGTTTCAGGGGCTGTGCATTTGGGATGTTAGCCCAGTTCATGTGTTTGCCCTTTAACCCTGCATCTCATGGAAAGAAGCCTCCTAGCTGCTGTACCCGATAGTCCCCCAAACAGTTCCTGGTTGCCATGCCTTGAGATCCCTCTTCCAGCCCTTTTCTTGGGCTGGAAGAGAGACTTCAAGGCACAGTGACCTCCAGGCAGTCGGTAGGGCTTTCACAAGGGTGAAAATGTGTCCCGTTCTCACAAGAGTACCACGTGTAAGGAGGGAGTGTTTAGGTAGTAGGTGGAAAGAGAAATCTGCCACTGGCACTTAGTATTTGCCCTCACTGCAATAAAACACCTTTCCAATTCCTGTTTGAGAGAACAAGCGCTTTCCTGGCTCAATATCCTCATTTTCTCTGCAAAAACAAAACCATTACATGCTGCACTGCTGTGAAGGTGAGTGAGCAGTGGTGGACCTGTCCAAAATGTGGGTGAAGGAAAGCACTGGAAGCAGAATGTCAGGATTCCTCAGTCCTGACAGCTCTGCTCCCCTCAGCCTGGAGGAGACTTGCCCCTTGCCCGGCTCCCGGAGGCCCACCCCAACACAGAGACTCAAGACAGCATCCATCAGGAGAACCTGGAAGTGACGCTGAAGCCTCAGTGCCTGCTTAGCGGAGTGCACAGGGTTGTCAGGGCAGCACACCAGGACACATTTGTGGCTGAGCAGGGGAAGCCTCACAAGGGTGGGGATGTGTCCAGTTCTCACAAGAGTGTAGCATATAAGGAAGGAGTATTTAGGTAGTGGGTGGAAGAGCCCGAGGAGAAGAGAGGACAGGCAGGAGATGGCTGGCACCTCACCTGACCCAGAGGGGTGGTCAGGAGGAACCGGGTGGCAGAGAAACTCTCCCCTGCCCTGCCTCACCCCACCCCACTACTGAGGCCTCAAGGAGGGAAGAGGAAGGATAAGGCAGACACCATGTCCGCAACCATTGACACAGAACCTTGAGGGACAACTGTATAGCTGTTTCAGGGTCACACAGCCGCTAAAGACAATGGAAGGCTACTTTCCATACAATGCCTTGTAAAGAGGCAAATGTATGAAAGAGAACTAAGCATTTGGAAATCCTTCCTGTTGTATAATCTCTAAAATTACACCCCTGTGGTTTAAATATGTTGTCCACATGTTTTTGAGGCTGTGGTGAGTAATTGCTCTCCCGCATCTTTCTGGCTTCCTTTTAAATGTATTAATATTATCAACATGTCTTTTCTTAATTTTTGTTCTTCTAGGCTAGTGGTTCTCAAAAGTGCGGAAGGCCTCTGTAGAGGCATGGATAGTTGTGAGGTCACCTGTGAGCCCCGTAATCCACCCTAGGGTGCCTTTTTCATGCACCTCCGTCCTGTCCCAACCAGTGCAACCAAAGGCTGTGCGCCATTGTATTGCACCAGTGCTGGAATCCGTGAAATGAACCTAATTGTCTGGTCGAGATCCGTCGAGAGCCATAAGAATGGGTTCTACGCCTGCACAGAGACCACGCGGTAGCCATGCCTCAGCTTGTCAAGGTGTCCAAGCCCTGCCCCCACGCTGCCCGCGTGCTATTTAAGGGCTGGCTGGACGCCATCTTCCTCGGTTCTTTTCCGACCGCCACAGCATGTAGACTTCTGTCTGCCGCTTCTTGTTGGTTCTCCTCCTCCGTGAGTTCATCTGTTCTGTTTCTCTAAAAAAAAAACCACACACAACGTTAAACTGTGTATGACTTTGGACTGTCTGACGATCTACGGTGATAATTCGACCTTCTCTTCTGGCTGATGTACTTCTCTGGCTTACTTTTGACCCGGAACAGCCCTGACTACCCGCTTGCGCGCCCCGTTATGGCTGAGGAAAAGAAGTCCTTCAAAAGGTGTGATGGCTGTAAAGCCAAACTCCCTTCTAAGGACTTGCATGATTTGTGTTTACTATGCTTGGGAGGAGAACACAATGTCTCCACCTGCCGAATATGCCTATCTTTGTCTAAACAAACACGCAAGAATAGAGCGCTTCGCCTGAGGGCTGCCATTTACGACGCTGTCTTGAGCCCTTCGACACCGGGCAAGACGCATTCGTCTGCTTTGACATCAAAGTCGCCAGCAAAATCTGCTATGGCGTCTCCCTCGACATCGACCTCTCATTGGTCAAAATCTACAAAATCGATCCCGGGAACACCGGCCCGCTCGGCGTTGACGCCTCCTTCGACATCGAGACCGACACTGATACCGTCGAAGCCCCTTTCCAAGCACTCTCTCTCAGCATCGAAGCATCTGAAATCTAAACACCGCACCCCGTCCCCTAGATCCCCTCCTTCGAAACACCAGAGAACTGTCGACCGGGCACACACCCCGTTGCATCCTCCAACTTTGCATGCACTTGGAACGTTGTCCCGCTCCCCGGCATCGGACCTGATACCGAGCACTTCGACAGCGACGGCAACACACCCTCCGATACTGTTCTCTTCGATATCGCGGGCTAGATCACTGTCTCCTGCAAGGACGCCGATAGCCTCTTCGGCTCCAGCATCTCCATGACCTCAACATACTATGCCGCTGGCATCGGCTCTCCACACCCCTAGAGTTTCGATGTCGACAGGAGTGTCTCCTAGCTGTCCGACCCAGTTACCTACCATCGACATCGATGACGATACGACTCGTACCAATGCCACTACGGCATTGGACCCTTCAGCTGAACAAACTTTACTGTTGATGTTGGATTCCACCTCGGCCACCCCAACGACATCGACCTTTACTGGTTTCCCAGCGTTTATGGTTGATCCAAACACCACCGCGCTGCCCCCGGAAACCACGCTGTCAGCCCTCCATCTGCATGACTGCTCGACTTGGCACACTTGTGGCTTCGTACACCAGCCCCCAGCCCCCTGGTGGCTTCGTACACCAGCCCCCAGCCGTTGCCAGCGGGATGGATGCCGGTTCCCCGGGCGCCCCGTATGCTGATGAACAGGCTAGACCGTGGAGACCATTCACCCCCCTAACGTCGGCTCTGGCAGTTGTTTCTCTGCCCCCGCGCTTCCCATCCTATGTGGCTAAGGCTTCTCAGACGCCACGAGTACAGTCTGCGCAGCAAAGCACCCAGACTAAGGTCCCCCATGTATGTTCCGTGAGTACGCAAACGTACCCCGTCCCTCCTCCACACAATATTACTACGGAAACACAAACAGTTCCGCCCGCTTCACCGGTACGCTCAGAATCTGATCATTATGGATCTTCTGATTTCTAATCAGATGCCGATGACAGAGATTCGCTTGTAGACCCACCTGTCGATGTGCCTCCCGCTACATACATATCTCCTAATGAAGAAATGAAGTCGTACCACAAGCACATCCGTTCCATGGCGGAGGCTCTGGGCCTGGATATTTGCTCACAACTCTCCACGATTGACGATCCAGTATACAACTTTATGGTACAGTCACAGTCCACCCAACCGGTGGCTTTACCCATGCTCCCAGTCATAACGAGAGCAGCCAAATGTGCATGGGAAGTGCTTCACACCTCAACACCAACAAGCAAGAGACTGGAAAGCTTGTACCGCATACAAGAGAAAGACAACACTTATCTTTTGAAACACCCTGCGCCCAATTCCCTGGTGGTGGATTGTGCGGCCTCCTCCAAAACAGAACGGCGTTACTCGACACCGCCTGAGAAGGAGGGCCGCAAACTGGACTTGTTAGGCAGAAAGATTTACTCTACCTTGTATCTCTCCATCAAGGTAGCGAACTATGCTGCTTGTACCGCCAAATACTGCCACAGCATTTGGGAATCCCTCCAGGGTGACCTTGTCTCTTTACCGCCTGAGGATTTTAAGAGGAAATATCAACAGACTCTTGAAAAATCAGCTGATTTAACACGACAGCAGCTGAGCATCGCTAAGCACTTAGCTGAGTCTGAATCTCGCTCCTTGACAGCAGCGGTGACGCTCCGCAGACATGCCTGGTTGCGTTCGACCAGCCTCCAGACAGATATGAAAGAAAAAATAGAGGGACTAGCATTTGATGGCACCGGACTCTTCAGCGAAGCAACAGACTCAACAATGAAACAGCTAAAAAAATCGAAATTCACGGCCAAAACTTTTACAGCTCAAGCCTCCACCGCATCCTACAACCCCAAGTATAGATCTTATTCGGGACGACAACGTCCTTCATACCGTCAACAAAACCGACGAGACTTCAGAAGGACATACTCCTCCTATAACAAGCGTACCTATCAAGGCAAGAACAAGTTCTCCCAATCTCAGAAATCTAAGCAGCCTGACTCCCAAAAGCGTCTTTGAGTGTCAGGACCGCCCACGGACACCACTCCACACCCCATTCCCGCCAGCAGGGGCCTTACCACCGGCGCCAAGCATCAACACCAAACTGGCAAGCCATGCCCCTGCATGGCACCATATAACATCGGACCGGTGGGTCTTGAAAATCATCTCATCAGGTTATGCAATAGAGTTCAAGAC
The DNA here is from genome assembly GCF_027244095.1 of Hemicordylus capensis. Classification (NCBI taxonomy): domain Eukaryota; kingdom Metazoa; phylum Chordata; class Lepidosauria; order Squamata; family Cordylidae; genus Hemicordylus; species Hemicordylus capensis. The sequence goes on along the minus strand of NC_069661.1, from coordinate 214,613,242 downwards.
CCTTCCACATTATTCAGGGATGAGGATTACTCCACCCTCGGAAGCCCTTCAGGCAGAGTTGCGAGAGTTATTGGAGAAGGGTGCGATCACCCAGGTACCGTGGGCGTGCAGGCGGGAAGGTTTCTACTCCCGCAATTTCGAAATTCCGAAAAAGGATGGGGGACTCCGCCCCATAATGGATCTCCACCACCTAAAGTACGGAAATTTCATATGATGGCGTTGCAAGAGATACTCCCGCTGCTCCAGGGTGAACGATGGCTTGCAACTCTGGATTTGAAAGACGCCTACTTTCACATCAACATCAGGGAACATCACAGGAAGTTTCTCCGCTTCTCTGTGGGAGATCAAGCATACCAATACACAGTGTTACCATTCGGACTGTGCACTGCCCCCCAGGTCTTCACCAAGTGTATGGCCGTCGTGATTGCCCATCTCAGGACCCGGGGGTGGCCATTTACCCGTATTTGGACGACTGGCTGCTGTCATCCGGCAACAAAAGAGAGTTACTTTTGCAGATTCAATACATGTTGTCGCTCCTCCAGGATCTTGGCCTCCCAAGTCAATTGGAAGAAGTCCCACCTAGAGCCGTCCCAAAAGATCACCTTCATTGGTGCAGTCTTGGACACATTAGCACAAAGAGCATACTTGCCGAAGGACCACTTCGACTCTATCCAGACTCTAGTTCTTCTCTTCCAACGTCAACCCAGGCAACCGGCCCGTCTCATACAACGTCTCCTGGGTCTGATGGCATCATGTGCAACAGTGGTCCCGTATACTTGCTTAAAAATGCGAAAACTCCAGCTCTGGTTCCTGTCCGTCTTCCATCCCCTTCGGGACGGGCAGGGGAAACGCTTGGACAACGGCATGGTCTTCAACCCAGACGTACAAATTCTCCATCTCACCGCCTGGCTAATCGGATGTTAGATCGTATCCTTCTCAACCAGCACAAATCTTCCACCAGACGTAACTACGCTAGTAAATGGTGCAGATTTAAACTTTCTGCAAAGACACAGGGGTTCCTCCCCATGCGTGCTACGATACGAGATGTTCTGCTATATTTGACTACCTTGAAGTCTCACGGCCTGGCTAATGTCTCCTTGAAGGTCCACCTGGCAGCACTTTCATCTAGACATCCAGGCTACGAAGTGAAAACCTTGTTCTCACACCCTCAGAGTAAAGCCTTCCTGAAGGGCCTTTCTAATGTATATCCACCCAACAGAGCTCCAGTCCAACCTTGGAGCATTTCCTTAGTTCTCTCATCACTGACACAGGCCCCCTTCGAGCCTATGGCTTCTGCTCCCCTGAAGCTCGTTTCCTTGAAAGCTGCGTTCTTGGTGGCCATAACGACAGCTTGGAGAGTAAGTGAGCTAACTGCGTTGAGAGTAGATCCACCATACACTAGATTCTTTCCGGATAAGGTCCTGATGCGCCTGGACCCTTCGTTTTTACCCAAGGTTGTTTCGGACTTCCATCTCAACCAGGATATAGTCCTCCCCACGTTTTTCCGGAACCCTTCGACCACTTTAGAACGATCCATGCACGCTCTGGACGTATGGAGAGCATTGCTATACTACATGGATAGTATACTATACTACATGGATAGGACCAAAGACTTCCGCTCATCTTCACGCCTCTTCGTAGCCTACAAAGGCTCAAAGAAAGGCACGAACATCTCCAGACAGAGACTATCCTCATGGCTGGTCGAGCTTATCAAGTTTACATATCACTTACAAGGCAAAACACCGCCTGAAGCTATTAAGGCCCACTCAACCTGCGCCTACGCTTCTTCGGCCACACACCTTTCGGGGATATCTTTCAAGGATATTTGCAAAGCAGCAACTTGGTCTTCGGAGATACCCTTTGTGAAACATTACGCACTAGATATACGCTCTGCTGCGGAGGCTAATTTCGGGAGAAGTGTACTTAAAAGGGTGTTACAATAGCCTCTACTGCACCCTCCTGCTTGAGGGAGCTAGCTAGACACCCATTCTTATGGCTCTTGACGGATCTCGACCCAGATAAACAGGTTGCTTACCTGTAACTGATGATCTGGGAGAGATCTGTCGACATCCATAAGACCCTCCCGAACCTCCCCCCTGCAGTAGGGCTTATCTGGAATGCGTATGGGTGTGTAGGCCGTCCTACCTTATGTTCTCTTTTTTCCTCGATGAACTCACCTTCACTCCTGGATGGTCGTCCTCCGCGGCGGTCGTCCAAAGAACTGAGGAAGATGGCATCCAGCCAGCCCTTAAATAGCACGCGGGCAGCGTGGGGGCGGGGCTTGGATCCCTCGACAAGCTGAGGCGTGGCTACCGCGTTGTCTCTGCGCAGGCGCAGAACCCATTCTTATGGATGTCGACGGATCTCTCCCAGATCATCAGTTACAGGTAAGCAACCTGTTTTTCACAAAGCTTCTTGCTTCCCTAAAATCACTTCTCCGGTGCCCGCCCAGTCTTCTTCCCTCCTTTCAGACTGTGAGCCTTGAGGTGGTCTAAGGGCAGGACTGTCCGCGCACCCCCCCCTTTTTTTTTTTGCTAGTGCCACAACTGTCCTCCACCATCTATTCCCTTGCATAGCATTGACATAGACAGGGAAAGGGCTTAGCAAGCCACTCAAGTTTTTCCTCTGCCTTCCCAGAAACAAGCCTGTTCCTCTGCATCCCCAGAGACTAGTTTGTCTCCCAGGCTGTTATTCTCTGGCATGCAACTTTACTGGCCTTAAATATACTAGCACTGGCACCATGGCCACAATGGCCAGGTCTCCCTTGTGGAAGAAAGCTCATTGGCAGTTGCCACAGCAACCACTGCTTTCTTGGCCAAGGACTCCTTGGGACTAGATTGACCTGGCCTGGGATGGACCCTGTGGCAACAGCTGCCTCTCTCTACACACACACACACACACACACACACCATAGTCCAGTCATCTCTGACTATAGCTAAGTAAGAGAGGTTTAGATGGTTAATTTCTTGATCTGAAAGATACTAATCTCCTAAATCAGTATCTTTAGAATACTCAAAATTAGTATTCTGACAAATCTGGAAAACCCTTGCAATAAGTAAATAAACCTGATTCTTCAACTTTTCCTTACCTGTTTTGCTTTGGAGTGGCATGCTATAGATTTGCATAACTTGCAATCCAGGTACTTAGCTTTGAATCACCCTTTTTCTTATTTATAATTATCCAGGTATCTACATCCCTGAGGATGACATAAATGCCCCTGAAAGATTCCGTGGCATTGGTATACGTATAGAGGACGATGTTGTAGTGACAGAGAACGCGCCCTTGATTCTTTCGGCAGACTGCCCAAAGGAGCTCTATGACATTGAACAAGTCTGTGGCTGCAGCCCTTGACCTCTCATCATGGCCTTCTACACATTGCTCAGGTACAAATCAGGAAATACACTCTTTTGGACACAATGCAGTCCTTTATAGACTTTATAATGTCATTAGAGGATGTCTGGTGCGATGAGTGGAGTTGGAAAAACATTACCTGCAGGGCATTAAGAGTGTAAATACCTTGGACAAGAAGAACGTTATATTAAAGATGAGGGTAATGTGGTTACATATTTGACAAGTTTTCTAATTTAATGCTAAAGAATTGGATGCAGTAGCTGGATTCCACACAGAACACCATACTGTCTGGGCTATTTTTGTCCTCACGTGTATTGTAAAATAACCTGGCTTATTACTAGTAGCGATACATTGAACAATGGCCTGGTTGCTCCTTACAGTTTTTCAGATCAGCGGGAGCAGGTCTGCATTTCAGCTGTCATGAAGATTACCTTCAATTTCAGAGGCATAAAAGAATTTTCTCTCTCCCCCACCTCCCTTTACAAAAGGTGATATGTTCAAGAAACCAGTGCAGATGTTCTAGCTGCTTAATGGAGGTCACAGGACCAAGGGACAAAACCTACATGTTGGAAGTTGCTTCTCTTTTTAAGGTCAAGGGAATGCTTTTTAACATTAGGGAATACATTGATGTCAGAAGGGATTTGTGCTATGTCTGCAAAAAGCACAAAGTATCTCTCTCATATGCAGAATTAGGCACCCCTCAATCCTTTGAATCATATTCTAGTGATGTGAGTGGAAGGAAGCTAATGTAGACAAACTTCCCTTGCCTGTCCTCAGAATATCAGCCCCTATACACCCCCAAAAAATCCACTCCTGAGGATCAGGGACCCTCCAAAACAGGATTGTATGGGGTGCAGAGTGATGTGGGAAAATCAGTGATAATCTTACACACACACACACACACACACAGAAGTGCCTTCTGTTTGTACATGGGGTACTTTGAATGTAATCCATTGACTGTAATGGTCTTAGGAGCACCTAACTTTGCAAAGGATTGAAATATTAGGTCAGTAATAGACCCAGTTTTAGATTTATAAACTAATGTGGTTGAGTCTGATTAGATTCAGAATATTTGCCACTGGGTTTGGATTACTTTTTATTCTATGGCTTCACATTTTCAGCTTTCCAATTTTCTTTCTCTTCAGCCTTTTCCATATTGCTTTGGCATGGACAATTTAGGACTGTTTTTAACTTTGCATTTTGCATTAGGGTGCAGATATCCAAGTACAAAATATATAGTTCTTGTCCATGCCTGTTTTTATTGCAACTCTCCTTGACAAAATACATGGAAGCAGAAACCAGGAAAAGATCAAGCCTGCATTTCCGTATATTTTTCTGGGAAATGCAGCAATTCAAACATGAATTTATCATTCTGAACTGGTGCAAGACAAGTTATTTTGTCCTTGAGTATTCATACCTAATTCCAAAATGTAAAGTGCAGTGTGGTCCTTAGACAAATGTGTCTCCACCCCCTTATTGGGGTTTAGAAATTTCTTCTTCCTCACCTTACAACAAATGTTTTTGCTTCATTTTCTAATAACACAATGAATAGGAGAATGGGCTACTCTCTCTGCCAGTAGGAACACAAGGATGAAAACAGACACCAACCTGAATGAAATAGAAGCTTGGTATTGCTTTTGTTAGAAGATGATAATTCTTTTGTCATGGAATTTTTTTGTAATGGAGGAAATGTTACGGAACAATCCAGCAGTAAGACTTTGTGAAGCACTTTTGTGATCTCTGAATGAGAACTATTATATTTGTACAGAGTAATATTGTATATATATATTTCTATATAATATACAGTATATTTTATTCTGCTTAATACCAAAAATAATTCTGTATCAATAAAGGTATCATCTTTAAAATAAAACAAAACAGCTTTACAACTCAGATTGTAGGATTGCCCATCAAGAAGCTTTTGCCCATCTGCAACCTTCTTCTTGTGATAACACTGTTCACATGGGGAGTTTCTGCCTTTCCACCAGTAGCAGCTACTGAAGGTATAAACATTTTTAAATATTCTGATCTATGATGAGTATGTACAGATATCTATTATTTTAAAAGATCAGCGCAACTAGATTTTAGCATTAGGTTTTATTTTAAAAAGAAGGATCTTAAGAGTCAAGAGGTACAGTTTCAAGGTACCCCTTTGTAAGTTAGTAGCACATAACACACAGTAATCTCTTTGAGTTATAGTACATCTCTGTACCAGTCTGAGGCTAAGTTATAGGCAGCTCATGTTTCTTCTGTCATGCTAACATGCTCACCTGCTGACATATGATAATTTTATTTATTACCGGCTACTGTGAGATGAGTGGGTAGAGAACAGAAAAGGCATGGAGAGTTTCATTCCCCCGCCCCCATTTGAGAACTAACTCTATTGGCAGCATATAAAATAAATGGTAAATGGTAAAGATACTGCTTGGCTCAGGCTGTGTATCCTTTTGGTCCTTTTGGCATACACCAACTGGAGGAGGAGGATGTGGTAGAATTCTGTCCCTAAAACTTTTGCACTTTGGGAAAAATCTTGGTACTAGTCCATTAGAAACTCTTTATAGAAAAGCATAGCCCTCCAGCATAAATAGACTGAGCAAAATGTCAGGGTTTTAATTAGTTAGAATCAGTGGTGGCCAAGACTATGGAGGGGGGTGGGGATGGAGGAAATGGCTGTCCCACCTTTACCTTCCCCCAGTTTTTAATTGAGCCAAGCAGGCTGATTATGTGGTAGGTTGGAATGCCCAGAAAATGACCACCCAATGCAACTCAACCCAGTGATTGGCCAGCCTTTGTGGCTCCAGTTAAACCTGGGGCAGGGCAAGCAGACAGAGAGGCAGCCATGGTGAGACAGGAAAAGAGGGAGGAGAGAGGTATGCAGCTGTGGCCGGTTCTGTACCTGCCCAGTAGTATGGCCACCGCTGGTAGGAATAAAATCATTTTCATAGGGAAGGGAGGGGTGTTTTGAGAGCTAGGTTTTTGTTCCATTTGCCCCAAATATTGCATTATTCCTGTTTTTGTTGCAAAGCCTAATTTTTTTTTCCAGTGGCTGACATCCAGAGCAAAGAAGCACCAGTGCAGCGAAAGAAGCAAACAGCACTTTCAAACAAACTGCACTGGTGTATCTGTGGTCATTTTGGACAGCCTCCCCTTCCCCAGGAATCCCTCTGTGCCACCCAAAAATATGTCAGAGGGCTGCATAGTTAGTTTGGAAGTGCTGTTATTCTGTTCCTCTCACTACATCAGTACTTTCTTGCTCTGGATGTCAGCCAGTATACTATACAGGGGTGGGCAGATGTCAGGCTTCTGGATTCTATTTGGTTTAGAAACAAAAGGTCCACCAACTAGAGTCAGGTGCAGAGTGGGAGTGGGAGCAGCCAGATGCAAAATGATGGTGCAGGGGAAGAACTAATTACCTACTGCATCCTATGAGCCATATGCTGAGATGTCCTGCATCTAAAAATCTAAATCTGAGCTACTACAGATCACTTGGTCAAAAGTAACCAATTAGTACTTATATTTTCTGGTCGATGAATACTGAGCCTGAGAGATAAGTGACTAACACGAGGACAACTATGGCAAAGAGCTTTTGATTACTTTCAGTGTTAATTGCTATTATTAAACTACTGAGGGCTAAAAATGTTGCTGTTCTTCTGCGAATCACCCAGAGATCTACCAGTAGATCCTGATCAAGCACCTGCCTACCCCAAACTAGAAGACTTAACAGGATGGCTTAGTTTTATTACTTGGATCATATTATATGTAAATTAGTGCCACATCCATCATGAGAGCAAGAGGCACCGTGAATGGTCTGGGAGCATCTGAAGTTGCGGCGCTGCTGAAGCTAAGCAGATGTGGATCGGTTCAGCCCTAAGAATGGGAGAGCACTGGGTGCTTTGTGTGTTAGTAGACTATAATATATCAAACATGGTTTTTTAAAACAGTGACAAATAAATGTACATTTTGTCTCCATTTTAATCATTTCAAACCCACAGTATTCGTATCACAGAGAAGGCCAAAAAACAGGGGTGGGGGGAGTGTTAACACTTTTAACACCAGAATAGATGAAACCATTGAAATGAATTCATTGATCATGAATGAACCCATTGAGAGCAATAGTAGGAATCCTGTAAGTTTCAGGAGGGTTTTGTTTTTGCTGGAGTTACTGCACACATGTACATTAGCAAACAGTTTAATCTAGCTGACGATACATGTTTAAACTCTGAGTTGGATCTGCATTCTCCCTTGGAGGCTTAGTTAACAAAGGTCCTACTTCATTAACTGCAGTTTCTACAAAGCTTTGTTCAAGAGCTTGAAAATTATTTTCTATAAACAAATGTTGAAGTATGTATTTTTTACAAGAGAGAGATAATAGCTCTCTTCAGATGTTATGAGCACCCCAAGCACCCACGGATACAACGGGCAAAAGTGGAGAGGAAGTCCTGCTGCCCTGCTGTCAATCACCCCTTTGTGCCAATTATCATGGTTACCGTGCCATTTGAAGAAGGTGTTGTTGTAGTAAGTGTGATAGTAGCAAATCTGTGAGTGGCTACTCACGGATTTGCCGCAATCATGCTTACGGTGCTACCTACTTCAGATTAATGGTGCCGTAACCATGATTGTCAGTGTGCAGGGGTGATTGACAGTGGATGGCTTTTGCCTACTGTTACTGTGAGCAATCTGGGGCGTGCATAATGTCTGAAGAGGGCTAAAGACATAATACAATCTCTGTTGTATGAGATTCTTTAAAGAAGCTTAGCCCCTTTCTATTGGATATTTTTAGTGCTAATGTCTATGCGTGTCATTTTTGTTGTCTTAAAAGCAGAAAAGGACCTGCTTCGGACTTTAAAATTATTGCTAATGGTCCATGTTCCCTCTAACAGGGATTCCCAGATGTTGTTGACTGCAACTCCCAGAATCCCCAAGCAAAGCTATTATACCTGGGGATTCTGGGAGTCATCTGGAAATCCATGTTCTTCGACGTAGTCTCTGTGCTTTATACGAATGGGCGCAAAGCCCATTCGTGTAAGAGCACAGATGACCACTAGAAGAACCAAGTTACAGGTAAGCAACCTGTCGTTCTTCAACGTGGTCTCTGTGCTTTACACAAATGGACTTTGCGCCCATTCATGTAAGAGCACAGATGACCACTAGAAGAACCCAAGTTACAGGGAAGCAACCTGTCGTTCTTCAACGTGGTCTCTGTGCTTTACACAAATGGGCTTTGCGCCCGTTCGTGTAAGAGCACAGATGTCCACTAGAAGAACCCAAGTTACAGGGAAGCAACCTGTCGTTAGAGGGAACTGGTACTCTCTTTTGTATGCAAGGTTTGTGAAATGTACACCTCTTTTATCTGACTAAAACACTGTTACTTTTCCTTAGGCTATCCTATCTCCTGTTTAAGTCACAACATTCAGAACAAATCTTAGATGCCAATAAACGAATTGTTGTAATATCATACATGACTCTGGTTTTTCTTTGTTCTGAGATGTGAAGCAAAACCAGAAACTACTAAGGCTCCAGTTATGAACTTATTTACATGATTGTAGGCTTTGTTTTGTGCTTTTTGCTTTTAATTTATTTAAAATATTTGTATGCCACCTTAGAGGCCTACATCCCGCACCATGGCTAACATAAGCAATGTTTTTAAAATGCATACATAAATAATAAGGTACTTAAACAATAACACACACACAACTTAGCAGCAAAATACTTCCACAGAATACCCAGGAGACCATTCAGGCTCACAGAGTCCCAAAAGTTCTGTGAATTAAAGCTACTTCTATGTTGGCATTGGAAAGTCAACAAAGAAGGGCAGAGTGAACTTTCTCTGAGAGGAGTTCCATAGTCTTGGTGCTGCTTCTCAAAAGGCTGTGTCCCAGGTAGCCTCACGTTTATCTAGATGAAACCGCCTAGAGATTTCTATATTAGGCAGTATATAGATTCATTAAATAAATAAAGGAGAATTAGTGATTTAAAGTGCAGTGCTTCAACGTTTTCAAAGTTCACTGAGATCTCATGTGTACACCAGAGAACCCATTCATTTCCTATCTCAGCTCCTAAACCACTTAAGAATTGAATTCAAATAACACTTTATGCAGGGCTTGTGTAGAATGATTGTTGGGTTGCAATCCTATGCTAGGGAGAAAGCTGCATTGAACTGAATGGGGACTTATGTGTAAAGATGCATAGGATGGGGACAGAACACAGTTTCAGTTGTAAGGCTTTAGCCGCTTGGAAGCAAGTACTATTGAAGTAAGTAGGTTTTACTTTTGTATAAATATAGTGCTGCTTGGGCCACAAAGGCAGTCATCACAGGATCTGTCATAACCCAATGCTACAAGTTTGTACAGAGGTTTACAGCACCTTTGCTAAAGTCAAAGTGTGTGTAGAGCAGAAAGGGAAAATGAATGCAATGCCTATGGCTCATAATGCATTCTCAGGAGCCGGTGGGGGGTGAGGCAAGCGCGCAGGGCATACTGGGGAGACCCCCAGAGCCGGGAGGCGGATTTTCGCCTCCCGGTCAGGGGTCTACTCATGAGTAGCCATGCCGCGAAGCCGCACTGCGGCTTCTCATGATCCTAAAAAGCAGGTTTGCTGGAGTGCTCGCTCCGCAAACCTGCTTTTTAGCAGGGGTTCTCGAGCGGGTAACCCGCTCAAGAACCACCGGGCTCGGCTGCAAGCCTAGTGGTTCTTACGATCAACAAAAATCTGGCTAGGCTCTCCTAGCCCGATTTTTGTTGATCGTGAGAATCGCCCCCTTGTATGCTACTGAGCAAGGGTTAGTAATTCTAATTAGGGCTTTGTGCTCTGGTGCAGTGAGTGGATGGAGAAAGGGTAGTACTGGGAAAGGGGGGCACAATTGAGGAGAGTTCCTGGCAGGTCTTCCTCCATGGGTGTTGCGGGGGGGGGAGCAAGAGGAGCACCCTCGTCCTTGAGCCAGTTCCCATTGAATTCAATGTGGCATACTCCCAGGGAGAGTATTGGATTGCTGACTTTGCCCCCTGCCTAAAAAAGCCCTGCAGATGCCCATGCTTCCCCCTAGCCAAAGCCCTGACCAATTATGAAGAAGAGATTGGAACCAGAGGCGTAACTATAATAGGGCAAGGGGAGACAGTTGTCTGGGGGCCCACTGCCCAGAGGCAAGTCACAAGTCCCCCAGCTGTGCACCCACCTTGGCTTCCTTCAGTTGTATTCATCCTCCAAAATGGATGTGGGTGTTAAGACCTGGTGCTACCAGAACAGCATGTCTTTCTCTAGTACCATTAAATGACTTGCATCATCCACAATTTACAAAACCTTAAAAAAATAATTTAGGATGATGTTCTATTGTGGCACATAGGTTTTATATATGTATATAAATTTTACTATGCTTTTTGTTACCACTATTCAGCCTCATTTAAGATTTCTTTACTTCATGAGCTGAGCTTCAGTGAGGGGGGGTGAATTTTAAAATCTTGTCTCGGGGCCCACTCCAATCTTGCTACGCCCCTGATTGGAACAACTATTTCTAAGGCATCAAACACAGCCAGATTCACACGTCATACAAAACTAGGTGGGATTGACACAGTGAGCCCCACAGATCCCTCAAAATCCCCATTCTCGTACCTGTTGTGAGCAAAAAAAAAAACATGTTCCAAAAAGGGGGGCCCTGAATGCCAACTTCCACCCATGCTGATTAAGGCTAAGAACAAGGTTTATCTCATGTCAAGATATATGGAATTTGTGGGACCTTTATGGCTTACTGCATCACATTCATCCAATCCAGTGGAAATTGTGAATTTGGTTGATTTGAAAGTTGGTGTTCTGGGGCCCTTTCCCTAGAATACCAGTTAACAACTTGAACAAATAACAGAACATGGATTTTGTGATGGATTAATGGATTACTGCATCATTTCCATTTAGTCCAATGGGACTTGTGATTTTTATTGGCCTGTATAGCTCAGAAGTCAGCATTTTGGCCCCTCTCTTTTTTGGAGGGTGGTGGGAGAATAGTTTATTGCCTAGAACAGGTACTGGATTACCATAACCAAAACATGAATGTTGTGGAAGTTTTGTGACTTGCTCCATCACTTTCATCTAGTCCCAATAGCACTTTTGATTTTTGAATAGTCTGCATGTAGCTAGGGGAAGGGGGGCCCATGTTTGCCCCTAAGAACATAAGAACAGCCCTGCTGGATCAGGCCCATGGAGCATCTAGTCCAGCATCCTGCTTCACACAGTGGCCCACTAAATGCCACTGGGAGCCTACAGGCAGGAGTTGAGGGCATGTCCTCTCTCCTGCTGTTACTCTCCTGCAACTGGTATTCGGAGGCATCCTGCCTCTGAGGCTGGTGGTGGCCTGTAGCCCTCCAACTTGATAAGAACATTTGGGGTCCCTCTCCCGGCAGCCCCTCGAAGTGGGGGAGATAATGATGAAAATCGGGAGGGATGGAGCTGGGGGTCTTCATGAGCTGGGGGCCCCAAATGCTTTGAACCCATCTGCTCAATGACAGCCACACCCCCTGTCTGCGTACCTGTTAAGTTAGTGTTCCCGGCCATTTTTCTAGAATAGTTTATTGCCAAGAGCACAGGTTTTGTGAAGACTTGGGGCTTACTGCCTATTTCGACCACCTAGTAGTCCTCCTTGCTGGTGTGTCAGTCTGGCTTTGTTTGATGTCTTAGAACCAGTCCTTCCATTCTATTTTGTTCTTGGTTTAAAAAAGAAGAAAAAGGTAGTAGCTGGGAAGGAGTTAATGCAATTTAACAATGCATATATCTTTCCCCAAAATATTGTTCTTTTCATATGCCTCTAACTGTAACCCGCTGTTTCCCCCCACAGTAATTATTTCTAAAATGCCCCTTCCGTTCGGGATGTGTCCTGATTGGGTTAATAAAAAGCATAATACTGGAAGTGTTTTGGTTCTGAAATGATGTTCTCAAGTGTTTTCAAATTATCCCTGTTTTGTTTTTTGCACGCGTTTCATTTATTAAGGGCCCATTTTGTTCCGTCCCAGCTTTTACAACAGCGCCCAAATTTGCAGCGGCCCAGGCACCACTAACAGCGCTTGGGCCCAAGCTCGGCGCTTCACAGGTTTCAGCGTCCAGAGTGGCGAATTCGGCCCTTTTTCGTTCCTCAGGGACTGGCATTAATTAATTCGTGGATGTCCCTTTAAGGCGCTTTGCTCGGCCCATCCCCCTCATTGCTCGCTCTCCCCCCCCCGCCACCTGGGTTGGGCAACTCCGCGATGAGCGAAGACTGAAGAGGACGCAAGGCCTGCAGAAGGGGCTCCGCCCTGACCAGCGCCTTTAAGAGATAGATGGCATGTAACCATATCCCGCCTCTTTCCCCCTCCCATTCGCACACACCTGTTTGTAAAGGGAGGCGGAGGGAGGGAACCTCGGAGGGCGGTGTAAAAAGAACCCGAGAGGACGTTCTCGCGAGAATTCCGTTTCCCCTCGCGCGCATGCGCGACGAGTGTAGTCTGCCGGGATTCAGTAGTCCAAAATGGCTGCTGCGATGGACGTTGACGCTCCGAGCGGCACCAATAGTGGCGCTGGCAAGAAGCGCTTTGAAGTGAAGAAGGTGTGATGGGTAGCAGGGGCTGTGAAACTCGGAGCGGGGATGGTTAGGGAAAATGGCTAGGCCTGAAAGACTTTATTTCTTCCCAGGAGCCGGGTTCCTGTTCTCGGGTGTACAGGAGACTAGGTGGCTGGGTGGGACTTGGTGGCGGGTGAGCGCCCTCCTGGGCCATCCCTTGAAAAGGCGCTGTCTCACGTGAGGGTAAGCAGGCCCCGTAAGTGGCTGAGCAGTTGCTTGGTGACGGAAGAGCGCGAGCGTGACAAGCCGGTTTAGTGGGAGCCTCGTTTTTATAGGCAGGAGGAGCAGGCGCTGCTCTTCCTCCAATCTCCGCTGCCTTCCCGTGTTTTGAGTTACTTTGTCGCCGAGTATTGAACTGGGGGAGACTTGGGGAAATCTATTGTGTTATACTTCTTGTGTGATTCTTCTGATCTCCAGAAAGAACTGATGTAGCTATCAGGAAGCTGAAACACTCAATCTTTGGCTTTTTCTTCTGGTTTAAGCTAGTGAATGGTTTCCTTGCGCCCTTCCCTTTCATCTATACCAATTAACATCGGGGAACAAGCAAATACTTATTTATTGCTATACACTGTTTTTCAGTTCTTAAAAAAGTATGTGAAATGGTTTATGTAGCAAAGGTATGAGGTAATGGTTGCCTGTGCTGAAAAGGTGCACAACCTAAAAAAACAGGTGATACCTGCCACAGCCACTCAAGATAGACATGTGCTGGGTTGGAAAAGGGTAGGGATGTGCATGGACCTGTTCAGAGGCCCTTTTTACAAAGCTCAGAACAGGTTTGAACAACCAGCGGTTTGGCTGGTTTGAAGCCAGGGGGGATACTTTTTAAGGGTGGAGGAGGGTGCTCTTATTCCTCCTGCCATCTTTTCCTCACCACTGCTGCACTTTAAAAGGGTCTGGTGGGGCAGCAGTGTATCTCCTTGTCACCCCATTGCTTCATCAGACCAGAAGTACCCAAAGTGTGGGAGGTACACTGCCGTTCTGCCAGCCCCTTCTAAAGTGCAGTGCTGTTGGGGATAATGCGGTGGGAGGGCTAAAAGAGCCCTCCCCTCCCTTAAAAGTATCCCCTCTGCCTTTGAGCTGCTCCCCACTGGTTCCATGCACATCCCTAGAAAAGCACAGTTGCTTTCCTTCTGCTAAATATAATAAAGTCATCACTTTTAAGTGCCTTTTTATAATACTGATTCATAAAAGTGGCTTGAACAAGTTCTTTTTTAAATGGAATATGTCCTTAGTGGCTTTACTTGATTGTGAAAAGCACAATGCTATATTTTTAAAAACCTGTGCCTTTAGGGGTACCTGAAAACTTCACTGTGGTCACCTTCCTTGATAGGAAGAGGTCTCCTTGTTTTAGGTGTCAAGAACTCTAAAATGCTTTTGAGGCTGAACTGATATGGGTGTGTTATGATGAACTTAAGAAGGACATGAAGGACGAATCCAGGGTGTATATAGCCCTATCTCTGGGAAATAGTGGCCAATATCCAGACATATGCACAGAATAATGTTTTGTACACGTGATGAGGAGCAGTGTGTTTCACTGATACCCCACTTCGCTCTGCAGCCACTAGTGCTCTGAAAATAATATGTAAATCTGCTGGACTACTTAATGTGTTTCACTTTGTGCCCAACAGGCATGATAGTTGTAATCTGGGTCATGACACTTTTGTGTGAAAATAACATCAGGAGGCAAAAAGTGCTGTTTACTGTCTGAACGCAACCATTAAATTTCCCCCCCTTTAAAATTCAGTTGTGTAAAACTACCTTTTTAAAATGGTCTGTATTTACACTATAGTATTGAATGAGATATGGAAACAAGCTATTTAAGTGAGCTTTCCAGTGTGTGCAACTTAACACACACAGTTATGTTGTAATCCTGTTGCCATTTCTACAGTTGAAAAGTTAATAGCTGCATTGGGAGGTCAGGCATGACTGGGAGTAATGCTAAAAGTGAATTCTGTCATAAAGCACTTCCATGAACTTGAAATATGTTTTTCTTCTTGTAGTGGAATGCAGTTGCTCTCTGGGCTTGGGACATCGTGGTTGACAACTGTGCCATTTGTAGAAATCACATTATGGATCTGTGTAAGTACCTATGTAGAGAGTTGTTTGCAACAGTGTATATGCAGATCCTGAGAACAAAGTGGTGGTGAAGGAAATGATTTGGCAGTTGTCTCAGCATCTCTTGATCAGTTATGGTACTAGACTAAAGTAAAGTTTCCTGTCAAGTCGATTTCAACTCCTGGCGCCCACAGAGCCTTGTTGTTTTCTTCTGGTAGAATACAGGAGGGGTTTACTATTGCCTCCTCCCACGCAGAATGAGGTGATACCTTTCAGCATCTTCCTATATTGCTGCTGCCTGATATAATACCAGTGGGGATTCAAACCGGCAGCCTTCTGCTTGTTAGGCATTTTCCTGCTGCGCCACTTAAGGTGGTGGTACTAGACTACGATGATAGAATTAGATTACAATGATAGAATTAGGAGAGTAGTTAAGGCTACTTCTATAGTGTAAACCAGTTTTACTGGATTCACTAAAGAACCTTGGGAATTGTGTAGATCCTAGAACTTTGTTTCAGATTCCCAGATACCTCACAGAACTGTGGTCCCTTAGGTAAGAGAAGAAACTATAACAGCTGAATTACATTAAGTTTGTAAAGCAAACTTAGCTTCTGGAATTATACATAGATTACACAATTTTAAACCAAGCTCTTAATTGGTTGAATTATCAGGGTTTGATGCCATAACAAATTATTTCTCTAAAAAAAGCCTCTGTATGAACTAAACCCTTCTGACAAACTTGAGAGGCATCCCTTCTTTTGGTTTGATTGCTTCTGATATATACAGGTCAGTAGTCCAAGAATGTTGGCTTGGCTTACAGTCTCAATCTCATCTGCTGCAGTACCCCAACAGCAGAAAGATGCAGAAGTGGACTCTGGGACCTGCTTGGGAAAAGATGGAAGGAACTAGTTTACTCAGTATGCTGGAACAGGAAGAATAGCAGCAGCAACCAGGTGTCCAGTTCTCTGGCTCCTCCCTCATGCTTTTGGATTTGGACTGTGGCTGCTCCTTCTATTCCTCCCAGCATGTCTGAGGCACTCTGACTAGAAAAAAGGCATGTCTCCCCACCACCTCAGCCTTCTACACTTTTCGCACACAAAGTGAGAGATTGCAAAGAAATTGGGAGAGGGGCATACACCTGAGAATGCAGTGGATAACAGATTAGATTTCTCATACCCAGCACAGAGATCTCCCCTACAGTGCACAAAGAACTTAGAGCTTTTATCCTTGATGAGCTGCCAAGGAGATTAATTAACTTCTGGGACAGGTAACCAAGAAATATATGTGTGTCAAGTTTCTGGGGCAAAAACTGTAAAGTTTGGTGTCTGTTTATCAAGCTCCTTTATACTACCATAAAATGTGACTATTTAATACATACTAGCAATTGTTAAAGTCATAAATCGGGTCTGCCCTGTACTCCCAATAAACTAGACACATGATAGGATTTAGTGCATCTAGAGGGGTTTATTCTGAATAAAGTGCCCTAATATTGGTTCAAGAATTGTAATATATAAGATAAATGTACCCAGCTTAGTCATGACACAGATAATCTTCTGTTGGTAGTTAATACTTGCTTGAAGCAAATGGGATCCATTCAGTTTCACGTTGAACTTAGGTATAAAACATTACTTGAATAAGTACAAAAATCTCTTGAACAAGAAGCATTTTTACAAGGAAATACAGACATAAGACAACAAAGTTACTAGCCTAATTATTTTTACAACACTTGGGTCCATTTCTGTTGTCTGCATTATTTATAGGGTAGTGTACTGGGCAAAACTTTTATGACAATGTATTGGCTGGCTTTACCTTGAAAAAGTGAATACAGTAATGTTACCAAGATGCATATCCTTGGAGAACTAGCATACAAATCATCATGTGGGATCAGATCAGAAAGTTAATTAAAAGCTCTTAGAAAGCTTGCAAGCAGGAGAAAAGTATCCTCTCTTGGTTTTTTCTCAGCCTCTGGTGATGGGAAATATGAATGTAAATGTGGAGGTTTAGTTATTTACTATCATGACATATAGCCATTGATAGACCTATCCTCTGCAAAGTTGACTGGTGCTATTTTTAGTCATCTATTCCTGTACCAGCATGGTGCTCTTTGGGTAATGAGCCCTACAAGTTAATTATGTGCTGAAGGAGGAGAAGTTTTCATTATAGAATGATAGGGCATCTTCACATCCACTGTTGGTCTTCTGGAAATTTGTCCAACCAGAAGTCACTGTTATTTGTGAAAATAGATTCGGGGAGATGGAACAGGCATGTGTGCATCACTTAAGTGTATAAACTAGGATATCACTTGGTTCTATTAAGGACTTGCTATATGTATTAAACAAGTTCCATACTGTTCATGTCTCAGGTAGAATAATTTGAGGATGTAATCCTCTTCAAATCTTTATTTCAAACGTTGGTTTAAAGTTAACTTAGTTATTGACAAAGTGAATATAGACAATGCTGAACATGGTTAATGCTGAGAAAGGAAGGTGGGGAAAGGAGTATATGAGCCCAGGTGGTTCTCTAAGAGGCAAAATGTTAACATCTGTACTAGGCCTAAGCAGCTGTTAGCTCTCCATGTGGAATAAGATAACTGGTTCATTTGTGAGAGAGATTGGGGGGTGGGGGGCAGGCACTGGGGCTTTTAAAAAAAGCAAAATGATTAAAGGCCTGTAACTATAAGAATTATATATGAGTAGGTGACCAGGCCGAACAGAACTGCATGCAAATATTTGAATGGTGAAGAAAAAATTTAGCATATTACTATAAGCTATTGCTAGAAGTGGTGATAGTATGAACTGTCTATGCTAAATATCAATGGAGAAGAATATTTGGCATACCTAGAAGCCACTGGAGTAAGTTATAGAAGTTTTGACGGCAAAACATGTTAGTACTAATAGCTGTTACTTCAGAAATAGTTTTTTTAATGGCTGTTGATGTGTCTTCTGCATATAGTTCTCTTCAGACTGAAGCATACTGAAAACTAAAATAGTGACTGGTGAAACTCCAAAACTCCTACTTTGGGACTAGAAGAATCCCAGGTGCATGGTGTTCCAGGAGCTTTGAATGTTGATACTGCTGACGCCTAGGAAATTGAAATGCGTTTCCAGTATCTACTCTTCTATGGCTGAATCGTGGTTCCACAATTTGGCTTGCCATGACAAGTGTACCACTGCCTAGTGGCAAGGAGGGACCCAGCCTTCCTCTTTAGCTTGGGGTTAAAGAGGGGGAAGGATTATCCTTGCAGTTGCACTGAGCTTCAGAAGGCACATGTTGTAGAAGAAGGGAGAGAAGCAAAAGATTGTCCCTGACCTTATGTAGAAGTGCAATGTGAGGTAGCAGTTCTGTCCACATTTACCTGGGAATAAGCCCCATTAGACTTACTGCTGCATACATGTATACAGTTGTGCTGAAAGGAGCGGCAGGATGCTCCTGGCGGCCACACACTTGGGCTTGGATATCAAGGCCAGCAACTTCTGGATTTCTAGGTGAAATTTTCTAGTGTGTAAATATACATTGTCTCCTGTTCTTGTGTAAAATTTGCCACAATCTGGCCTGTGGCCTCAGTTTTAAGCATCCCCCCAGGACAGTACCTCTGCACCTCACCCTTCAATTGTAGCTTATGTGGAGGAGCACTAGGATGTATTCTGGTACTTCAGAGAGAAGAAATCTTGGAGTCATGCTGGAAAGCTCATCAAAGTTGCATAAATACCATGGCCAGTTCCATGATATCATTATCTAAATCTGTGGCGAGATCACACTTAGACTGTGTACAGCTCTGGTCACTCCATCTCAAAAATATTAATAAACAACCTGTCTGCTGTATTCTGAACTAGCTGAAGTTTTTGAATGATTTCTTAGGTAGCTTTGTGTATAGTGTGTTGCAGAAAACTATTGTTACAAGATTATTAAACACGGTATCCTTATGGATGACCTGTCTAGGATGGGAGTCGGGCATAATGACCGGTAGTTCTGGTACTATTGAGTGGATTAATTCCAGATGGTGTTAGGGGATCCCTCTCAGCCCTATGTCATTGATAACTCTGGGAAGTGTGAGCATACGTAACAAGCTCATGGGTCAGAAATTAACTGGATGAGAACTAATTAATTGTTTTCACATATAAAGCCCTAAATGGCCTGGAATTGGGAAATCCAGGGATCACCTACTGCCATATGTACGCGGCAGATACTGGCAGCTGAGTCAGTACTCCAGGTTATTCTTTTCCTTGGGCATTTGAGTGAGAAGCTACCAGAGGCAGGACTACATCCAGTTTTTCCCTCTCAGGGATTCCTGGATGTTGTTGACTACAACTCCCATAATCCCCAAGCAAAAGCCATTGCAGCTGGGAATTCTGGGAGTTGTAGTCAACAACATCCAGGAATCCCTGTTAGAGTGAACACTGGCTACATCTGCCACATCATCTCAATTATAGAAGTCCCTCCCCAAATTGGTTCTCCTTGTGCCCACTTTGCTGCTGTTTGCCAGATAAAAGCTGTTGTATTCTCCTAAGCTCTTGGTAGATTATGATTGCTACACCGCTAATGGTTTTTAATTAATTGGTGTCAGGCAGCCATTGCCTCTCACTTCCCAGCTGCAATATGGGATAATACTCCCCTTACAGTGTTGTAAGGAGTACAACATGTAAAGCACACATTCTTGAAACTGCTATATGCATGTTGTCTTACTGTTACTGAAACTGTTTAATCAATTTTAGTGTGTATTTTGTATTGTCAGCTTGGGAGATTTGTGGAAATATGGTGTATTACTCTTTTAAATTAAATATAGCTTGATGGGGGAAAATAAAAAGATCAATGGAATTTAACATTTGCAATTCAAGGAATAGTGAAGGAATTTGAGGCTTATATCTTTTAGGGGAACATAGGGAGAGGGAGAGATGGGATGAGAGGTTTGTGGAACTGGATGATGTGGAGATAATGGACTTTTCCTCCTCATAATATTAGAGCTTAGGAAATCCCAGGAAAATAGATTAGTGGTATTTTCACAGAACGGACAAAAGGGAGCACTTATTTACATAAACCATAATTAACTTACAAAATTCACTGCCACAAAGTGTAGCGATGGGTACTAGCTTAATAGCTTTGAAAGGGAATTGGCCAACTTCATGGAGTGTAGGTGTATCAACAGCTATTATCCATGATAGCTAAACTGAACTTCTCATGTTCTAGATGTTGAGGACAAATAGGAATGGTTATTGCCATCATACTCTATTGTGAGCTTCTAGAAGTATCTGGCTGGACGACCTGCAAATTGGTCTGATCCAGCGTGGCACTTCTGGTGGTAGTATTGGGTTGAGAGAATTTCTTTGCTTGATGAATGCAAACTATGCTAACTTGAGATTGTACTGCTGTATCACTGCTCTTATATAATGCATGTATATGCCCAGCCCATACTCAATCTCCCAAATATTGTCCTCATCCCCACCAAAGTTGCCATCTGGGGCTAGTGTCTGGCCCCACTCCAATTGCTGCTGCTTCTTTCCCCACTGAAAAAGGAATATTGCTTTAGTAGGCCCAGAAGAACCAGTGAGGATGGAAGATTATACAGGTGAAACTCGAAAAATTAGAATATCGTGCAAAAGTTCATTAATTTCAGTAATGCAAATTAAAAGGTGAAACTGATAAATGAGATAGACTCATTACATGCAAAGCGAGATAAGTCAAGCCTTAATTTGTTATAATTGTGATGATCATGGCGTACAGCTCATGAGAACCCCAAATCCACAATCCCAGAAAATTAGAATATTGTGAAAAGGTTCAACAGTCTAGGCTCCAGATGTCCCACTCCAATCAGCTAATCAATCCATAACACCTGCAAAGGGTTCCTGAGCCTTTAAATGGTCTCTCAGTCTGGTTCATTAGGAATCACAATCATGGGAAAGACTGCTGACTTGACAGTTGTGCAGAAAACCATCATTGACACCCTCCATAAGGAGGGAAAGCCTCAAAAGGTAATTGCAAAAGAAGTTGGATGTTCCCAAAGTGCTGTATCAAAGCACATTAATAGAAAGTTGTGTGGAAGAAAAAGGTGCACAAGCAGCAGGGATGACCGCAGCCTGGAGAGGATTGTCAGGAAAAGGCCATTCAAAAGTGTTGGGGACTTTCACAAGGAGTGGACTGAGGCTGGAGTTAGTGCATCAAGAGCCACCACACACAGACGGATCCTGGACATGGGCTTCAAATGTCGTATTCCTCTTGTCAAGCCGCTCCTGAACAACAAACGACGTCAGAAGCGTCTTACCTGGGCTCAAGAAAAAAAGAACTGGTCTGTTGCTCAGTGGTCCAAAGTCCTCTTTTCTGATGAGAGCAACTTTTGCATCTCATTTGGAAACCAAGGACCCAGAGTCTGGAGGAAGAATGGAGAGGCACACAATGCAAGATGCTTGAAGTCCAGTGTGAAGTTTCCACAGTCTGTGTTGATTTGGGGAGCCATGTCATCTGCTAGTGTTGGTCCACTGTGCTTCATTAAGTCCAGGGTCAACGCGGCCGTCTATCAGGAGCTTTTGGAGCACTTCATGCTTCCTTCCGCAGACGAGCTGTATGGGGATGCTGACTTCATTTTCCAGCAGGACTTGGCACCTGCCCACACTGCCAAAAGTACCAAAACCTGGTTCAATGACCATGGGATTACTGTGCTTGATTGGCCAGCAAACTCGCCTGACCTGAACCCCATAGAGAATCTATGGGGCATTGCCAAGAGAAGGATGAGAGACATGAGACCAAACAATGCAGAAGAGCTGAAGGCCGCTATTGAAGCATCCTGGTCTTCCATAACACCTCAGCAGTGCCACAGGCTGAAAGCATCCATGCCACGCCGCATTGAGGCAGTAATTGCTGCAAAAGGGGCCCAAACCAAGTACTGAATACATATGCATGCTTATACTTTTCAGAGGTCCGATATTGTTCTATTTACAATCCTTGTTTTATTGGTTTCATGTAATATTCTAATTTTCTGGGATTGTGGATTTGGGGTTCTCATGAGCTGTACGCCATGATCATCACAATTATAACAAATTAAGGCTTGACTTATCTCGCTTTGCATGTAATGCGTCTATCTCATTTATCAGTTTCACCTTTTAATTTGCATTACTGAAATTAATGAACTTTTGCACGATATTCTAATTTTTCGAGTTTCACCTGTACTGCACCAGGTTTATTCTCCTGGGCTGGGCTTAATGGCCTGTTGCAGGCCCAGTACCGTCAAAGAAAGAAGGGTAATTCTTCTCCCTACTATGGTGAAGAAAAGTAAATAGAAGGCCAGTGCAGCTGTATCCGCAGTCTCATGATTACTCTAACTGGTCTAGCTGCAGCCACTTAGTGCTGTGCCGAAGAGATGGATGCTGATGAACTGGCATTTGATTCCATGCTGTACAATGTTGCCTTTTCCCTTATAATACAGTTTAGCGTTCTCCTTTCTGGTTTCTTAAAATAAGTTCTTGGGAAAGACTGGATTTTTCTTCACAACAGTTATTTTCTGGTTATAAGAGTTGATTGCTCCAAGTCTGTGTTCATCTTCCCCTCATTCCCACAGGCATAGAATGTCAAGCTAACCAAGCATCGGCTACCTCTGAAGAATGCACTGTTGCGTGGGGTGTTTGTAATGTAAGGAATCTATCTTTCAACAATTGTGAAAATTGACTCTGTTCCACTTTCATCATTAGACAAGTAAAGTAAGCTGTTGAAGTCTCTAAGGAGCAACATTTTTGGAACCAGTCATGGAGATTTTAAGAAGTCAAGGGGCAATTGAGAGAAGATTGAGATGTGAAATGACACACACACAGGTGGAAAGAAAACAAAAATGTTCAGGGCAGGGGCGTCGTGTTCTGGTTAATTATTCTTATGGGCAACTAATTTGACATTAGACAGCAGTGAAGCAATTTGACATTTATTCTCAAACAATTATATCTTGGAAGTTGACCTGCCATCATGAAAAATCAGGGTGATGTCTGCCTACCTGATTGTTGTTCAATATCCATTTCATGTGGAAGAAACCCAAACTCTGCATGTAGTGCAAAGTTTGGACTTCTTTAATAACATGGAAACTGGCAAGGACCACAATAAAAAATAACTCTTGAAGAATACATGAGGGATTTGGGTATTTGACAGAACTTCCTTCATTAGTTCACTGCTGTTATAAGGGGGTAATTGGATGCTCAGTCAACAAAGAAGGTTGACTAGTTTGACTGTAGGTTCCAGAGTTCTTAAAATTGTGCATATATTTGCATGTTGCCCCCATACACATGCTTAAATACCCATGTTGAGTCATGGCAATGTGTTAGGTTTTAAAAAAAAGAATATGGAAAGCAAATGAAGACTCATGACAGAGTAGGAATGTATGACTATGTGGAAAGATGGGAATCTGTGTAGGGCATAAACTTTATCCCTTTACACTGCGAGACTTTCCCTAGTCTCTTTCCAAATATCTAAAACAAATTCCTTTTGTTCTCTTCTCAATAAATATTGAGCTATAGAAGCTCTCTTTATCAAATGGCCAAGTCTTCAAATGCTATTGTGTGCAGCATACTCAGTACAGAGCAGCTACTATGCTGTATTCACCTTTGTCTTGTGGTTCTCTAGAGAGTTTTGTTCATTGAAACTACTCCACATCAGCCTTTGCTATGCTGGATGGTGACCTCCCATTCTCTCTGATACTATTCAACCCATCACTTCCTAATATAACTTGATTAGACTGAAGCAGTTCACACCATGGTATTTGAGTAACCTGGCCCTTCTCTTTTCAGCATGCTTTCCACTTTCATTGCATCTCTCGTTGGCTTAAAACTCGACAGGTGTGCCCATTAGACAACCGAGAATGGGAGTTCCAAAAGTAAGTATCTTATGCTTTTGTTAACAAAGGAGCAGAGTTAACCATCCATGGTGTACCCCTTGATTTTAGTTGGCAAAAATCAGTAGATATATTTAGTGTCACTTGCTTCAAATAATGGGCAGCATCCAGACTAGTGAATCATGACTAAGCACCATTGAAATAAATGAGACAAGTTAGTCATGACTAACTGAAACCCTATTAATTTCAGTGGGATGGTAGTGACTGATTAATTGGGATGTCACCCCACCAAGGTTTCCTAGTATTTCTGGCCAGTAAGCATTGCTCAGTGGATTGTTGGCTATGAAGAGCTAGAGTGTGGCTTACTGGAATAGTAGTGTGTGTCTTGAAGCTTGTGGTTACATGAACTAGTAGTGCTGCTGTTTATGACCAAACGGGAGTTAAATTTGATGTATGAGAGCCTATTTGTATTAAGGATGATTTGGAGATTTGTGTAATGGCTTATGCGTCTGTGGCAGTTAATAGCATTTATGCATTACACAATTCTCTACAGATCTGGGGTATGTAAGGTAGGTTCTTGGACATGTTCTCTGTGCTTTACACGAATGGGCTTTGCGCCTGTGCAGAGACCACATCGGAGCTTCCAAGCTAGAGTTCTTAACTTTTGGAGGTAACCCCGCCCCCTCGGTATGTAGGCGGCTGCACAGGCTTCCTTCTCCAGTCTTTCTTCGTCCGCGATCGAAGACACATCACTGAGCAACTCCTTGCTAGATCTTTGCTAAGTACTGCTTTATCACATTTTTCGCTATATTTTTGTTCAGTACTCTCCTTCGTTAGCGTTTTTATTTCTTCCCCAGTACCCCCCCCCCTCCTTCCCTCAAAGTTTTGTTTTCCATCCCGTCGTGGCCTTCAGGCCCGGCGTACTACGGCTTCTTTGCCTCAGTTTTTCTTCGGCCTATGGCAAAGACTACAAACTTTAAGCAGTGTGGTCACTGCAAATCTAAAATCCCTTCGACCAACGGCCACAAACTCTGCCTTTTCTACGTGGGTGAAACCCATAAAGTTGGCTCTTGTCTGCATTGTGTGGCCTTTACCAAGCAGGCGCGCAAAAATCGGGCCTCTCTGCTTCGTTCTTGGCTTTGGGAACAAGTGTTCAAGGGTACAGGCTTGGACAAACTGTTCACTATGCAGGCCTCGTCCAGTGCCTCTCCTGCAGCCTGGGGCTTAAAGCCCGTTTCGTTCCCTCCAGGAGTCTCAGCAACCACTCCCAAGGTGAATATACCGGTCGATCCCGTGGCTTGGGCTTCGACGTCAGTACCGAGGAGTTTGGTGGCAGTGTCGATTTCGACAGCAGCATTGATTGAGCCACGCTCTGTCCAGCCAGCCAAAAAGAGAAAGAAGGACCGTCGCGCTCCCTCCGAACCGCCAACAAAGCAGAAGTCAACGCACGATACTGAACGCCGATCCCGTACTTTACAAATGGAGACTATTTTAGATACCAAAGTGGTCTATGGTTCTAGTCCTTACGATCCTGTATACGAGTCTGAGCATGACTCTGAACCCGAAGAACTCCCTCCGGAGCAACTGTGCGGCTGGGCCAATCAAGACCTCGAAGCTGCTCTGGATGAGTGCTACGCCAAGCAAGTAGAGGAAGAGGCGGACTATTTCTATACTCATCTGGAGGTTCGCCAACACCATCAGGCCTCGACTGCCGCGGAGCCGCCCATTCAGTGTTCTGCATCTGCTCACCTTTCAGTACCAGCTTACTCGACTTCAGCTTCGATCTTGAATCTGCTTTCAGGACCAACAACTCTTCCTCCTCTGCCTCCACCCCAAACTATATCTCTCTTACCACCACGGGTTCCACCTAGAAATTTGCCTGTACAGGCAGCTACGGCCACCATTGCCCCGGACTCCAGACCAGCTCCTCAGCTCCGAATCCGGCCGCTTCCACCTCCAGTTTCGATCGACTCATCGGATTCGTCCTCGGATGAGGAGGGCCCAGAGTCATCCTTATCTGACAGAATATCATTGGGCTCCTTGCCTCCTTCTCTGCTGTTGGATCCTAGGCCTAATTCTCCATCGGAAGATTTCCAAATTTACACAGACATCTCGCGTGTGGCGGCTTCCTTGGGAGTCCAACTCTCTCAGGGATAAATCCGAACCTGACCTTCTATTCCAGTTGATCAAAGATGATGCCCGTCCATCAGTATTGCTCCCATTGAACCCGTCCATTCTCAAGGTGGCCAAGGCCTCTTGGACCAAGCCTTCCTCTCTTCCCCAAACATCTAAGCAGCTTGACTCCTTCTACAAGGTTCATGCCTTGACTGATCAGGATGACTCCTTCCTGAAACACCCATCTACTGATTCTTTTGTTGTGGAGTCTTCCTTCTCAAAAGTCCTGATCCTCCTCCACCCCAACCGACAAGGAAAGAAATTGGATGCATTTGGAAGGCGTTTGTATTCTATTGCCTCTTTATTAACAAGAATTACAAATTACCAGGCCTACTACGCCAGATACCAGTCTTTTCTTTGGGACCATATTGCCCCCTTTCTAGATCATCTCCCTGAAGAACAGCCCCACCAAAGTTTTTCTCCGTGAGGCCACGCAGGTCTCCAAACAAGAACTCCATGCAATTCGCCACTCCACGGAAGGGGCTGCTAAGATGATGGCAACCTCTGTCGCCCTCCATCGCCACACCTGGCTCTGATCCTCTGGCCTCACGCCCGACGCTAAATCCAGGGTGGAAGATCTCCTTTTAAAAACAAATCAAAATTTTATTAATTTCTACACAGAGAATACAAAAGGCAAAGGGGAAAAAATGAATCAGAAAGATAGAAGACATCTTTAAGCTTCTATATACTGTGGTAAATACAATTGAAAAAATACAGATTTACTGTCTATCCCGTAAGAATTGATCATGTAATAGCAATCAAATTTAGGACTGGTTTATGTATTCTTGCAGATATCAAACCGAGTTTCAACCAAAAGACATTATATAATTACAGCTTTTCTTTAGTGAGTACATTCTAAAAAAGAAGCAGGGGGAGAGAAAAAGAAAAAGAGGGAATCTTAAAATTATTATCTTAAAAAAGATTAACATAAAAAGATAAGATTAGGAAGATCTCCTTTTTGATGGCTCCTCCCTATTCAGAGAGAAAACAGATGATACTCTTCAAAAGGTGCAGAAACTTCGTAACACGACCCGTTCCATGCGTTTTCAACAGTCCACAATCCGTCATTATAAACCGCAAAAATGGCAGCAACAACCATACTCCTCCAAACACCAATACTATCAACCTCAAGACAAGTCCTTTCGTTACGCCAGGTACCAGCCTTACAGAAAGCATGCATGCTTCGCCGGGTCCAAACTACAGCAGCAATCCAAAGGATCTCAGCCCCCAGCCAAAAGACAATGACTTGCACCCTCCTCCCCACTGGGGCACCACTTGGGAAAATAACACCATGGACTCCTGGGCGCTGACCATCATGAGGGCCATCACCATCCCACCTCCTCTACTACTCACGTCAGTCAGCGCGAACAATTCAATGCCTATTAGGGCACATGGCTTCCACCACCTATGTCCTCCCTCACGCCTGCCTACATACAGGCCAGGACTCTTCAATACCGGTCCCTTTCAGTGTTCTCTCCACACGAGGACTCCCTCGCCAGCACCCTAATGATCCCACCTCGGGTCCTGTACTCCCTGCTGTGGTGGACGGACCATGCCAACCTCAGCGTCGGCTCCCCCTTCCAGCCCCCACATCACGCCCTTCTACTCGCCACGGATGCATCCATGGATGGTTGGGGTGCCCACACGAACAATCACAACATTCACGGCATCTGGTCCCCAACCAAAGCTGCCCACCACATCAATTATCTTAAGCTGTTGGCCATCTTCAAGGCCCTAAGAGCCTTCCTCCCCCTGATACGGGGCTCCCACGTCCTCGTCCAAATGGACAATACTATCGCCAAAGCTTACCTGAATAGGCAAGGCGGCACCTCCTCCAGCTCCCGCCCATTCCTAGCCATGGAAATGTGGCTCTGATGCATTCGCCACAGCGTCACACCCCTGGCGGTCCATATACAGGGCCAAGACAACATCACAGCGGACAGGCTAAGCAGGACTCAAACAACATCACACGAACGGCAACTACATCCCCCAACGCTCCGCTCCCTCTTCTGCTGCTGGTTCCTCCCAGAAATAGACCTCTTCACATCAGAGGTGAATGCGCAATGCCACCAATATTGCTCCAGGTCTGGGATCGGACTCAATTCCCTGGGGAGTGGGGGGAGTGTTTGCCATAACTTGGACGGGACTCCTAGTCTATGCCTTCCCTCCAATTCCTCTAGTCCTTCAGAAGATCTCCCAGGACCACCCACATTGCATAGTCATTGCCCTGTGGTGGCCCCGGATGCCCTGGTTTCCCCAACTCCTTAGCCTATCCAACCATCGGTACCACCACTTCCCGCACATCCCTCACCTCTCCCTGCAGGGCGG
The DNA here is from genome assembly GCF_027244095.1 of Hemicordylus capensis. Taxonomy (NCBI): domain Eukaryota; kingdom Metazoa; phylum Chordata; class Lepidosauria; order Squamata; family Cordylidae; genus Hemicordylus; species Hemicordylus capensis. The sequence continues at coordinate 214,584,956 of NC_069661.1, read as the reverse complement.
TCACCTTCTCCATCCAGATCTACAGCGCCTCTACCTCACAGCTTGGCACATAGTCCCAACCTGCCTGCAGACCTGCAACGAATAGTCCAGGCCTCGCATAAACCCTCTACTGTCTCCTACTCCCACAAGTGGACACGCTTTCGGAACTTTCTAAAAGACAGGGAGACTCCTGTACACTCCGTCTCTGCAGAACATGTTTGTTTATATTTGCTGTCCCTCAAGGAGGCCGGACTTAAGATGCCTTCTATGCGGGTTCATCTCGCAGCCATAGTGGCTAACTCTCTGCCCTCCACACCCTCGTGGTTCCAGCACCCTACTGTCAAGCATTTCCTTAAAGGACTCACTCACCTCTATCCAGACCCACCAGTCATGGCCCCGGCTTGGGACCTTACCTTGGTACTCTCCTCCCTCATGTACCCTCCCCTTTGAACCCATGGCTATGATTTCTCTCTACCTCCTTTCCTCTAAAGTAGCCTTCCTCACGGCCATCACCTCGGCCAGGCAGGTCAGTTAACTCAGGGCACTTAGAGTTGACCCACCACACTTAATTTTCCACAGAGAAAAAGCAGTCCTTAGGCCAGACATTACCTTCCTACTGAAGGTAGTCACCTCATTTCACCACTCCCAACCGATCTCCTTACCTGCATTCTTCGCCGAGCCGTCAACTGAGGCCGAACAACGTCTCCATACTCTGGATGTTGGTAGGACGCTCACCTTCTACGTCGACTGCACCTCCGCCCTTCAAACCTCCAACTGTCTCTTCGTACTCCATTCTGGACCTAACAGAGGCAAGCAGGCTTCTACGCAAACTATTTCCAGATGGGTGGTCTGCACCATCTCCCTAGCATACCAGATTTCCAAGAATCTCTCCCGTCCTCCATCAGAGCACATTTAACAAGAGCGGTTGCGGCTTCTACTGCCTTTGACACGTCTATTCCATTGGACGTGATCTGCCAGGCGGCTACGTGGGCATCAAAGCACTCATTCATACAACACTAGGCCCTGGATGTCCAAGCCAGAAAAGACACGGCGTTTGCCAGGGCGGTGCTACAATCCATCTTCGCCTGATTCTTCCTCCAGGTGAGCATGGCACAGGTGCAGCTTACTATGTGCTCATTCGTGTAAAGCACAGAGACCATGTCAAAGAACAACAGGTTGCTTACCTGTAACTTGAGTTCTTCTAGTGGTCATCTGTGCTCTTAACACGCCCACCCATCCTCCCCTCTTCTCATGTCTTTTCTGCCAGTCTCCTTCAGAATGCGGACTCAGAAGACTGAAGAGGGAAGCCCGCGAGCTGCCTATATACCGAGGGGGTGGGGTTACCGCCAAAAGTTAAGAACTCTAGCTTGGAAGCTCCGATGTGGTCTCTGTGCAGGCGCAAAGCCCATTTGTGTAAGAGCACAGATGACCACTAGATGAACCCAAGTTACAGGTAAGCAACCTGTCGTTTTCCCTGTTAAGCATTGCCTCAGAAAGTAGTTTACTGCTATTTATTGTATTAGACTGCCGGCTCCCTTTATCCTGAAGAAAGCTGATAGGTAAGTGAACTTTAGGAGTAAAATCTGCTTGCTCTAGAGGATTTGCATAAGTCTGGTACAGATTGTAGAATCAACACCATGCATATCATGCACTTATGTGTCAACACTTTGCTGACACTCCACTAAGCTGATGTCTAGTACATGAAACCACAAATGTAATATACATAAGTGCACAACATACAGGGGTGCTTCCTTCCTGTTTGAACAAAGGTCATTTAATTTACTATCCTCAAAATGGCAGAGGAACCAACCAGTGCAACTTAACAAGCACATGCATTATTGAAAGTTTGGTGTGGATGTATCCCTAAAACTTTAGAGCTGGTGGGTTTCCAGATTTGCAGATGTTGTCACATAAATTCTAGAACTAGCTAACTTGAAAAGTTATACTTCATAATTTGATAGTGTAGTAGATTGCATATATAGTTGCTGGATTAAATTTTGCTGTAGGAATGAAAACCTATCTGATATAACTGTCTTAGAATCTTAAAAGAACTTTTATTTTCCAGGTATGGACACTAGCAGGAGAGAGATGATCGCCAAGTTTATTTTGTCATCAGTTAAGCCTTGCATCTTGTAAGTGGGTAGATCTTAGGAATTCTCCAGATGGTTATAACCATGTGTATCTTAACGTTGCTGTGTATAATAATAAATAAATCTACTCGTTCTACTGTCTGAATTGTTTTCGTAGCTTGATTATCTTAAACTGGGTGCAGGTTATGTAGCTAGACCTAATGTTTTGAAAAATGTCTTCAAACATATGGCTGTCAGTCAAAAATGGCTGGCTATTGTATTCTTCTAGAGGTGTACAGTTCTAAGAACATAGTCTCAACTCGTGATCCTAGGAAGCAATCTTAAAGCTGTCTTGGAGGCAACAGATTATCTGGACCCATTTCAAGGCAGGCTATGGGGTTGAGACAGCTTTGATGAGCCTGTTGGATGATCTCCAATTAGGAATCAATAGGAGGAGTGTGACTCTGATCCTTTTGGATATTTTGGCAGCTTTCAATACCATTGACTATGGTATCCTTTTGGGGTACCTGAAGGAGTTGGGAGTGGGGGGCATGGCTTTGCGGTGGTTCCACTCCTACCTCTCAGGAAGGTTCCAGATGGTGTTGCTTAGAGACGGTTGCTTTTCAAGACAAGAGCTCCAGTATGGAGTCCCACAAGGCTCCATACTGTCTCCAATGCACCCAGCTCTTTCTCCATGTAACTTCATCAGGAAATGGCCTAACTTCCCTAAATGACTGCCTGGAGGCAGTAATGGGCTGGATGAGGGAGAACAAACTGAGGCTGAATCCAAGCAAGACAGAGGTACTCATTGTGGGAGGTAGAGACTTAGGAAGTGGTTTAGATCTGCCTGTTCTGGATGGGGTTGCACTCCCCTGGAAAGATCAGTTATGTAGTCTAGGAGTATTTCTGGACACAAACCTCTCCCTGATTTCTCAGGTTGAGGCAGTGGCCAAGAGTGTGTTCTATCAGCTTCACCAGTCAATTTGCAAGCTATGTCTATTTCTGGAGATAAATGACCTTAAAACTGGTGCATATGATGGTAACTTCCGGACTTCACTACTGCAATGTGCTTTATGTTGGGCTGCTTTTGTACATAGTTCGGAAACTGCAGTTAGTACAGAATGCAGCAGCCAGGTTGGTCTCTAGGGTTGCCCAAAAAGATCCTATTAAACCCATTTAAAAAGAATTACACTGGCTACCAATACGTTTCTGAGCGAAATACAAAGTGCTGCTCATTACCTATAAAGCCCTAACAGGCTTGGGTCCAAGGTATTTAAGAGAAGGCCTTCTTCATCAACCCCACTGCCTATTAAGGTCAGAGTTAGTGGGGTTGCCACTGGTTCAGTTTGTGATAACTCAAAATGGGGCCTTCTCTAGAGTTGCCCCGGGGACTCTGGAACACGCTTTAAAATGAAATTGAGTTTCCCCTTCTCGAAATGTTTTTAAGAAGGATCTAAAAACACCTGTTTAGCCAGGCTTTTAGTTTATCGTTTTAAACTTTGGGTTTTAGCATTTATTTGTATTCCTTAAATTGTTTTGTGTCAATGTTTTAATGGTTTTTGGATTTGAATTGCCCAGGGACTCTTTTGTGTGGGGTGGTATAGAAATGTAAGAAATGGATGGAGTGGCTTGTAAAAGGACCTTAACTGTGGTTTTTCTTATCTGTACATTGGCTGCCTAGCAATGACAGAGTTACAAGTTCATTTATGACATTTATATTATATTTATTTATTGCCTCTCTTCCTTGAGCAGGGCACCTGTTAACTATATTAAAAATAAACATGGAACACAAGATTTTTTAAAAGCACTGTTGTCTCAGGCCATTGATGGTCTTTTCAGGAACCAAGGACAAGAGCTCCCTGTTCTTGGCACTTCCTTTGTTGCCCTCCTCTCAGGGCACATAATATTTCAGTATTCCTGGGAAGCAGGGAGGAAGGACTGCCCGAACAATCCTCACAGGCCAGTGCTGGTCTCTGTAGTAGATGCAAGAGCTCTCTGGCCTGTGTGCTGCTTCTGCCTTCCTCTTAGGCAGACACATTTTTCCATATCCCTTAGAGAAGGTGTTCCCAACCTGTGGTACCCCAGATGTTGCTGAACTACAAGTACCATCAGCAAATTAGAACTCACACAATAACTTGAGGCTGAGGCTGATGGGAGTTGTAGTTCAGCAACATCTGGAGTACCACGGTTTGGGAACCCCTGCCTTAGAGCAAAAGAAAAAAATTGTTTTTCTTTTAAACTTTTCACTTTTAAGTAAGTGAGGTGGTGGTAGTCCATTAGGTTCTAGCGAAGCAAAACTGACTAGGTAATAGTTCTGATTTACATAGTAAATTCCCACACAGATTCTGAAATTAAAAACTTGTAATTTCAGTGGGCTTTGATGTCCCATGTTACCTGGCCAATACAGAGGATAAAAGCTCTAGCTAGAACAAGGAGCCTTCCTCCCCTTCCACTGGGTGTGCACATTCTACTTACTGTACATATTCCGAAGAGGAAGGTCTAATCATTCACCAGTGACGTCTCCTGTATACTCTCCCATGCATCAGAGCAAGTAAATGACTGAATTGACTTGCTAGCCACTCAGTGAAAATTAACAGAGATGCACTCCTAAATTATTCATCACCTTTATAAAACGCTATGCCATAGGTGGCCAGTCTAGAGTAATCATGCAGGAGGGCATCGTTGCACATAATGACTTGCAGACACAGGTCTCTGCTCTACTACAGCTTCCTGAGCCTGCTGAAAAGGCATTGTTGCAACAATAGACTTCAGCAACAATGGACTGTGGCTACAGGGGGAGGAGGAGATCCTGGAAACTGGACAGAAGGCACTTCTGGTAGCAGATTCCTTCCCCCCACTTCTCCACTGTAGCCACTCGCGATGCATCATTAGAGGGGCACTTGACCCTCAGCAGCATCATTTTAGAAGACTTGGGGGGCTGCACTAGTGCACTTGCACTAACTTTCTGTTAATGTGCCAGAGTTGTATGTATGCTTTCAGGTAAGACAGTTTGGTAGTCCACATAAGGGTTTTAGGTAGAGGTCATTAAACTGGTTAAGGGTATCAAAATGTTGTGATGCATTTATTTCTCAGCATTATTTGGTGTGATTGGGGCTTTGTTCATCTGATTCTCAACTCCTTGAAGAAATGGCTTAAGGTCACACTAACTAGCCGAAGAATAATTTGTGATGAGTTAGGAAGGGTTGAAAGCTCATCTTTCCTATACTTCCTGTTCTTCAGGTGTCTGTCCCATGCAGGACCTTCCTCTTCCCACTGGCCCAATTCCAAGCCCTTACAAAACTTCTGGCAGGCCCGATGTCAAACTGGTTGCATGTAATCTTACCGGTTGTTCCTGTAAGTTGCAGTAAACTGAGTCACCTGGTGAAAGATTTAAATGGTTTTAGTCTTCCTTGTAACTTTGATTACACTCTGAAAAATCAGTATTCTGATACAGTATTAAAAAGTGATGTTAACAGGAATGGTGGAAAGGTCTGGATGTTCAAATGAATATTCCTGGAATTTGCATAAAGGTATACCAAAATCTATGTAATATTAAACTGTTGCACAGATTGCTGCTTGCTGTAATCTCCCCTTTACTTGAGAAAAATTTGATTCTCATGTAGCTGTGGTAAGAGATGTCATAGCTGCTGGCATTTTATCTGTCACTTTCTGCCTTCTCCCCCACCAAGAAATTGTACTACAAGGTGAACATGTTTCCTGAAAAGTATTATAGCTCTATATTGCTGGGATTAGAGAAGCCCTTCAGGAAAATTGTGAGATCCAGTGAATGGAAAAAATCTTCAGAGACTAGGCTGTTTAATAAAGTGTAGCTGGAGATTATGGGAATTGTAGTTCAACAGTTGGAGGGCTATGTTTGCCCACCCCGGCTTACACAACCCCTTGACAATGCTAGATTGTATCTGGTATGCCTGCTCTTTTAAAGTTCTTGAAGAATACCCCAGAGGACACCTCAGATTCCAACCCACAAGCTGAGACTGGGTTCCCCCGCTCTCCTGGCTCGGACTCTACCCTGGACTCTGTCCAGATTCACATACATGTGGAATCAAAGGACTTACATACATTGGCGATGCCTTGCAGATCGTGACTAGCTCAGATGGACACTTGTTTTCTTATGGCTGTTTTGACCTGCATGTATGTATGTAACCTCCCGCTTCGGGAACATGGTCTGTAACATATTTGCATGCTAAATGAACCATGCCAGCACAGCGGCTGACCACGCCAGGAACTCGTGCTGACAACACCCCTGGAGGACCCCCTGGACCTGGAGAAGACCCTCCGCTGTCAAGGACCCACGCCCAGAGGCTGCAATTGGCAGAAGGCTGGCACGGCCCTACCAGCCACATACAAGGTGAGGCCAGGATTGGACCCTCCCTTGGACCTTTTGGACATTCCTCTCACTGAACCCTTTTAACTGGACTCTACCCAAACCCATAGGAACTTGCATACAGTGCTATATTCTCTCTACCGTTGCAACCACACATTCTTTAGTACGCAGCCGTGTTTTATTGGGAAATTCTATTCACTGTTGCTTTTGTAAACCATATGCTAAACATTCTCTAATAAAAGTCAATCTGTTGTGACGACACTGCTGCTGCCCTGAGAGTTTCCATTTCCAACTTCAAAGAAAGACTCCAACATGAGTTGCTAAATGTAAAACCATAAATGGCTTTGGACTGGGTTATCTGAGAGAGTGCCTTGCCCCATATGTCCTAACCCGGACCTGAAGATCTTTGGAGGCCCCCTCTGAGTGCCCCTGCCAAATGAAGTGAAGCAGGTGCTACTAGGGAGAGGGTCGCCTTGGTGGTTGCACCCTGTTTATGGAATAATCTCTCCAGTAAAGTTCGTCTGGCTTCACTTTATTTTAGATGCCTTGTAAAAGTAGACAGACATTTTGTTCCAATAGCCTCAGTCCTGCCATCTTAAAGCATTCATACCAATCCACAGAAGCTTGCTGTTGACTGTTACCAGGGGAAGGGTAGAGGATTAGGCTACTCATTATGCTTAAATACTTAACCATAAAGTAGATTAACTATACCCAAATCTCTAAATAAAGATATCTTTAAAGGGTTACTTATCCCTTTTGATTCATCTATTCTCCCCAATTTGTACTACTCTTGCAATATTCCCCAAGTGACTGTTCAGATCTTCATGATGTGAATTTCAGTCAGAAAAAAGCTTGTTCCAGCTACTTTCACAAATAAGGGCTAGACTTGTTTGAGGAGTAAGAACTTGGGTGATGTACTTAGTGAAGAACAAATGACATAAGTTATGGATATTAGTACCTCTAAGTGATTGCTATTTCTTGAATGAAATATTATTCTTGGGGTGGCTTACAAACTCAAAATAATAAAAATATTAGAGAATTAACTTAACTAGCTGTGATTACAGTGTATATCTTGGACAATAGACTCATTCCACTGTTTTCCAGTTAACTGACAATATTTATCTCCTGTATACACATGCACAGTGGGGTTCACAGCCTTGATTGTTGCTGTTGCAGCTGCTAGGCTCAGCTTGCAGTCTTTCTCCTCAGATGGCAGGCCCTTTACTATGACTGTCTCTCTGCAGCTGTTGAACTTCCAATCTGGTTTTTCTCTCCTTCATTCTCAGATCTTCCACTCAGGCAAAGTCTCCTGTCTTGATTTTCAGGCAGGGTCCAGACAGATCTCTCTCCAGCTACCAGTATTCTACTGTCACTTCTCTCTCGATTGACCTTTCCCTCTCTGAGTTCTCTAGTTCCCATGGCAACCAAAACTAGTGAGCCGCCTGCCTTTCACCAAGGGTTAACTTGTAGTTGGCCACTCCTATACAAGGCTCACTACAACATAATAAAGACTAGAAGCTGGTACTAGCCTAGTAGCCATCTAGTCAAAAGCCAAAATCAAACAAGGAAATCATAGGGTGAACACAGATGATAGAAAAAGGAAGAGGATCAGCAACAGATGTCAGCTCATGCCAAATGCCTGAATGGGACAGCTGATAGGATTGGTGTTCCAAACATGTTTTGATATGAATCTTTATTGAGGAAGTATTTCATTCTTTTATAAAGCAGTTCAATAAAATGGCATTGAAGTGACTTTGGACTAGTTTAAAAAGTGAGTTTAAAACGAGATAAAAACACAGATTGAAACATGGGAACACAAAATCTAGCAGTGTTTATGCATTTGCATGAATACAGAGATTACCAGTTTGCCACATGGGAAATGTGAGAAACTTTTCTCATTCCTTAAAAAAGAGCTGAACTATAGCAATACAGAATACTGTGGTTTGTTTTGTAGTATTCTGTGGTTGCTGTTCCTGTAAGGCTCAAACAGTAAGTAACATTAAATGGGTCGTGAAGTGTGTGTGTGTGTGTCTATATAAGCCTTGGGGGCCTGACCCCCATGGCACAGGGAATTTAATCCCATGCAATGCATTGGGCATGACAAGGGGGTTCAACCCCATATGCGCTTCCCTAATGGAAATTGCCCTCCCAAATCTGCTATGGGTGTAAATAGCAGTTTCAGGGAATGGGGATTCCCACCCCTCCAGGAAAACAGCAGTAAGGAAATAGTGAAACCAGTCTCCCCTTTGTGCCATACCCTACCCATAGCTCAGTAACCTTCACTAATTTTCAAGTGGGGGCCACTTTGGCATAAACAACAATGCCCCACCTTCAGTGTGAGAACCATTTCTCATTGTGCTAACCTCCACACATTACTAGCTTTTCTCTGTGCTGGAAAGACCCTTTAAGAGAGACTGAATCCCTCTCTTAAGAGCTCTAGGAGGAAAACACTGAGAAGGGTACACTTCCCAGCATTCTGTGCACACCCTCCAAGATGGTTCAGGGGCTCAAAAGAGTTTTATTTCCCTTAAAGGAGCCCCCCCAGCACTGGACAATGTGCAGCACTGCACAGTGGGAATTGTCATCATACAGTGCTGGGGGGACTGTGCAGAGTATTCAGCTTTGGCTGAAGCTTCAGACAGGCCCAATAAACAATTAGTCGGGGACTGTACTTGGGGGTGACCTCTGCCCCCCAGGCCTTACAATTAGGAACGCTGCCATAGCTATTTATTAAAATGATAGAAATTCAAAGTCACAGTTCTCATAATCTCTTTTTTGATCCCAACTCCGGTTACTGACTTGTTCTGTTGCTATGGAGTGAAGACATCAGTGCTCCCCCTTCCTCCAAACATTGCTGTAGCATTTTTTTAACTACTGATTTTTTTTAATGGTAGTAGATGATTTATTCTGTTCTCACAATCTTAAACATTAATTAATACTAATAATGACCTTTGCATTGGTTTTCAAATCATTTTAAATGGATAAACCATTCTGCACATGTGCACAATCCCCATGAAATGGAAAAAAATGACGATCCAAGCTTGTAGTGATGGAAAGGATTTGAGGGAGGACTAGGCCTCACTTAGAGTAACTGCGGGGAAGGTGAGCTTTTCCTAATAAGCAGGAAAGCCCAGGAAAATCAAAACAGAAGGACCAGTTCAGAGGAATGGGTGGGAACTCCACTCACAGCCACCAGCAGAAGAGGAGAAAGCTTTGTTCTGTCCCAAGAGTGCCCTGAGGAAGCAGCTGGAGAAATGGAAAAGCCACAGCTGGGAGGCTGGAGGCAGCAGGAAGATCCTTGCCTGTGAGCAAAAATATAGGGACCAGTTTAGTGAGAGAAGTTATCTTCTTTTATTGTACTACTTGAATCGTAAGTTGCCTGGTTAATGAAAACATTCTTACAATCTGCTTTATGAAGAGACAATGGTCCTTATTGCATTCTTTTGTTTTTCTTTAAAAAAAAATTGTTGGTGAAGTGTGTTACTCTTCATTTTGGGTCAACCTTAGTCACACACCTCTGGAGGGCTAGGATGCTCAGCCCTTCTAGAGAGGGGTTTGTCACATTGTTTAATTTATTTTTTTAATATCTTCATATACTTATGAATAAGTAAATAAATTTATGCCTCCAGGTTGCTTTTACCCAAAGTCACAAGTTGTTGTTGTTTTTAACTCCCCAGGAATCTTACATGGAGAGAGTGGTTTGTCCTACATTAAAATAAAGTGGATGATGGCAGCCTATTTTGAATCCCTTACAGTCAGGGATTAACCCCAGTGAACAATTCCCTCCGGCTCTGGTAGGAGCTATACCTATGACAAAGCTAATTTTACACATAAAATAAAAAGTGTGTGACTATGTCTGTCTGTCTGCGTGTCTGCTATCACAGTATGGTTTCTTGGTAAAGAATAAAAACTCAAACAAACCAAAATATAAATGATTTTTAAAAAACAAATGTCTCACAAAAACTGCATCGGTATTATCCAGAATGCCAGTGGCGCAATGTACACCAGCACAAGGCACCTGCCTAACTCCTTCCTCCCTATTGAAGCTCCCTGAGCCTCAGAAAAGCTCTCCCCAAGTACAGTGTTTGCTGGTGCAAACACTGAACTTGGGGTGAGCTGGTGAAGGGCTAGCTGGCACACTCCCGCTAGTCCTATACTCAGGTATGTAATGCCTAAACAGGGCTTCGAGGTCTGTACTAACTCGATGTCATATTAAGAATCAGGAAATTGTGTCTAGGTCAAGACTCAAACCAGAAAGCAATAGGGAAAATCACCATGTTATTTACCTGCATAAATACCAAATGGTCCTGATCAACCTGCATTGTTTGGGTTTGTTTTTTCATAATTTAACTGTGTTGAGTAAAAGGGCAGATGAAGCAAAACTGTTTTGTTTTTTAATCAGGAACTTCAGCTAGTCAATCCACTGTCTGGAAAACTTGATTCCATACAACACCAGGATATGATCATGAGCATAAATTATAATTCGTAAAGTGTGCATACAAATTATTGTGCAGACTGGCCATTTGGGATGTGAGCAAATTAACTTGGCAGGTAATCATGAATTAAAACGTTTAAATCTGTAGCAGTGTCTATGAACCGATTTTAATGCCGTCTTTTTTGCGTGTATATATATATTTAACGCCCGTTAAGCTGCTCTGCGTAAAATAGGCCCTATAGCATTAAAGGTCTTTCAGCCTTTCAAAATGCTTGAGAATTTTTTGTGTTGCTGTTGAACTGCAAAATCTCCAATAATCGTTCGGAAGAAATGCCCAGAGGGTCAGAATTAAATTGATGCCGATTTTGCTTGTGTTTATTTCCAGGTGAATTTATTTTGGACAAATGAGAGATCATGGACGGAACTCACTTCAGGAGGTGATGTTTCTCGAATGGTAGAACGAGGAAACATCAGGCGTAAAGGAACAGATCTTGGCAGCTACTAACCTGCAATTAACCAGCTCCCCATGGGACTTGAAGCGGAGCTTCAGGGATAAAATTTGATTGGCTGAGTCAGATATCACCAGTTGTCCGACTGGCTGGCTGTGAAATTGCCTGTGACTTGATTGGCCTTCGTTGTAAATGGTAAACTGTATTATCCTTTTTCCTTCATGCCTTTCGGGAGGTGGGGGGAGGCACTGATTGGATAACAATCACATCTGCTCCCCCAACCTAACTAGTAGTCCATGAAAGCAAGAGCTGCTGTTCGCTGTATATGTAGTATGCAGAGCTTTGTGAGTAGGTGGGCGTAAAAGACATTATGTAGGAAAACCGGGATATCGCTGTCTGGAGGGAGCTTTCTGATTCACTGGCTGCCGAAGCCTCGCCCAGCCCTCGATGCTTACATAAAAATAAAAGATAGTCGACGTCTTAAAGGGACACTACCAAATAATTTCGTTCCAACTGCAGACACTAAAAAACCCTTTAGTGTTTTGTGTTTGGATGGAAATTATTTGGCGGTAGCGTCCCTCCTTCCTCATTTAAGTTAATGGTTTTGCACAGCGCTTGATCTCTAATAAGTACTTTGGAACCTTTCTGATAAAGGTCAATAAGCACCGCTTTAACATTCCATTACGTTGTGCTAAAACAAGGTATACAGTAACCGACTACAACGTGAAAATACTTGGGAAATTAACATGAGTGAGATTCTGCTTGTTGTGGAGTTACACAGAGCTCTTCCTCAAACAAAATGAAAAGATAAAACCAGATTACTAGGATGCAGCTCCTTTTACAGTGAGAGGTTCTGTGACTCAGGCCTACCTTCAAATTACCTCTTCTGTCCTGAAAGCCTTTATCCTTCATTAGAGGACTGAGATTGCATTGTCTGATTGCATTGTCACGTTTAGTAATATGGCTGAACCCTCGCAGTGAATCAAGTTCTAAGACTAAGCACATGTGAATCTTGGCCTCCGTTTTATAACCTAGAGTTCTCTGCATTTGTTGGTACTGGATGCAGCACCACTGCAAGAAACAGGGTGGGTAGGCAGAGAAACAGTGACTCGGATATGGCTAGTTTTACCACAAGGCGATATGAAGCAATGACTTTAGGATGCCGATACTGCAGGGTGTATCATTTTTCTCCCCTCCATCTCTATATATGTTGTTTTCTTTAAAGACTTGTTCCAGGCGCGTGCACACACACATACACACACACACACCTGCAAGTTAAGCATCATTTTTAACACATAGGTTCATGAGGGCACAAACCACACCACCCAGGACAGACTAAAGATGATTTGGGGGGCCCCAGACGGTGTGGAGGTCCTGGACTTTGGCCCCAAAGTCCAGGGGTAAGAGCGCCCCTGTCCATGGCTGAACCCTGGTGGTTAAAACAAGTTCCAGGGGTGGCTTCAGTTAGATGAATTTCATCTAAACCTGTTTGTACATGGCTGGCTCTACCATAAGGTACAGTGCCAGTCAGCTCCCACAGTCAATAGATGTAGAGCACCATTAACAAGCTAGCAAATTTCAGTGTTGACTTACTAAACAGTAAGAGGAGTGCTGATCTTGTGGTAGCAAGCATGAATTGTCCCCTTTGCTAAGGAGGGTCCACCCTGGTTTGCATTTGAATGAGAGACTACCACCTGTGTTAGCACTGCAAAATATTATCTTTAGGGGATGGGGCCACTCTGAGAAGAAAATCTGCATGTTTGCATGCAGAAGGTTCCAAGTTCCCTCCCTGGCATCTCCAGATAAGGCTGAGAGAGACTCCTGCCTGTAACCTTGGAGAAGCCACTGCCGGCCTGTGAAGACAATACTGGGCTAGATGGACTTCATATAAGGCAGTTTCCTATGTTCCTAGTATTTATTAACCATATTTCTAAATAAATATTTTCTGCAGTGGTGAGGGGCTTTGGACTATTATTATTTTATTTATTATTTTGCCTCAGATGCAAAAATGTCTTCTACAGACCGTGAATAACTAACTAGCATATAGCTACACCCAGCTGCACATTAGACTTACTTTGCTCAATCAGACCAAAGTCCAGCATTCTGTTTCTGACTGCGGCCAGAGAAATGCTTCTGAAAGTTCATGAGCAAGACCTTAAGAATGGCTTCAGAGTCCAACAACTATCCTCCCCATTTGGACTTGCCAGATTCCATGTGGAACAGGGCTCCTGTGGCTTGTATAGTTGTATAAAATGGCTTCCTTATTTAAACATGCCTTTTAGTGCATGTAAAATTGGAAAGGCCAGCTGAAGAATGAAATTGTAGAAAAGGCTGCGTCAGCACCACTTACCTTTTGTTACTGAGGAGTGCACATTCAGATTCTCTGGCGCTCTCGTGCCTTTCATAACAGGGAACTGTATTTTATCAACTTCAGTTGATATGCTAGCTGCACCTTTTCCTAGAAATTAAGGATCTGGCCACAGTCACATAAATTCCATACCCAGCATTTTACCAAGGGTAAACGAAAAGCTGTCCTTCTCAACTCCCACACAATCCCACACAGCTCCCGCACAATCACTCGCCCTTCCTCCTACCTTGCTTTTAGGGTCCACATGGCCACAAATCGGGGAGTGTACAAGACTATCCTACCCTGGCTGGCATCTCCTCCGACCATGTTTCAGATTGTGTGAACAAGGTTGCTTTCTACTGAGGCCTTCCAATGTCTAATCAATATGTACTTGTTTTGCTTGGCTTTTTAAAATGAACTCTAATTTTGATGCTACTATTTTTAATCAGTGTCTTCAACTACTGGTTTTAAAATTAAGATTACAAATTGGTTTGTTTTTGTTTTTAGTCTACTTTCCAGTAGGCATATGAGATCACCCAGCATTCTGTGGGTGTGTCCCCTTATCAACTTTGCAACACCTGGACCACTATGAATTAAATCGGGTACAGTTGTAGGGACACATAGGGATACCTCAATGGCGTAGTTTGTGATGATGTCAACCACCCCCATCCAAGAAGGCAGACGTGCACACTTCTGAGGTGCAAGTGGGCTAACTTGTGAGCCACCTACCCGATTTGAACCAAATTAGCTAAAGCTGTAGGGACAAATAGGGATGCCCAAATGGCGAGGGGGTGTGATGATGTCTTCCACTCCAATTAAAAATGGTGGCCACATGAATATCTGAGGAGCAAGTGGGCTAAGTTGTGGACTGCCTAACCCATTTGAACCAAATTGAGTACTGTTGCAGTGATTGACACACAGGGACACCTCAATGGCATAGTTTGTGATGGTATCATCCACCCCAATTCAAGATGGTGGATGTGTAAACTTTTGAGGTGCAAGTGGGCTAACTTTTTCGAGGCACAAGTGGGCTAACTTAAGTGCTCCTTAAGTTAACGACTTAACTGATTTGAACCAAATTTGCTACAGCTGTAGGGACACAGAAAGCTGCCATATACCGAGTCAGACTACTGGTCTATCTAGCTCAGTATTGTCTTCACAGACTGGCAGCGGCTTCTCCAAGGTTGCAGGTAGGAATCTCTCTCAGCCCTATCTTGGAGAAGCCAGGGAGAGAACTTGGAACCTAGATGCTCTTCCCAGAGCAGCTCCATCCCCAGAGGGAATATCTTACGGTGCTCACACTTCTAGTCTCCCATTCATATGCAACCAGGG